>NC_136057.1:564637816-565020316 GCF_964261635.1 Lissotriton helveticus | reverse complement strand
TCGGTAATGCATGAATATCGCGGAGTTTTCAGCGACATTAATGCATTGCGCTCGTTTTTTATCGTATTTGCGATAAACCTTGATAATAGCAAGGTTGATCTGCGATAATTTCTGACGGTAAAAAAATCGTTGCTAAGCATCGTTAGGGATAAATATCGCTTAACCTTGGTAATATGCCCCAACGTCTGTTAACGTTCGATTCGAAGGAAATCAGGAATTGTTGAAAAACATTGTGTGCGCCATCTTGTCTTTTTTCAAATGCCACACTTTTGTCGTGCACGGCAGCCATTTTAGATGCCTTGACCAGATCCACTCTGTGAACGCTGTCGATCCTTAGCATGGCTCCCCACCCTCGCAAGCATCTCCCCCAGGCAGTGGTCACCCCCGCTCTCTGTTTTATGCATGGGTAATAAACCTCCCCCCATCTGCGCTGTTCTTCCCTGAGAATCACACCCTGTGCCCGCCCGACACCTCCCTTTCGCCCTATTCACTACCGCACCCTCTGACACTCCTTTTCCTCTGTGTCCGATTGTCCAGGCCGGTCCTAGGCTATCAGCTAGCCCTGCAGATGTAGTTTATGGCCACAGCTGTAAAGAATCACCCGTCTTCAAAGGAGTTATAGTAGATCAAGGCCCACACTCGATGAGATCCGTCACAGCAGAAGCGTTGCTATTATCTGAAAACCATTCTGTATTGTGATTGGGGAGGGGACCGAGCGTGAAGCGGAAGATTCCAGGGATGACTCTTTGTACATCAAAGTTTTTACAATTATGTGTCACATTAAAAATATATAGCACTCCGACAAAGTAGTAAGATTATAAAACTTTAATAATTTATAAATATATACAAGAAAACAAAAATAGTAATAACATATAAACATTTTGAGAGAAAAACAACGAAGTAGCGGTCGGCTGTGCGAATAGTCCCAACGCAGCACAACGTCCAGATTTCCGGCGTGGGGCGTCGCGGGGGGTGGGTGATCAGTAGCAAACTGTTGTGCGAATAGTTCCAAGGCAGCAGAACGCGCCGAAATCTAGATGACACAAAAGTGATGTCTAGTAAGTTGCCACCCAGCAAATAACGGCGTGGGGCGTCGCGGGGGGTGGGTCATCAGTAGCAAACTGTTGTGCGAATAGTTCCAAGGCAGCAGAACGATGGCACCAAGGTGATGTCCAGTAAGTTGCCGCACTGGTTTTGGTATCCTACAATGCTGCTCCGAATAACGGCGTGGGGCGCCCCGGGGGAGGCGGCGTGAACGGGCCTCTCCAGGTGGAGTCTTGTCTGTTGTAGTGGGGCGCCCCTTTACCGTTTCAGTTGCCATTCCGTCCGCTTTTGGTCCACTGTGTCAAAATCCGCCATTCAGCTGAGTTGCGCCCACTCTTGCGGTGCAGCGATAGGCGGCTGTCACAGGACTCTCAAAATGGCGGCAGGCTGTTTCCTTTTTGGGCCTGGTCCACTGAAATGGCCCTGGGACACCTTGGAAATCGGACGCTTGTCTGCTAGGTCTTGGACCCCATTCTCGAAAGCGTCCCCTCCGCCTTGAGAATTCATCAAAAGTTTTGGGGGCCCCGACTCCTGCAGGCTTCTGGTGGGGAGCGGCTGCCATGATTGCTCGCGGAATGACCACGACGGAGCTACGAGATGGTGGTGCTCTCATGGTGACGCCAGCTTCAGTCTGAAACATCCAGAAACAAGGTGGGGCTTTCATCGTTTGGGGGAAAAAAAAAGTTTTCATCCAATGAAAAGTGTTGTTTTTAGGTCATATGATCAAGCCTTCCATCATTAGGAAACCAAAAGTAAAATGAACCAATGAAAAGTTTTATAAACAAGTCACATGACCTGTTATGCGGCATAGGGTATAAAATGCGGAGAAAATACGTTGGCACGTGAGGCGGCGTCAGTAGCGGACCGATGTGCGAATAGGCCGAAGGCAATACAACGCGCCAAGATCCGGATGGCATCGAGGTGGTGTCATAGTTGAGAGTTCTGAGCAGCGGTTGTAACACTGTCTGAAGCTTATTTGCAGCTGCTGCAGCTTCACTACGCGCCAAGATCCGGATGGCACCGAGGTGGTGTGTAGGAAGTTGCCGCACTGGTGTGGCCATCCTACATTGCTGAAAGTCGGCGTGGGGCGCCCCGTTGGCCTGTGAGTTTGCGTCAGTAGCGGACCGATGTGCGAATAGGCCGAAGGCAGCACAACGCGCCAAGATCCGGATGGCACCGAGGTGGTGTCTAGTAAGTTGTCGCACTTCTGTGGCCATCCTACAATGTTGAAAGTCGGCGTGGGGCGCCCCGTTGGCCTGTGAGATGGTGTCAGTAGCGGACTGATGTGTGAATGGGGCCAAAGGCAGCGCAACAATATTGTCTACTATATTTCCGTTGTAGAAGAGACCACAAGGCGCTGAGATGCCAAGATCCGGATGGCACCGAGGTGGTGTCTTGCAAGTTGTGGTACTGGTGTGGCCATCCTACAATGCTGAAAGTCGGCGTGGGGCGCCCCGTTGGCCTGTGAGATGGCGTCAGTAGCGGACCGATGTGCGAATAGGCCGAAGGCAGCACAACAATATTTTCTGACTGACACCACAAGGCGCTGAGATGCCAAGATCCGGATGGCACCGAGGTGATGTCTAAGTTGCGGACTGATGTGCGAATGGGGCCAAAGGCAGCGTAACAATATTTTTTGTATGGAAGATACCACTAGGCGTTGAGATGCCAAGATTCGGATGGCACTGAGGTGATGTCTAGCAAGTTGGTGTGGTCATCCTACAATGCTGAAACTCGGCGTGGGTCACCCCATTAGCCTGTGAGATGGCGTCAGTAGCGGACCGATGTGCGAATAGGCCGAAGGCAGCACAACGCGCCAAGATCCGGATGTCACCGTGGTGGTTTCATAGTTGAGAGGCACTTCATCTGCAGTGGGGCGCCGAGATCCGGATGGCACCGAGGTGATGTCTAGCAAGTTGCTGTACTGGTGTGGTCATCCTACAATGCTGAAACTCGGCGTGGGTCGCCCCATTAGCCTGTGAGATGGCGTCAGTAGCGGACCGATGTGCGAATAGGCCGAAGGCAGCACAACGCGCCAAGATCCGGATGTCACCGTGGTGGTTTCATAGTTGAGAGGCACTTCATCTGCAGTGGGGCGCCGAGATCCGGATGGCACCGAGGTGATGTCTAGCAAGTTGCTGTACTGGTGTGGTCATCCTACAATGCTGAAACTCGGCGTGGGTCGCCCCATTAGCCTGTGAGATGGCGTCAGTAGCGGACCGATGTGCGAATAGGCCGAAGGCAGCACAACGCGCCAAGATCCGGATGTCACCGTGGTGGTTTCATAGTTGAGAGGCACTTCATCTGCAGTGGGGCGCCGAGATCCGGATGGCACCGAGGTGATGTCTAGCAAGTTGCTGTACTGGTGTGGTCATCCTACAATGCTGAAACTCGGCGTGGGTCGCCCCATTAGCCTGTGAGATGGCGTCAGTAGCGGACCGATGTGCGAATAGGCCGAAGGCAGCACAACGCGCCAAGATCCGGATGTCACCGTGGTGGTTTCATAGTTGAGAGGCACTTCATCTGCAGTGGGGCGCCGAGATCCGGATGGCACCGAGGTGATGTCTAGCAAGTTGCTGTACTTGTGTGGTCATCCTACAATGCTGAAACTCGGCGTGGGTCGCCCCATTAGCCTGTGAGATAGCAGTTCTTTGGATTTGGGCCTGGCTCGTCTGCTGTAGTGGGGCGCCCCTTTACCGTTTCAGTTGCCATTCAGCTGAGTTTCGGCTGCTCTTGATGCTACAGCGACAGGCGGCTGCAACAGGACTCTCAAAATGGCGGCCTGTTCTTTGGATTTGGGCCTGGTCCACTAAAATGGCCCTGGGACACCTTAGAACTCGGACGCTCGATTTTTTTTTCCTTTCCTGTACATGCAAAAAAAGGTAAATGCCCGGTACGTTACACGCTTCATCTGCCACGATGAACTCTCTAGAGGAACCGAAAAAAAATATAGTTGTGGTAACTATACCATGCATCGTCATATGGAGAGGTGGCACCAATTAATTATAGTGCTGCATAAAAGAGAGATTTGGAGGAGAACCCCTGACCTGCTAGTACATTCATCAAAGAAGTGGCACTGAGAGCTTCAGAGGCAAGGGAAACGGTCCCAAATATTTAGAAGAACTTTGGAAAGATTAAAATGACATGTTTAGATTGTGGCAAATTTATTTCATGTGGACATCTGAGTGTTACTCTAATAAATACAGCATATGAACATCATCATAGTCGATGGTTGGTAGAGACATTTTGACTATATCCTGGACCTGCCCGTCCTCGCCCAAAATGGCGCCAGAATAAATGGGACTCGTAACTCCTTGTTGTGTACTGGTTGCAGAACCTTGAAATCACGAGATACGTATGCAGTTTTGAAGCACATGGCGGGCGGGGACGAGAATTGATTGAATATTTCGACATCCCTATTGATATTAAGTTCTGATGTGTTATTGATTACTGTACTGTTGAAAGTTCGAATTAACGTCACCCATGGTACTTGCCCGCTAATGTATATCTAGATAATTTTATTGTAACTGGCCCTGTCGTATTTTAATTATAAAATGTACGTCCACCGATTCCGTAACTGTTAGACACCTTAGTTCTTGCAACCTAATGGCACGCCCGTTACGTTCCTCTACAGTGTAAATGTCTATTTATCATATACGATTACAGTTTGCTCCGTGGCCGGCCCACGTGGTTATAGGCTCGTATTTGTATAATGAAATTTTCACAATAAAGGTTTTTAAAAGAAAACATGGTAGTAGTATATACATTGGTAAAGTTTTTAATAATAGTCACTGTTTTAGAATCATTAAAAGGCAAGTGAAATAAAGCAGACCAATTACATGAAGGGTAAAAGGTATAATACGAAGGAACGCAGTAAAGATAAATGGTCAAGGGCTGTTGTGTTTTCTATTCCTGCAACATAAAGTGATCGATAAGAATCTCATATTCAGGCGTATCGGCGACTAAGACAGCAGGTCGACCCTCTTTTGCTCAACGGCTCCGTCATGGGACGAAGAAACGCTCTTTTTCTCGAAAAAAGAATATATTTTACTTGCAGGACAGTTGTAAAATTTCCGGGAACGTACATTAGCCTGGAACATTATAACATATATTTAAGAAAAAATAATGTTCGGAAGTAATGAAAAGCGTAATTTTTAGGTCATATGACCAAGCCTTTCATCATTACAATAAGAAAAGTAAAATGAACCAATGAAAAGTTTTATTAACAAGTCACATGACTTGTTATGCTTACGTTACGCGCTGCGCGCCCCGGATGACTTCCGGATGCGCTAACGCGGCGCGTCATATGACGCATTACGCGACAACGCAGGTACAGAATATAGTCAAAATGTCTCCACCAACCAGCGGTCGGAACACAACCCCTTTCAGCAGGCTAAATAGTTCTGTTAAATGACAACAGAAGGGACAGGCAACAAGAACCATCAGTCAAAGAGGGGAGGGCTAGTTCTTCTCTACCGGGTTACATTGGGGCGCTACCGGAACTGATCGAATTGGTAGTCTACAGTGTTTCTGGATGTTTCAGACTGAAGCTGGGGTTAGCATGAGAGCAGCACCATTTCGTAGCTCCGTCGTGGTCATTCCGCAACCAATCATGGCAGCCGTTCTTTATCGTTATTTTGGGCGGGGTGGGTGGCGGAGCAGAGCTGTTTTGCAGCCATCATTGTGTGGAGTTCAGTTCATCTCACTAGTTTTGTATTTGTCATGAGGGGTTGTTCCTAATGTTTCTATTTTAGCGAGGTCAAAAAGAGATCCCATTAGTGGCCTACTGATTTTGCTCGATTCCTTTTCTTTTTTTTTACACGATTTTTCGTTATCTGCAAAGACTAAACAGAGTATTGCGACTCTGTGTTTGTTTGTAAATAGAGAATGAACCAAAGAGAACTAATTCTAAAACAGTAAATACTTGGATAACAATGAATCAAATGGAGAGAGAAGCAGGCACGACGGATTACAATGGGGGCAAAGACCTGCGTTAACTACCTTTCACTATCTGCAAAGAGAGAGTACTCCTAATAGAAATGAGGGGGGGGGGGCACCATTCAAAGCAGATCAGTGTGCATAAACACGAAAATGTTTTCACTTACCACGTACTTGACATTCGACAGCTTATGATATTTGCTATTAAAAAACCATTGAAATTCACTGAAAAAACCATAGGTTATAGACCATATATAGTTAGGAATTAGCATTTACAAAACCTTGAAAATTCACTGAAAAAACCATAGGTTATAGACCATATATAGTTAGGAATTAGCATTTAAAAAACCTTATTTTACTCACACAAAACCATTGAAATTCCATATATAGTTAGTTGCACTAACTATATATCGCGCACCTGCAATCCACTGCTGATGATGTCACATATTACATCATTCATGACATGGTCAGTGACATCACTGATGACATCACTGATGACATCTCAAATGACATCACTGATGACATCACTGATGACAACATCCAGTGACTGTATGTTTCTGTAAAGTTAAAATGTGTCTTACATATTGAAGAATGAGTGGAAGTATAAGTGTCTGGACAAAGGATTTAGTAGGTGCATGACTGAATGCATGAGTGAGTGATTAAATGTGTCTCACTGAGTGCATGGGTTAGTGACTAAAGTGTCTTAATTTGTGCATCATTATGTCTGTTGTTCTGTAAACTGCTGCATGTTTTGATCAGTAGCTATATGATTAACTATATGGGTTACTGATTGATTGTCCAAGTATTTGTATGGGAGACTGAGTGTGTGTGTGGCTGGCTGGGAGGTGTGTGACTCTGTGCAGATCAATGTGTACTTGTATCAATGATTGTATAACAAGGTAAGTATGTGTTAGTATATGTTTGAAAATGTAAGGTGCTCTATGTTTAACTGTATAGACAAGAAAATGGAAGTGTCATTGATTCTTTACAGGACTGACTAGGTGTGTGAGTAACTCCATGGATGAGTGGCAGACTGTGAGTGTCTGTATAGGTGTATGAGTGCATATGATAGTGTTGTAAAGATGAGTGATTGTATGTATGAATGATAGTATGGGTGAATGAGTGAAGGTGTGTGTAGACGTAGGAATCAGTGAGTGCGTATGTAGTAACTAGTATTGGTGTGTCAATGGTTTCAAAAATTATATTCTGTATTTAACACTGGGTGAAACAGAGGTTATATTAAAATGTGAGGAGATGCATTGTATTGTCACATGAATGATATCATCAGTGATGTGGTCATTGATGTCAAATGAGATGTCATCAGTGATGTCATCAGTGATGTCATTTGAGATGTCATCAGTGATGTCATCAGTGATGTCACTGACCATGTCATGAATGATGTAATATGTGACATCATCAGCAGTGGATTGCAGGTGCGCGATATATAGTTAGTGCAACTAACTATATATGGAATTTCAATGGTTTTGTGTGAGTAAAATAAGGTTTTTTAAATGCTAATTCCTAACTATATATGGTCTATAACCTATGGTTTTTTCAGTGAATATATATATATATATATATATATATATATATATATATATATATATATATATATATATATATATATATATATATATATATATATATATATATATATGTATATATATATATATATATATTCACTGAAAAAACCATAGGTTTTACACACGTTATAGTTAGGAAGTAGCATTTACAAAACCTATGAAATTCACTGAAAAAACCATAGGTTTGACACCAGTTATAGTTAGCTGGAAATTTTACTGATATAAAACCAATGAAATTCCACGTTATAGTTAGTTGGACTCACTATAACTTGCGCGTGTAATGCACTGCTGATGACGTCACATATTACATCACTCATGACATCACTGATGACACCATCCAGTGAATGTGTGTCTTTCTGAAAAATAAATATGTGTTATATATGTATATATTATTGAATATCTTAGTGAATACATATATTAGTGAGTAATGCTTAAATATTTAAATATATGTATTAGTGTTTCACTTTGTGTATAAGTGGCTGCATGGGTTGATGAGTAGGTACATGTGTATGTATATAGGTGATTAGATGTTTTTCTTAGTATCAGTATGAGTGTTTGCATGCTTTGGTGGGAGTATTACTGAGTACATAGATGCAAGAATGACTGAGTCTCTGTTTGTATGTGTTTTGAAGACAGCATATGTGCAGGACTGTATGGGTGGATTCGTGTGCATATGTCTGTGTTAGTGAGTGAATGACTGTCTTATTAGTGTCTTTATCAGTAACTACATATGTTTTAATGTAGTATATGTGAATATTGATGTATATAAGTGACTATATGTGAGAGTGAGGGATTGTAAAAGTTCCTGTTTAAATTAGTATGTGTTTCTAGAAGTGATTTTTTAAGAGAGTAAGTATGTGTAAGTTTCCTTAGAAGTAAAGTGGTAGTGTGTGTATATTTGTTTATGCAAATAAATATATGTTCAATAGTTTATTTGCATGTGTGAGTATGTGTGTGAATAACTTTTGGATGACTGTCGGTGTGTAACAGGATGTGTAGGTGTATCACTACATATGATTAGTGAATATATGTATGAGTGACTATATAGAACTGTTGGTGAATTAGTGCATGTGTATATACATGGTGGAATTATTGAATTGGTTGTTGTAACTGGAATGGGTATCTCCATTTTTTTGAACATTTTAGTTTCTATTTTTGAATATGCGTTTCAAGGGTTAGATTACAGTGAAAGGAGGTCTGTCACTGTGTCACAAGGATGGTGTCATCAGTGATGTCATGAGTGATGTAATATGTGACGTCATCAGCAGTGCATTACACGCGCAAGTTATAGTGAGTCCAACTAACTATAACATGGAATTTCATTGGTTTTATATCAGTAAAATTTCCAGCTAACTATAACTGGTATCAAACCTATGGTTTTTTCAGTGAATTTCATAGGTTTTGTAAATGCTACTTCCTAACTATAACGTGTGTAAAACCTATGGTTTTTTCAGTGAATTTCATAGGTTTTTAAAATGCTAATTCAGAAATATCTCGTGTATACAATCTATACTTTTGTCAATAAAGTTCTGGCAATATTTTTTTCAGAAACAAGCCGTTTTCTTCACTGTTCAAGTTGCATAGAGACTCCTTGTAAAGCGATACAGAATTAGAAAGTCTGTACCTTGCCTTTTTTTCAACGCATTAAAATTTGCCTGTAAATAAAAATAGCCTTTCTAAACTTTCGTGCACGACCCGGTGTGCGCACTCTCGGCAACAGTTCTCAATAAAATGGATAGCGCATTTCCAGGCTTTCGTGCGCGACCGACTGCGCGCACCCGCCTATATATTTCGTGAAAACTTTGCAATCTGAACTTATTGAATTTCTTCATAGACCCATCAAAGAACTTATAATACGTCAAAGAGACTAAACCTAGGCTTCTTTTTTAATATTATGAAAATTTTCATTAAATGGAGCCGAATGTCTTTTTAAACTTTCGTGTGTGACCGAATGTACACACCTTGGTATTTTAAAAAAATATATAAAAGGTTTTATACTTTAACAATTGTATGCTTGAATCGAGCTCAGAAGATATATTAAATCCGGATATGTTTGTATTTACTCCTTTTCACGTTTTGAAACTTCGCTGAATTAGACCGCTACTTCCAAATGGCGTACGTGACCAGATACTATCACCGCGTACACGTCCTGAGACGCGCATGTGAAGTCATGTGACTTGAAAACAACACTTCCAATTGGTTCTTAGTAGTTTCTATTCTGCAATTTACACGGAGGACTCCACCCACTTCTCTCACTATCTTTTCTACTCTCAAAAGAGAACAACGTTCAACACCCTTCGGAAGACTTTGCTGAAATGGCTGCCGCCCCGCATTCATCTTGCGAATCTGAAGGAAATGAGCGACTACCTTTAAAAAGAAAAAAGGAATCTTTTATTTGGCAATTTTTCACTTATCCTGAAGAACAAAAGAAAGTGAATGCGTCAAAAGTTACCTGCACGATATGCAATTCGGTTCTCTCAAGAGGAAATCCAAGAAAAAAATATTCCTTTTCCATACATACCATGGTGCGGCATGTCAAACAAGTGCACCCTGTGGAATTTGTACAGGCATCGACAAGAGCCCTGGCCACGCTATTACCATCAGAGGTGGCCAGCACATCTTCTGGTGGACGACCTGTATCTCCATCGAGTGCTGTGATGGACTTGAGACCATATCTTGCAAAGGTGCACATGAAATGCAACGAGTGTGGAGAAATTCTTCTGTACGGAGAGCAGAGCCTCATTCTTACTAAACTAAAAATTGAGAGTCATAAATGCCCCGAGAAAAGATAAATTTCTTCATTTCATTTTGATCCTGTGTCACACATGAAAATGTTGTTGCAAGTTAAAAAAATCAAAAACTGCATGACACTGTTCCTGTCAAGGTAGCATAGCTGGCGGCCTAGGGGTGGAGGACCGTTGTGCAAATACCCCGGGGAGGACTCTGGATATGCTTGGTCCCTGAGATTCTTAGATGTCACTGCCTTCCACAAATGGCATAAGTCCTGGATGTTCGGTGCCATACTTGAGGGTTTGACCTAAAGACACGTCCTGCGGTGCCCTGGTCCAAAATCAAACAACATAACACTTGTTTTAAAAAAAAAAAAAAAAAAGTTCTTTTCAGAACTAACTCATTGTACCAAAAACAGCTCCAGGAGCATATTATAAAGGGGGTTTATCTCCCCTTTTTTGGCTTTCGTTCGTGCGCGACCGTGTGCGCGCACCCGCCTATATATTTCGGGAAAATTTCGCGATTGCAACTTATTAAATTTCTTCATAGACCCATCAAAGAACTTATACTACGTCAAAGACAGTAAACCTAGGCTTCTTTTTTATTATTATGAAAATTTTCATTAAATGGAGCCGAATGTCTTTTTAAACTTTCGTGTGTGACCGAATGTACACACCTTGGTATTTTAAAAAAAAATATAAAAGGTTTTATACTTTAACAATTGTATGCTTGATTCCAGCTCAGAAGATATATTAAATCCGGATATATTTGGATTTACTCCTTTTCACGTTTTGAAACTTCGCTGAATTAGACCGCTACTTCCAAATGGCGTACGTGACCAGATACTATCACCGCGTATACGTCCTGAGACGCGCATGTGAAGTCATGTGACTTCACAACAACACTTCCAATTGGTTCTTAGTAGTTTCTATTCTGAAATTTACACAAAGCACTCCACCCACTTCTCTCACATCTCTACCCTGTTATCTGCAATTGTGAACATCAAAAGGAGCTGCGCTACGCCCCTGTAAGAGGCCTCACTCCCACTGCTGCAACGGCTTGGCAGTCCTCCAGATGCACAGGAACAGCCCCTCCGATCCATTGAAGTTCTCTGTCGTGAGAGGCCTCACTCCCACTGTTGCAACGGCTTGGCAGTCCTTCAGATGCACAGGAACAGCCCCTCCGATCCATTGAAGTTCTGTGTCGGTCTCAATACCACTTACGAAATGAAAATAAGCACTGAAGAATATTTATGCTGTAGCAGGAGGAGTACTACATGCTTGCAGAATGCATTCTATTACCTATAAAAAAGTGAAACACCCACGCTACAATCATATAGAATACTTCCTCTAAAGAAGCCTGTGAATAACTTTCGAACATCAGGTTAACCTTTTTTACTCTGTCATCATTGTTAAAGATAAGTATTTACAATACTATATTAAACAATGCCATGATTTTTCCTTTTTAATTTTAAAAATCTTGCAATCTTTCACAAACCCAATACTCATGGCTTCTTTTTCGTGACAAAAATCTTGCAATATTACATACCTACATAGAATAACAGAAAAAACATAAAACTACAAAGGCCAAACAGTCTACTAAACGCGGATTTGTAACCTATGGGGCAGATTCATGTTAACTACTTCATACCCAGATATGCACCAGTTAATGTGCACCACAGTATGGTAGTGCTCCGTTACCCATGGTGTGCCACATTTGAAATGTGGCGCACCATGGAACAAAAACACCATACATGCGTAACACATCTGTGCTCAAAAACTAATACATTGCTAGAGTTGCATCGCAACTGTGATGCAGCTCCAGCAAGGCTCACCAATGCACTATATTCACAATGCTACGTCAATACCTACGCCTGCTTCAAGCACATGCACAGTTTTGAAACAGCATGGGCCTGAAAGTCACTGAGTGAAATATCATACATTACAGTCAGCCACTTTCAAGACGCATTCCTTCAGAGGAACACTTGCCGGTTATTAGAGGTAGATCGTCCGACTCCACCGGAGGAGACCCCTAATAAAAAAGACATATATAAAATGCGGACTAGCCACTGTATCGTGCTAGCAAACTTTAACTTAAAAATCGTTAGAAAAAACAAAAGGAATCAAGCAAAATCAGTAGGCCACTGATAGGATCTCTTTTTCACCTCGCTAAAATAGAAACATTAGGAACATCCCCTCATGAGAAACATGAAACTAGTGAGAGAAACCGAGCTCGACGCCATGATGGCTGCAAGATAGCTCGGCTCCGCCGCCCACCCCGCCCAAAATAACGACAAACCCTATACAAATATTATAAATAAATACAACACACCAGCAAAGTAACAGGGTAAAACGTTTTATTAAATAACTATTTACATGGCAGCCTGCTGCAACATGAAAACAACACTTCCAATTGGTTCTTACTAGTTTCTATCCTGGATGTTGGGTGCCATAGTTGAGGGTTTCACCTAAAGACACGTCCTGCGGTGCCCTGGTCCAACCATCACATATACCTGCGCCAGGAGACGGCGTGTGGTGCACTGGAAGGGAGAGGCGGCGCGAACGAGCCTCCCCCACCTCCCCAGGTGGAGGTTTCTCAGCTGCACCCCAGCACTTCACTCGACATAGGCGGCCGGCTCCCAGGGTCCGGCGGAACTTTTAGCCTTTTGGTGACTCTTCCATTCTGGACCTTGTCCCACAATCCGTTTGACCTGAAGACACGTCCTGCGGTACCCTGGTCCAACCATCACATATACCTGCGCCAGGAGACGGCGTGGGGTGCACTGGAAGGGAGAGGCGGCGCGAACGAGCCTCCCCCACCTCCCTAGGTGGAGGTTTCTCAGCTACACCCCTAAAGACACGTCCTGCGGTGCCCTGGTCCAACCATCACATATACCTGCGCCAGGAGACGGCGTGGGGTGCACTGGAAGGGAGAGGCGGCGCGAACGAGCCTCCCCCACCTCCCCAGGTGGAGGTTTCTCAGCTGCACCCCAGCACTTCACTCGACATAGGCGGCCGGCTGCCAGGGTCCGGCGGAACTTTTAGCCTTTTGGTGACTCTTCCATTCTGGACCTTGTCCCACAATCCGTTTGACCTGAAGACACGTCCTGCGGTGCCCTGGTCCAACCATCACATATACCTGCGCCAGGAGACGGCGTGGGGTGCACTGGAAGGGAGAGGCGGCGCGAACGAGCCTCCCCCACCTCCCCAGGTGGAGGTTTCTCAGCTGCACCCCAGCGCTTCACTCCACAAGATGAGTTGCGCCCGCTCCTGCGGCACAGTGCCTCGCTTGGCCAGCTGAATTACGCCTGCTCTTGCTATTACAGCGTCTCACCCGCCATCCGGCTGAATTGCACCCACTCTTCCGGTACAGCGACAGGCGGCTGCCACGGAGCTCAGGAAATGGCGGTGGGCTCCACAGACTTGGGCCTGGCCTGCAAGGATGGCTCTGGACAACCCTGGAACTCGGACGCTTGACTGCTACGGCATGGGCCCCATTCCCAAAAGCGTCCCCTCAGCCTTGAAGATACTACAAGAGTCACCGGGGCCCCCGACTCCCGCAGACTTCCGGTGGGCAGCTTCTGCCATGATTGCTCGCAGAATGGCCACGACGTAGCCACGGGGTGCTCTCATGCTGACGCCAGCTTCAGTCTGAAACATCCAGAAACACTGTAGTATCGCGTTGTCGCGTAATGCGTCATATGACGCGCCGCGTTAGCGCATCCGGTGCGCGAAGCGCAGCTTCCCGGAAGCGATCCGGGGCGCGGCGCCAAGCGCGTAACGTAAGCATAACAGGTCATGTGACTTGTTAATAAAACTTTTCATTGGTTCATTTCACTTTTGGTTTCCTAATGATGTAAGGCTAGGTCATGTGACCTAAAAGTAACACTTTTCATTGGTTTAGAACTAAACCACACCTCCTCAGGTGGTGGTTGAGCAAGAGGTGCCCCCCCTCCCCACCTTCATGTTGCCTGATTCGGCCAGCTCAATCGATCGAGCATGAGACTCTGTTGTGATCTGAAGTACAGCTGAGTTTTGCCCACTCTTGCGACCTACGACATGGAGAGGCCGGGGCGTTGACTAGGCGGAGCCTCCGGCCACAACCACAGCGCCAACGATCGCTGCTGACGGAGGGGAGCCTTGCCGGTGAGAGCCACTGATCTAAAGAACCGCTGCCTGCGATGCCTCCTTGAACAGCTTAACGGAGGCCCCCGAGGGACGGTGTGGTAGCGCGGACTGGGATGGGGCGCTTGGCTCCTGCGCCCTCCCCAAGTCTCGCTCGGCCAGCTGAGTTTCGCCCACTCTTGCGGCCTACGACATGGAGAGGCCGGGGCGTTATGGATCAGTATGAGCAAATTGATCTCAGTCTTGTTGCCCTGGTGTGGCCTGAGATCGCCCCCGACATAAGCGGCCGGCTCCCGGGGTCCGGCGGGACTTTTAGCCTTTTGGTGACTCTTGTCTTCTGGACCTTGTCCCACAATCCGTTTGACCTGAAGACACGTCCTGCGGTGCCCTCGCAATGCGGCCTGGTCCCTGAATGTGTGCAGGGGGACGGTATTGATTGCATCAAGATGGCGGCTTCACACAAAGCTGACTCAAGTGTTGCTGCTGAAGCTATGCAGACAAAAACTGGTTTTCAGTTTGTACATTCTTCAGGCTTTTTCTTCATAAATGTAACAATGTGAGACTCACTAGGAGAACGGCCGTTTATCTTTCCTTTCAAAATGCTGCCAACAATATTTTCTGAATGGAAGACACCATCTTGTAGCATAAAGGGCTGCGTCAAGGGTGGTATTGCCCAGAATGTCTTGTTTTCTAGTGCTCGTAATGACGAAGCCAGAACTGCCGAAAGGGATTCTGGTCCTACCGCTACTTATTGGACACATTGAACTATACTCTGGTCCTGCCTGACCTCAACCAAAATGGCGCCAGTATGGGAGCGAATTGCAACTCCTTATGATGTTCTAGTTACTTATCCTTGACGTTATGGGGGATGTATGCGGTCTTTATGCACATTGCGGGCGGGGAAGGGTACTGACTAGGAATACGGACAACCCTATTGATGTCGATTTTTCATTATTGATTATTGTATTAATAAAGCTTCGAAATAATGTTACCCATGATACTCGCCCATGGTATGCGTATTGATGATTTTATTGTAACTGATCCTGTTATACTTTCAATAAAAAAATCAACCTTCACTGATCCTGCAACCGTTTGTCACGTTTAGTTTTTTCAATTAAATGGCTCGCTTGTTACATACTCCTATACCCCTGGCTTTTGAAAGACACCATCTTGTAGAATAAAAGGCTGCGTCAAGGATGGTATTGCCCAGAATGTCTTGTTTTCTAGTGCTCGTAATAACGAAGCCAGAACTGCCTTGGTATATTCCAATATATGCCAAAGACAGAAATGGAATTAGTCCAATCAACATTGTGCACAAATTGAGAAAGCAAGGAGACATGTTAATAAATCTGTTTCTGCTTTCTTCAGAGATTATAGCATGGGTTCTATTTACCACAACAACTTGCGTTACCACATGCAAGACATCTATAGGACAGATGGTGTTCATTTCACGGATGAGGGAAACAGAATCTTCCTCTGCAACATCAGACTCTGCATCGGTACTTACTTATAAATGCAGAAAAAACTCAATTAACACAAGGGCTCTTTTCAGAGCCACCTTATATCAAAGCACTCAAACTTCTGATTTATCTCCATTTTCACACTCTTGTAAATAGGTGTGCGCGCCCGGGTGCGTGCAACCCGCAACTTTTAAAAAAAAATATATATATATATTTTCGCGTTTAAGGGCCTTACTGCACACCCTGAGAGAACCTATGCAGCAAAACAATCTCTACCTTCTTCCCTTTCCATGTTCCAACGCTTTGAAATGACAATATATTTACTCGCAGTGACAAAATGGCGGTCAACACTTCCTGATTTCCTTCGAATCGAACGTTAACAGACGTCACGCAGCAAAAAAAAAATTCTGCTCGCGCGCAGCCGCTTGAGTACGCGCACCCGTCCGCGCTTACAGATATATAATTGACTTTAACTTTAATTTTCTCATCAACTACTGAACGGATTTACACCATTCCAAAAAAAGCGTAATCTGCGAGCCGGACTCTACGGTTTTGCCAAATTTCTTATAAATCCATTCAGCCGTTCGACCTGTAGCCGTGTCTAAACGTCCTATGGAAAATAACATGGAGAAAACACGTTTTGGGACCCCCCTTTTATCTCAGCCCCCACTTCACCAATCCCCCCCAAACTTTCAGGGAAGGAGCGCAGCGGACCGAGCCATCTTCTTTGAGAAATTCGCAAAGATTCATCCACCAGGGCCAAAGTTAATCCAAATAGAATGTTGAGGATTTCCTATGGAAACTAGGTCCTAACTATAACTACCTACTGGCGACCGCCAGTAGGTAATATATATATATATATATATATATATATATATATATATATATATATATATATATATATATATATATATATACCACAAACACCCCTCCTTGAAGAGAAGAGCAGAGGACACCAGGGGAGGGTTTCAGCTACTTTATTAAAGAACAAACAGCAGACCGGTTTCGGCTGTGCGCCTTCTTCAATGCCTCAGTTCCTATGGCGAGCACTCTGTAAAGTTCGTAAAATACGCCCCTCCTGTCATGCGATGAAGGGCTCACCTGCAACCAATATGCTGGGGTTGTGTTACCACAGTTCAATGTCGGACTGCAGCTCCACCTAAGTAGCTTGATGGAAAGATACCTGGTTGCAGCAGTAGGCTCGCGGAAGATGCTGGACTAAAGTAGCCTTGGGTCCCCCACTTACAACCAGGCCGTTCTTTCTGCTGCCAAGGCTGGAAACGTGTGGCAAATTCCAGGCATCTCCCCAAGCAATCCTGGGCCACCCATTGACGACAGTCTCACGGCGGGCAGTAGAAGGGCATGGCGTGCCTCGAAAATCCGATTCCTCGGCTTCAAATTCAGAACAAAGTGCCTCTTGGCCCATGGGTTCGAGACAGCTTAGCGAAAGGGTCACTCTGTAGCGCACCACGAGCTGCGCGCAAAATATGCCACAAACACCCCTCCTTGCGGAGAAGAGCAGAGGACACCAGGGGAGGGTTTCAGCTGATTTATTAAAGAACAAACGGCAGACCGGTTTCGGCTGTGCGCCTTCTTCAATGCCTCAGTTCCTATGGCGAGCACTCTGTAAAGCTCCTAAAATACGCCCCTCCTGTCATGTGATGAAGGGCTCACCTGCAACCAATATGTTGGGGTTGTGTCACCACAGTTCAATGTCGGACTGCAGCTCCCACAATGCAGCTTGATGGTAAGATACCTGGTTGCAGCAGTAGGCTCGCGGAAGATGCTGGACTAAAGTAGCCTCGGGTCCCCCACTTACTACCAGCCCGTTCTTTCTGCTGCCAAGGCTGGAAACGTGTGGCAAATTCCAGGCGTCTCCCCAAGCAATCCTGGGCCGCCCATTGACGACAGTCTCACGGCGGGCAGTAGAAGGGCATGGCGTGCCTCGAAAATCCGATTCCTCTGCTTCAAATTCAGAACAAAGTTCCTCTTGGCCCACGGGTTCGGGACAGCTTAGCGTAAGGGTCACTCTGTAGCGCACCACGAGCTGCGCGCAAAATATGACACAAACACCCTTCCTTGCAGAGAAGAGCAGAGGACACCAGGGGAGGGTTTCAGCTGCTTTATCAAAGAACAAACGACAGACCGGTTTTGGCTGTGCGCCTTCTTCAATGCCTCAGTTCCTATGGCGAGCACTCTGTAAAGTTCCTAAAATACGCCCCTCCTGTCATATGATGAAGGGCTCACCTGCAACCAATATGCTGGGGTTGTGTCACCACAGTTCAATGTCAGACTGCAGCTCCCACAATGCAGCTTGATGGTAAGATACCTGGTTGCAGCAGTAGGCTCGCGGAAGATGCTGGACTAAAGTAGCCTCGGGTCCCCCACTTACTACCAGCCCGTTCTTTCTGCTGCCAAGGCTGGAAACGTGTGGCAAATTCCAGGCGTCTCCCCAAGCAATCCTGGGCCACCCATTGACGACAGTCTCACGGCGGGCAGTAGAAGGGCATGGCGTGCCTCGAAAATCCGATTCCTCTGCTTCAAATTCAGAACAAAGTTCCTCTTGGCCCACGGGTTCGAGACAGCTTAGCGTAAGGGTCACTCTGTAGCGCACCACGAGCTGCGCGCAAAATATGACACAAACACCCTTCCTTGCAGAGAAGAGCAGAGGACACCAGGGGAGGGTTTCAGCTGCTTTATTAAAGAACAAACGGCAGACCGGTTTCGGCTGTGCGCCTTCTTCAATGCCTCAGTTCCTATGGCGAGCACTCTGTAAAGTTCCTAAAATACGGCCCTCCTTTCATGTGATGAAGGGCTCACCTGCAACCAATATGCTGGGGTTGTGTCACCACAGTTCAATGTCAGACTGCAGCTCCCACAATGCAGCTTGATGGTAAGATACCTGGTTGCCGCAGTAGGCTCGCGGAAGATGCTGGACTAAAGTAGCCTCGGGTCCCCCACTTACAACCAGCCCATTCTTTCTGCTGCCAAGGCTGGAAACGTGTGGCAAATTCCAGGCGTCTCCCAAGCAATCCTGGGCCACCCATTGACGACAGTCTCACGGCGGGCAGTAGTAGTGCATGGCGTGCCTCGAAAATCCGATTCCTCTGCTTCAAATTCAGAACAAAGTTCCTCTTTGCCCATGGGTTCGAGATAGCTTAGCGTAAGGGTCACTCTGTAGCGCACCACGAGCTGTGCGCAAAATATGCCACAAACACCCCTCCTTGCCGAGGGGTGTTTGTGGCATAAATTCATGGAAAAAACCAAAGGTTTCAGGGACGTTATAGTTAGTTGAACATTTCACTTGTACAAAACCATAGAAATGTGTCCGTTAGTCCGTTATAGTTAGTTCAGCTAACTATAACTCGCCCCCCCCCCCCGGAATGCACTGCAGATGACGTCACAGATTACATTATTCATGACATGGTCAGTAACATCACTGATGATATCACTGATGACATCTCAAATGACATCACTGATGGCATCATCCAGTGACTGTGTTTCTGTAAAGTTTAAATATGTTTTATATTTATGCCAAGGAGTATTGTAGAATGAGTGGGTGTATAACTGTCTGGATGAAGGATTTGGTAGGTGCTTGACTGACTGTATAAGTGAGTGATTTAATGTATCTTACTGAATGCATGTTTTAGTGACAAAACTATGTGAATGTTTGTATTAGTCTGTCTGTTATTGTGAATCGTTGTTTGGGTGAAGGTTTCTGGGTTTTCGTGCTACAATTGTTAAGGCCCAAATATGTTGTGGCACATTCCTCGCGAAAGGCTTCACCCAAGAGCCATTATGGAGGTAAGTATGAAGGAAGGTAGAGGATTGTGCCCTCACAATTATCAATAAAGGTTCGTAAGAAAATACAGGCGTTCATTGAAAGTTTAGCATGCTTAAGTTTTATTTCATTTTTCACAGTATAGTAGGACAGCCGACACGTGTTTCGCCCAAAAGGCCTGTTTAGGCCGTGGGCTTTTTCAAGGCAAAAACAAATGTCCAGTCAGATTCGTAACTCAATAAAAAGCCGTGGTCAAGGACTCTGCGGTCCGGGAGCAAGTTATTGTGTAAGCTGCTGCATGGGTTGGTCGGTAGCTACATAAGTGTCTTTATGGGTTATTGATTGGTTGCCTGAGTATTTGTATGTGAGACTGAGTGTGTGTGTGGGTGGGTTGGAGGTGTGTGACTCTGACGATCATGGCGTATATGCAGGAGATTCTTTAATCCTGTGTACACAAGTAACGTCAAAATTGCAACACTTACAATCGAAAGGAAGATAGAAGTCTGTGGGCTTCACGGCATGAATTGAGGATTGGCACTCTGCATCTAGTGAGGCCTGAGAACTTTTGAGATCATCATATATTTTTTACTGGGTGTGTAAAGATTGGAGACATGTCCTCGCTGCAAAACTTAGACGGCAGTGGTCCATTGCTTTTATGATATTCAGCATTGGAAGGAGAGATTATTTATCAAGAGATTCTTTCAACATGAATATCGACTTGTGCATATCTTGATAAGAGTGTCACAACACACTAGTAGCAAGCCTGAAGGAGGAGGTTGGACCAGTGTAACGCTCCGAAACGCGTTGCTTTTTTGGCCTACTTATAGAAAAACAAGTTCCCATGACATTTACTGTGTGATGTATTACACATGTAAAAAATGATGTGCTGAAATATTAATTCATGCTAATGTGTTTATTTTTGTCACAATCATTGATCTATTTGCACTGTGATTTTTTATCTTTGTAGGTTTTAATGTGTATAATTATGTTTTGTTTTTAATGATAAATGGTACATATGTGTATTTTTCCTGGAACCAACCTAATAAAATCAAACATACACATTTTTTAAATATTGCATTCACATTTTGACTTTCTGGTAAATGAAAAACTGACCCGGTGTAATTTGAGTGGAACCTGTGGTGTGAGTGCACAATTGGAATGCTGAAAGAATACCCCAAAGGGAGTTTTTTCTAGACCTGAACGTGTTTTCGGTGTCCTGTCCCTTTGGCATGTTGGACCCCTCTCTCTTTTTAAAAGAGGTGAGTGACTCTATGCATAGATGTGTGAGTGGTTGATTCACTGGGTGTATGGGTTCAAGAATACATGTGGAAAAAGCTGTATGGGTGGGTGAGTGTGTGTATAGGTATGTTGGTGAATGAATAGATGTCTCAGTGGTACATGTTCAAGTAACTACATATGTAAAAGGTAGTGTATGTGAGAGTTAGGGTATATAAATGACTATGTGAGAGTCAGTGGTTGTGTAAGTGTCTGTATGGATGATTGTGTACTTGTATCAGTGATTGTATAAGAGAGTAAGTATGCATTAGTATCTGTTTGAATAAGTGATGTGGCATGTGTATAAATGTATATGTCAATAAAAGTAAGTGTGATTGACTCTTTGAATGACTGACTAGGTGTGTGAGTAACTCTGGATGAGTGGTGGTGTGTGAGTGTCTGTATAGGTGAATGAGTGCATATGATAGTGTTGTATTGATGGGTGACTGCATGTATTAATGATTGTATAGGTGAATGAGTGGATGTGGGTGTAGACCTAGGAATCAGTGGGTGCATATGTAGATACTGGTATTGGTGTGTCGATGCTTTCGAAAATGATACTCTGTATTTTACAGTGGGTGTATCAAAGGTTATATTAGAGTGTGAGGAGGTGCATCAGATTTTCATGTGGAGGATTTCATCAGTGATGTCATTTGAGATGTCATAAGTGATGTCATCAGTGATGTCACTGACCATGTAATGAATGATGTAATGTGTGACGTCATCAGCAGTGCATGGAGAGCGCGTGTTATAGTTAGCTGAACTAACTATAACAGCTGAATTTCTATGGTTTTGTAAAAGTGAAATGTTCATCTAACTCTAACGTCCCTGAAACCTATGTGTTTTTCTGTGAATTTCTAAGGTTTTTTAAATGTTAATTTCTAACGATAACGTGCCTGAAACCTATGTTTTTTTCAGTGTATTTCAATTGTTTTTTAAACGAAAATTACTAATTATAATGTGCCTCAATCCCATTCTTTTTTCAGTGAATTTATAAGGTTTTAGAAATGCTAATTTTGAACTATAAAATCCCTATTAAGTCAGAAGCCGCATTTGCAGAGTGGTGTTAAAAGGTTCATGGCCTCAGACCACCTCTCTGCAACGTAGCTCTGTGGTGCTTACTGGAGGTACCTGGTGGGCTAGTTGGCCCCCAGGGACCCTCAGGATTCAAGGGGACTTAATCCCCCAATGTATAAAGTGCCAGGGGGTGTGTTAGCACACTTATAATATTCTGTCCGCCCCCTCCCTACACCAATGTGCAAACACGCACTCTAGCGCATTGTTAGTTGGGGGATTAAGTTCCCTTGAATCCTGAGGGTCCCTGTGGGCCAACTAGCCAACCAGGTACCTCCAGTAAGCGCCACAGAGCGCTTACTGGATGTCAATTATGGCCCGGGTACCCATTCCCCCGGGCCGGCCTTTCCTTTCCTTTTTTTATTTAATTTGTTTTTCACAGGGGAGGGGGGGCCGCGTGACTCCCCTCCCGGGCCACTTCTGGCCCCGTGAACTCCATCCCTCCGGGCCTGGTCGCTCCATTGGGGAACGTGGGGGGACCCCCAATGCCTCCACAGTCCCTGCTGGCTCCCTGCCTCCTGCGGGAGCCAGTATTGCATTTCCACAAGGGGAGCTGCTGACATGCTGCTCCTCTTGTGTAAAAGCAATCCTGCTTTGCTTCATTGAAGCGAGAGCAGGTTTCCCCGCTCTCGCTTCAATGTTTGCCCTGTCATTGCAAACAGCAGTGTCCCAGGGGTGGGCACCCCGGGACACTGCAGGAGCCGGTCCCCAGGGCCATGAAGTGCTCCAGGACTGGGGCTGTGTGGCCCCCTCCCAACGTTTGCAAAGTGCTGGGGAGGTGGTGGGCCCGGGGGTCTGTAACAGACCCCTGCATTTAAATACAAAGTGCCCCGGGGAGGTCGTGGTCCCTGGGGCTGTGTGGGGGGACTTGATTACCCCATACTCATTAATGATCACAGTCCCGGGGAGGTGGCAGTCGCCCCCATGCATTATTTGTTAAAAAAGTTGCAGGGAGGTGGCGGTCCCCGGGGCTGCGGGGTGGCGCGTGTCCCCGCACATAATGAGCATAGCCAGAGGGAGGTGGCTGACCCCAGCGCAAATTCCACCTAAATTATTTAAAAAAAAATGTTTTTGTGGGGCATGGGGGTCGTTGTAGGACCCCCTGAGCAGACCTAGGGGGTCAGGGTGTTTCTACCCTGCCCCCTTTTCTTGTTTTTCATCTTTTTTTCACTGTTTTCTTGTGACTCGGTTCTACAAATAGAAACAAGGTCCTAACTATAACTACCTACCGGCTACCTCCAGTAGGTAATATATACCATCAAGGTATGTATATGTAGATTTAAGCAGTCCTTTATGATCCAGTAGTTGCTGGAAAAACATAGAAAGCAAGAATCTGTAAGTGTGAGAGGAAGGGGAAGGGAGTGCATGGTGGCAGGTTAAAGAGATATGAGGTGTAATCAAGACTGTGCAGACTACTGGCACACAGATATACAAAAGCACTGGCTGGGCGTCCGAGTAAAACTGGCAGGGCACTTATTCTTTTACCAATCTAGCACAGGAGTTAGGTATAGAAATGCTTTACATTCTTACCTGTCGACATTTTAGTCCACGATATTCTGTTTATGATGTAGTATGGCTTAGATATTGCCTCCTTGATAGTCCAAAGCCATTCCTCTCCATGGAAGAACAAACGGATATATTTGCACTTTACAGTGGGGCAGATAAAGATATACTTCCCTATTGTGAAAAGCAAATGCTTCCCTATTGGACAAAATATATTTTAAAAATGTACCTTTAAATGTGTCCTTTATGCTTATTACACAACCCACTAGTGGACCGCAAACTGTACAGTTTTGCAAGTCCACTCCAGTTACAAATTTGTGAACCACAAAAATTGTTCCAATCTCCGCAATTTCTAAAACAGAGTCAATGTCTTCTAGATTTACAGTCTTTCTGCATGGATCCATAGCTAATATGGGTTAGAATCCTGTGTGTCAACATGTTAGGAGTAAAGCTAGGCCTACGCAGTGTTTAGTTGATGCTTTTATATGGGGAAAGGTCATTCTCTAGGATCATACCTTTCAATCTGCTTTGTGACACGTACAAGATCACTAAACCATTAATAGACCCATTCCAATGTCATCGACCATTTGGAGCTGTTTGAACTGCAAACAGTGTGCCCAACAGGGAGAACTAAATACCATTTGTAAAAAAAAAACTGCCTAAGGGCTTCAGGTGACTTGCTGTTTTAATTTCACACAAACAGCAATATTGCTATTAAACAACTCCAGATCCTGCTACGCGATAGTGCGAAGATGGAACCATAATGCAGCGCGCCAAGTTGTAGCACTGGTGTAGTTACCCGTTTGTATTAGCCCGCTCACTTCCTTCCACATTAATGAGAACCCATTTTTCACTGGACTGTGGTTTCTGTCTTATGACGACAATACTTTTTTAATTCAAATCTTTTTTATTGAAGAATAAGAAGAAAATAAAGACAATACAAGAAGTCTTACAATATACAATACTTAAGCTCTGCTGAGGCGGGGAATATCCACAGCTTGGCTGCTCACTTATTGATAATCTCTGTCAATGATTTCCAGATGTGGTTTCCCCTAATGGCAACGTATTTCCACAAACAGTTGAAATCCCTCATGTGTTATACAAATAGATGTTTGTAATGGAACACTGCATTCTCCTACGAATGTGCCTTGTGGCTGGGCCTTGGGAAGTTTGTACGACTGTGCATATATAAGACAGAAAAAGATAGGAAATGTTCAGTTGCCCGTGCCAGAATCACAACGCAAAAGCATCTTCAGCCTCCAGTGAAAGTCCCTGGTTGCTGTTTTTGTGTGGGAAATTAATTTGCTGTTTTTCTTTTTATGTCCATCTATTGCAATACACTAGAGGAAAGTTCACACACAGACACAGGCACACATCCTTACTCGCTTTCTGAAAATAACCCACACACTGTTCACATGCTTTCACAATAAATATACATGGACTTCTTTTGTGGTTTTGGTTTCAATTAAGCACCGTTCACACATTCTACTTTTGGAAAGCTGTTGATACACAATTGAAGTATTACTATGACTTAAGTAGCAGCAGCAGTTTGCCTCTGTTTAGCGCAATGATTAGTTGTCTTTCCGTTGCATTTCTATTAAGTTGTGTTGCCTTAGAGAATTGCAAAAAATGAGGGGCGCAGATGTGAAATGTAGTCTTTCAAGTATGAACAATTTGGCTTAAATACTACACGGCATGCTTGTTTTTTATAGGTTATGGATCAACTTTAAACAAATAGTGGAAGTTGACTCCCTATACTTTAAATTGCAACACTATGAGTAGTTACATGCTGGACCTTATTTACAGTGTTGTGTAAGCCTGGGTGGAGTTTGTGTAGCGGCGCTACGCAGAATTCTGCGAAGTTGTTGAAAAACTCTGCGAGCCAAGTGGAGTTCCGCAAGTGTGCGGAGTTGCTTGCTCCGCCCGTTTGCAATGCTTTTTTGACTTTCGGCATGCTCAAGCAGAAATATTGTGCAATCTTCACCATGCAGTCGCCCATGGGCGCGGCCATCTTTTTTCATGTGTGCTATGGTTCTGGGCTTGTTTTTCTATCCTCTCTATACTTTTTCAATCTTTTGTTTCTAAAACCTTTTTTCTGATCGTTTTTATTTATTATCTATCCCACTCTATTCTTGAGTGTATATTTAGCATTTTTCATTTGTGTGTTCTTTAGCACGTTTTTGACTGTTTTTCTATTACTTGCTTTTTAATTTTTTTTTACTTCCTTTCTTTACTTCCTACATTTTCTTTTCCATCCCCTCCCCCCCAAAACCAGGGCTAAGAACTTGAAGAAGACTAGTAAGCAGGGAAAGAAGAGAAGTGAGAGCCGCAGCCGTGGTGCTTGCGTAAGGCGTCCACGGAAGGGGTGCAGGCCCGGGCCTTATTTTCCGAGGTGGAGGTGGCCGCACTAGTTTTTTTGTCCAGTGCCAGAGCCTTATTTTCCAAGGTGGAGGTGACCACACTAGTTTTTTTTGTCCAGTGCCACCTCCCTTTAACGCTGGCAACAAACGGTAGGCCTGGGTCCGAGTACGGTCTTCGGGAGCGTCACCGGCAGTGGGCACGGGTGCGCCGGGCATTGTTTCGCTGCTCTGGAGTTCGGTGCACCCCTAACCAACTGATGCACTGGTGGTCCAACATCCTGGATCTGCTAGGTTTTGAGGTCCCGGGGCTTGGTGAGTAGCTAAATATATTACAATTGTGTTCTTCTGTTTTGTGTTATTATTTTTTCCCCAAATAGCAAGAATGCTGCTGCTGCTTACATGCAGGTACCTTACGTTTAAAAATCTTATAATATTAGATTGTTATTCTTCTAGACAGGGGCTCGGCGCTACTAATCATATTTGTTTGCAATTTTGCACTAACTTGGACTGCTTATATAAGAGAGGTTAGAGAATTTAAGTTAGGTAATGCAGATAGGAAAGACTCCAGTCCTTTCCTTTGTCCTTTCAGGCTGTCCTGTTACTAAGATAGTGGTAATAGTTAGTTAGATTGTTACTTAGTATTATTTGGTAATTTAGCACCTGTGTGACGCGTCCTCTCACTTGACTTCAGTACTAGTAGAACATTTTGTAGTTCGTAGAGTGAGTGAATAGCAACCAACCAAATTGTTGTATGCAATATGCATGCCTCCATCTATGCAGTTTACAAGACTAAATGCAGACTTAGTGAATTGGCTCATCAAAGGGGGTTGAGACTGAGAAATGATTGCGAATGAGATAGGAACTTAGAGGCGAATATAATTTTTTTGCAATTCATTCCAAAGTGCTTGGTAGGTAGGTTTGGGATTCAGGAATCGGAATGGAACTGTGGAATAATAAAAATAGGACGGTCCGTGACTACGATACTAGTCTACTACTAGTCGATCTGATTTAGGATAGGTCAATGTTATTGCAATTGGCATTTCCTGTCTAAAAGTCTTTTTGGAGCGATTATTTAATAATTATTTATTTAATCCAATAATGTTTTGTCTCTTTAATTATGTCTTACATGATCAACATTGAGGGGCAAGAACAAGAAGAAGCCTGGGTCTACTGAGGCGAGTGCAGGAGCGTGAGGGGCAGGTAGCAGCCTCAGACACAGATGGCTCTGCTGGCCCCAGTAAGCCGTCCCGGTGTTATATTAACATATATATTTCCCCTACTTTTACCGCTCTATTATTTCCGTTTCCTAATTTAAATTGTTCCCAAATCCTCTTCGATCTATCTGTTTCTAAATTCTTGTTATTGCTCCATTACCTACTAACATTGTTACTGATATTTCTAGTGTCTGTTGTTTTTGTTTTACATCATGTTAAACTGCGACTGACTCTGTATCAGTCTGTCTGTAGCTTGCTTTCTTCTGGAGAATTGCCTTGTGGTTGTACTGTAAGACTCAGAGAACCCATTGCTTCTAAGACTAGTACTAGTAGTAGTAAGGGCTCCTGCAAACAAATGATGGACCGAATGCTGACACTGCATACATTCCCCCCAGTCAAAAGTTCTGGGTTAAATCCATTGTTCTTTTTCCCACTATGCCACTGCAGTTTGGACCCAGCCATATGCAAATCAGTCTTGACCTTGTGCCTCATGGGAACAGTCCAGACCGAACTGCCAAGCCAGGTCCTCCCGGGACCGGAAACAGACATCCTGGGACCGGTTTCAATGTATGTCACCCTTCCTCAGCCAGGCTAGCTTGAATCCAGTGGCACAGTGAACAAGGGATCCAAGTCTGGGCATACCCATCCCACTTATGGCAAAAAGTGTTACAGCAAACAAATGATGAACGGAATGATGACAATGCAAACATTCTCCGCCAGTCAAAAGATCTGGTTTAAATCCATTGTTATTATGCCCACTACGCCACCCCAGTTTGGACCCAGCCATATTCAAATCAGTCTTGACCCTGTGCCTCATGGGAACAGTCTAGACCAAACTGCCAAGCCAGGTAATCCCTTGACCCGTAACAAGCATCCTGGGACAAGTTTCAGGGTATGTCACCCTTCATCAGCCAGGCTAGCATGATCCAGTGGCACAGTGAGCAAGGGACCCATGTCTGGTCATACCTATCCCACTTAGGGCGAAAAGTGTCACAGCAAACAAATGATGGACCGAATGCTGACACTGCAAACATTCACCCCTAGTCAAAAGATTTGGGTTAAATCCATTGTTCTTTTGCCCACTATGCCACCCCAGTTTGGACCGAGCCAGATACAAATCAGTCTTGACCATGTGCCTCATGGGAACAGTCCAGACCAAACTGCACAGTCAGGTCCTCCATGTACCGGAAACAAGAATCCTGCGACCAGTTTCAGGATATGTCACCCTTCATCAGCCAGGCTAGTTTGAATCTAGTGGCACAGTGAGCAAGGGACCCTCATCTGGGCATACTCATCCCACTTAGGGTGAAAAGTGTTTCAGCACACAAATGATGGACAGAATGCTGAGAATGCAAACATTCTCCCACAGTCAAAATATCTGGGTTATATCCATTGTTCTTTTGCCAACTATGCCACCCCAGTTTGGACTGAGCCATATACAAATCAGTCTTGACCCTGTGCCTCATGGGAACAGTCCAGACCGAACTGCACAGCCAGGTCCTCCCTGGACCGGAAACAGGCATCCTGGGACCCGTATTAGGGTCCGTCACCCTTCATCAGCCAGGCTAGCTTGAATCCAGTGGCACAGTGAGCAAGGGCCCCACATCTGGGCATGCCCATCCCACTTAGTGCGAAAAGTGTTTCAGCAAACAAATGATGGACGGAATGCGGACAGTGCATACATTATCCCAAGTCAAAAGTTCGGGGTTAAATCCATCATTCTTTTGCCCAATAAGCCAACTCAGTTTGGACCCAGCCATATACAAATATGTATTGACCCTATGCCTCAAGGGAACAGTTCAGACTGAACTGCCAAGCCAGGTCATCCCTGGACAGGAAAAAAGCATCCTGGGACCGGTTTTAGGGTATGTCACCTTTCATCAGCCAGTCTAGCTTGAATCCAGTGGCACTGTGAGCAAGAAACCCACGTCTTGGCATAACCATCCCACTTAGGGCGAAAAGTGTTAAAGCGAGCAAATGATGGACAGAATACTGACAGTGAGAACATTCTCCCCCATTTAAAGGTTCTGGGTTAAATCCATCGTTCTTTTGCCCACTTAGCCACCCCAGCTTGGACCCAGCCATATACAAATATGATTTGACCCTATGCCTCATGAGAACAGTCCAGATCAAACTGCCAAGCCAGGTCCTCCTCGGACCGGAAACAATCATCCTGGGACCGGTTTCAGTGTATGTCACCCTTCATTATCCAGGCTAGCTTGAATCCAGTGGCACAGTGAGCAAGGGACCCACATCTGGGCATACCCACCCCACTTAGGGCGAAAAGTGTTACAGCAAACAAATGATAACGGGATGTTGACAATGCAAACATTCTCCCCCAGTCAAAAGATCTGGGTTAAATCCATCATTCTTTTGCCACTACGCCACCCCAGTTTGGATCAAGCTATATGCAAATCAGCCTCATGGGAACAGTCCAGACCGAACTGCCAAGCCAGGTCCTCCTTACCCCAGTGAGGAAGGAACCACGTCTGGGCATACCAATCCCTCTTAGGGCTAAAAGTGTTACAGCAAATAAATGATTGACGTAATACTGACAATGCAAACATTCTCCGCCAGTCAAAAGATCTTGGTTAAATCCATTGTTCTTTTGCCCACTACACCATGCTAGTTTGGATCCAGCCATATGCAAATCAGTCTTGACCCTGTGCCTCATGGGAACTGTCCAGACGGAACTGCCCAGCTAGGTCCTCCCTGGACTGTAAACAAGCATCCTGGTACCAGTTTCAGTGTATGTCACCCTACATCAGCCAGTCTAGCTTGAATCAATTAGCACAGTGACTAAGTGACCCACGTCTGGGTATACCCATCCCACTTAGGGCGAAAAGTGTTACAACAAACAAATGATGGATGGAATGCTGACAATACAAATGTTCCCCCAGTCAAAAGATCTGGGTTAAATTCATTGTTCTTTTCCCCACTACGCCACCCCAGTTTATACCCAGCCATATGCAATTCAGTCTTGACCCTGTGCCTCATTCAAACAGTCCAGACTGAACTGCCAAGCCAGGTCCTCCCTGGACCAGAAACAAGCATCCTGGAAATGGTCTCAGTGTATGTCACCCTTTATCAGCCAGGCAATCTTGAATCCAGTGGCACAGTGAGAAAGGGACCCACGTCTGGGCAAATCCATCCCACTTTGGGCAAAAAGTATTACAGCAAACAAATGATGGAGAAAATGCTGACAATGCAAACATTCTTCCCCAGTCAAAAGATCTGGATTAAATCAAACATTCTTTTGCCCACTACGCCACCCCAGTTTGGATCCAGCCATATGCAAATCAGCCTTGACCCTGTACCTCATGGGAATAGTCCAGACCGAACTGCCAAGCCAGGCCCTCCCTACCCCGGAAACAAGCATCCTGGGACCAGTTTCAGGGTATGTCACCCTTCATCAGCCACCCTTCATCAGCCAGGCGAGCCTGAATCTAGTGGCACAGTGAGAAAGGGACCCTTGTCTGGGCATACCCATCCCACTTAGGGCGAAAAGTGTTACAGCAAACAAATGATGGCCAGAATGCTGACAATGCAAACATTCTACCACAGTCAAAATATCTGGATTATATCCATCGTTCTTTTGCCAACTACGCCACCACAGTTTGGACCCAGATATATACAAACCAGTCTTGACCATGTGCCTCATGGGAACAGTCCATACTGAACTGCCAAGGGAGGTCCACCCTGGACTAGAAACAAGCATTAGTGGACCAGTTTCATGGTATGTCACACTTCATCAGCCAGGCAGCTTGAATCCAGTGGAAAAGTGAGCAAGGGACTCACGTCTGGACATACCCACCTCACTTAGGGCGAAAAGTGTTACAGCAAACAAACGATAGATGGAATAGTGACAATGCAAACATTCTCCCCCAGATCTTTTGAACCTATACCTCATGAGAACATTCCAGACCAAACTGCCAAGTCAGGTCCACCCTGGACCAGAAACAAACATCCTAGGACCGGTTTCTGTGTATGTCACACTTCTTATGCCATGCTAACTTTAATCCAGTGGCACACTGAGCAAGCGACCCATGTCTGGGCATACCCACCCCCCTTAGGGCGAAAAGTGTTACAGCAAACAGATGATTGATGGAATACTGACAATGCAAACATTCTCCCACCGTCAAAAGATCAGGGTTAAATCCATTGTTCTTTTGCCCACTACGCTACCACAGTTTGGACCCAGCCATATTCAAATCATTCTTGACCCTATGCCTCATGAGAACAGTCCAGATCAAACTGCCAAGCCAGGCCCTCCTCGGACCGGAACCAATCATCCTGGGACCAGTTTCAGTATATGTCACCCTTCATTAGCCAGGCTAGCTTGAATCCAGTGGCACAGTGAGCAAGGGACACACATCTGGGAATACACTCCCCACTTAGGGCGAAAAGTGTTACAGCAAACAAATGATGGATGGAATGTTGACAATGCAAACATTCTCCCCAGTCAAAAGATCTGGTTGAATCCAGATTTCTTTTGCCCACTACGCCATCCCAGTTTGGACCCAGCCATATGCAAATGTGCCTCATGGGAACTGCCCAGACCGAACTGTCAAGCCAGGTCCTCCCTGGACAGGAAATAAGCATCCTGGGAGCGGTTTCAGGGAACGTCACCCTTCATCAGCCTGGCTAGCTTGAATCCAGTGGCACAATGAGCAAGGGATCCACGTCTGGGCATACCCATCCCACTAAGGGTGAAAAGTGTCACATCAAACAATTGATGGACGGAATGCTGACAATGCAAACATTCTCCCCCAGTCAAAAGATCTGGGATAAATCCATTGTTCTTTTGTCCAATGCGCCACCCCAGTTCGGACCCAGCCATATGCAAATCAGTCTTGAACCTGTGCCTCATGGGAACAGTCCAGACCAAACTGCCAAGTCATGTCCTTCTTGACCGGAAACATGCATCCTGTGCCCAGTTTCAGGGTATATCACCCGGCATCAGCCAGTTTAGCTTGAATCCATGGCACAGTGAGCAAGGGACCCACATCTGGGCATAGCCATCCCAATTAGGGCAAAAAGTGTTACAGCAAACAAATGATGGACGGAATTCTGACAATGCAAAAATTCTCCCCAGTCAAAAGATCTGGGTGAAATCCATTGTTCTTTTGCACACTACGCCACCCAGTTTGGATCCAGCCATATGCAAATCAGTCTTGACCCTGTGCATCATGGGAAGAGTCCAGACCGAACTGCCAAGTCAGGTCCTCATTGGACAGGAAACAAGCATCCTGGGACCGGTTTTAGGATATGTCACCCTTCATTAGCCAGGCTAGATTTAATCCAGTGGTACAGTAAGAGACCCAGGTCTGGGCATACCCATCCCACTTAGGGTGAAAAGTGTTACAGCAAACAAATGATGGGCGGAATGCTGACAATGCAAATATTCTTTCCCAATCAAGAGGTCTGGGTTAAATCCATCATTCTTCTGCCCACTATGCCACTCCAGTTTGAACCCAGCCATATGCAAATCAGCCTTGACCCTGCACCTCATGGGAACAGTCCAGACCCAACTGCCAAGTCAGGTCCTCCCTGGACCGGAAACAAGCATCCTGGGACCAGTTTCAGGGTATGTCACCATTCATCAGCCAGGCTAGAATCCAGTGGCACAGTAAGCAAGGGAACCACATCTGGGAATACCCATCCCACTTACGGCAAAAAGTGTTGCCGCAAACAAATGATGGTCGGAATGCCTATAATGCAAACATTCTCCCCCAGTCAAAAGATCTGGGTTAAATCCATTGTTCTTTTGCCCACTAAGCCACCCTAGTTTGAACCCAGCCAAATGCAAATCGGTCTTGACTCTATGCCTCATGGGAACAGTCCAGACCTAACTGCCAAGCCTGGTCCTCCCTGGATCGGAAACAACCAGAAACATTCATCCTGGGAACCTTCATAAGCCAGGCTAGCTTTAATCCAGTGGCAGTCTGGCTGGACTGTTGCCATAAGGAACATGGTCAAGACTGATTTGCATATGGCTGGGTCCAAACTGGGGTGGTGAGCAAAAGAATGATGGAATAAACCCAGATGCTTGTAATTGGGGGTGAATGTTTGCATTGTTCAGCATTCCGTCCATCAATTGTTTCTTTTGCATATGTTGCCCTAAGTGGGAATGGTATGCTCAAACTGGGGTCTGTGCTCACTACACCACTGGATTCAAACTAGCCTGGCTGATGAAGGATGATGCCCTGAAACTGGTCTCAGGATGCTTGTTTCCGGTCCGTAGAGGACCTGGCTTGGCAGTTTGGGCTGGATTGTTCCCATAAGGAACAGGGTCAAGACTGATTTGCATATGGCTGGGTCCAAACTGGGGTGGTGTGGTGAGCAAAAGAATGATGAATTAAACCCAGATCCTTGTGATGGGGGGTGAATGTTTGCATTGTCCAGCATTCCGTCCATCAATTGTTTCTTTTGCATATGTCGCCCTAAGTGGGAAGGGTATGCCCAGACATGGGTGCTGTGCTCACTACACCACTGGATTCAAGCTAGCCTGGCGGATGAAGGGTGGTGCCCTGAAACCGGTCCCAGGATGCTTGTTTCCGGTCCAGTGAGGACCTGGCTTGGCAGTTCGGGCTGGACTGTTCCCATAAGGAACAGGGTCAAGACTGATTTGCATATGGCGGGGTCCAAACTGGGGTGGTGTGGTGAGCAAAAGAATGATGGATATAACCCAGATTCTTGTGACTGGGGGTGAATGTTTGCATTGTCCAGCATTCTGTCCATCAATTGTTTCTTTTGAGTAAGGACTCCTTACTACTACTAGTACTACTCATACTAATATGATGTGAAGATTGCATGCCCAAGTAAGGGATTCTATGCATGTTTGTTGAGATGAGAATGCTTTCTTTTACTGTCTCATGCTCAATCATTAAATAATGGTCACTCACGTTGGACTCCCCAAAGCGGTGTATTTAGCTTTTTCTCGTCTAGGCCTAGTAATTTTTTTATTAGCAGCAGTTGATGATAAATACGGAACAAATCATTACCGTGCACCATGGCTGGAAGGAAGTATGAGGTGGAGGACAGCACCATTATTTTCCAACCAAGAGAGACCTCATGTCCGATTGTCGGCCCAGTTGGCCACTCTTTTTGGGTTTTTTTAAAAATCAGATGCACCAATAGGTCTAGCCACTTAGTCCAGTCCTTTGGGTTGTCCTCTTCTTGAGAGGCTTTTCAAAAATTGCCACCAACAAAATGCCCAACCGGATATTTTGTTATTTTTGACAGGACATACTGTCTACTCTACTCTAGTACCCGATTTGTAGATAGTGATGTGTGTGGTGTATGTATTATTATGTATTTTCAATCTTGCTGATGAAAAAATAAATAAATAAACCTCCACTTAGCTCTGAATTTGAGCTATACAGCAGTAGCACTGAGCACACACACAGCATTTTCCAAATCAGGAAAAAAAAAACAATGCCCCACTGTCGTTCACACTACCACCACTACACAGCCATGTAGGTCTGGTCTGGTGTTGTTTATCTTTAGGCCACTTAATGCCCTGAGTTATTCCTTCCATCAATCATTTCTGATCCTCTTTTCTCTGACTGCGAGTAAGGTATGGTGTCCAACTCTATACCAACAGTCTCCCGACTCCCGAGTGAGTCCTCCAGACACCAGATTCGTCCCTACTCAAAAATGCAATGGAACGGCCAGCAGTAGTACATTTTTGTTATTGAACAAAAAGAGGGAAAGATTGACTTGAGTCACTTTTTTTGTGTGTAGATTCAGAATAGTAGACATCATGCACAACAAACAACAATCACTCAGAGTGCAATGCATGCCATTATGTACCTGTTCTTCCGGGGCAGTCCCTCTAGGCTCTGAAAGGATACATATAGTCAGGGCCCAGGTTTGAGGCAGGCACACATTTCACATTTGTTGTATTATCCATCCAAAGTCTGGTGTGAGGGAAATGGGTTTAGGGAGAGTCAGGAGTGGACTAGTAGTTACTTCTTCACTGACTGCAGTTGCAACTCCAATTCGGCAACAAAAGAGTAAGACGGTCGGAATGGATTTGTGAACCAGAAAGACAGTGACACACACAAATAATAAAGTAAATGATGTTCCTCAGCTATATGTTTTGTTTGTGCTTCAAAAAGGAAGAAAGAAAGTAACTTTAGTTGACTTGAAAGCCTAGTTGTCAGGGAAGTAGAGCTTGCCCTCATACTCTGGTGGTTCACCCAGAAGTAGGTCACCTAACACACTACTTCCATGACCTGAGTCGCCGTCATCATCTTCCTGCTGTGCTACTTCAGGTATGGTGTAATCCAGTAGTATAAAGTGCTGATTCATTTTGATCATGGTTAACCTCCCCACGTTAGGGCAAGAGACTGGTCCTTCTCACTGTCAAAAAGGTACCAGCCGCACTGAAAACACTTTCAAAATAGACACTTGTGACAGGGCAAGCCAGATAGTTTATTGCCAGCCTGTTGAGCACTGGCAATTTGCGCCTTTTCCCATACCAATACAGCAATGGGTTATGATCAAAGTAGAACTCTAATGGGTCATCCAGATAGGCCTGGACTATCCGCTCAATGCTCATGGGTGCTCATCTTTGCTCAGCCTCTTTTGCCTTTGCCTCAACACTGGACTTAAGCCCTTGCTGTAGAAACCATTCCTGTGCCAATTTGGGGGCTGATGTTCCTGTTCTTGTTGTTGTTGATGTTGTTCTTGGTGTTGTTGGTGGCTGATGTGAGCCAACCGCACTGCCCTCAGGCTCTGAAGTTGAACTTGAAGATGGCTGCCCTGCAGTACTTGTACTGCCCTGGAGAAGGGAGCCGCTAATTCCTGGCAGTTCTCTTTCTAGAAGACTGGCTTTCACAGCTATCCAAGTTTTGTAGTTGGCAACATCCACATCTAAAAAAGAAATGAAAGTGTTTAGTAATGGTTACAAATGTAATGGTTGGATGACACAATGCCTCTTTGCACCCTTGTATTTTCAGATAAGCAAAGGGTTGAGCTCTCCACCAACTCATTTGCTTCTTTTCTTTCCTCCACACCTGCGTACATGGCTGACACCCCCTTCAACTGTTCCTGTAGCATGTGAAACAATGGTATAGCTTGGCCCATAGTACAGTCCTCCTTGCTGACTTCACCTGTGAAGACCTCGAAAGGAAGTAGCACCTCTGTCAGGTATTTAACTAGACCCCATTGGTCCATCTCAATTATCATGTCTTTCACAGTAGCATCCCCTCTTTGCATGACATATTCATTGATTGGTATGTACTTCTCAAACAGATGTTCAAGCATGCAATACGTTGAGTTCCAAGTGTTGGCACCTCCTGGATGAGTGCTTTACCTGGCATTCCATTATCATGTTGAATGATCCTCAGCTGCTTCCGGGCTTTAAAAGAATGGCTGAAATGTGTGCAGATTCTTCCGCAGGTGGTCGGTAAGTTGTTGACTCGGTCTTCTTTTTTCAGAAAGTCTTGAACAATGATGTTAAAGTATTGGGCCTAACACAGAACCCAGAAATTATATCTACAACACTAGCAGAACGGATGCATGGATACCGAAGAACTCGAAAACACTATAGGATCTAAATGCGATCGGGAGATTGTTGGACCAACGGTTTGAGATCCTGGAATATCGACTCATAAGGAGGGACAGTGTAACCAGATTGACCTGGAAACCTTGAGCACAATTGAATCAAACATTCCCAATGGGATTTTTCAATTGGAATGATGGCATCTCTTTAGTAAACGATGGATTATTTTCCCTACAAGGACTATTTACGCCTTTAGGATACTCACCACAGTTGCTTGGTTATTTGTTTGAATATTCTAAAAGGAGAAGCACATTATATTTGTCTTGATAAAGGTGGCCATTTCTCTGCAAACACCACTGAAATGCTTGGGATAAACTACATTCAGTGTATCGGCCAGTCATTGCAATGAAAACATTTGGACTGCATAAATCTCTGGCATTTGAGTTTTATTTACCTGGATTATTCCATGAACCACTAATAAGTTTACTGTTGTATTTGCTGTCTGTCTCTCTCTCTCGCTTCTTCTTTTGTTTTATCTTTCTTTTAGACTATACATTTTTAATTGTTTTTAATACATGGATATAGTGTATGAACTATTTGTAGGATTTATATGTGTGATATAATATTTGTGTTTTGATACTTGATGATTTTTTGCATCTCCTTCTTGACTAAATGATATGCTGTCCATGTAATACTTATAATTGTATAATGATATATGTTTTTTACAATATGAAGATTTATGAATTCTGTATAATTTACATTTTTTAATGGCTCCAACATTTCTTTAATAAAATATTGGTGGCATTCCATTATTAGACAGTGGTTGTCTTGGGGCATTGCAAATATAGGTATAGGGGTTTTTGTATGATTGATATGAATGGTTTGGGGTATATTTTGGATGATTAGTTGAACAATTATTTTATTTGGTTACTGAAGGGAATTTATCTCCTTCCTTGACTAAGTAAAGCCCTGTCCCTTTGCTATGTGGGGCTTCTCTCTCTTTATTGAGCTTAACTATATTACAACAATTGTCCCAGGGAACAAAACCAATGTTAAGCCCTCTTGGCCGCAGATATTTAAAGATCTTGCTGTCAAAGTCTTCCAAAATGTTTGCAGCAGTATAAGATTTCTCCATGGCAACGGTGGGAACATTTGCATGTCAGCAGTGTCAACAACACCTGCTGCAGATATCTTTTTTCTAACCCCCATAGGGGATTCAGTGTGCAGTGATGCACTTGTAATCAGTGGCTTGGCAACTGGTCCACATGTCTGGTGTCAGGTGGATAGTGTGAACAGCACTCTGCTGCAAAGCTTGTCCAAGTAATTCAAGCATGTCATGATGTAATGCTGGAACAGAAACTCTGCTGAAATGGGACCGGCTGCGAACCTTCCATTTTGGGCAGATGGCTGCCAGAAATTTAAGAAAACCCACCCTTCCACAAAAGGAAAAGGGGAAGAGGTCCACTACATTTTAGCCAGCTTTGCATAGTATAAACGTGCCATTTGGTGGTTGCGTTTGTACTGCCCCTACAACCTAAACATGCTGATAATGGTAGCCTGGATTTTTTTCTTTTCTGGTGCCACTGATGCAGGTGACTTCTTGACACCAGATTTTAGGCTCAATGCATGTTTTTTCATTGTGGTACTCTCTTGCCTTTGACCCTTTGGTGTCTCAGCCTGACTCTTGTGCCATTGTGATGTTGCTGATGAGGATGTGGGCGGTACCACTGCACTGCTGGGGACATAGCTGCTTTGTGTGCCAGAGGAAATGTCTCCCTCTTGTTAACCTTCCACCGTGATCAGATCTTCTACTTCTACATCCTGTCCAACAACAATGGGTTATCTTTCTTGGCCGCTAAGGTGCGCCACCCACTGGATCGAGTGGTGTTTTCTCACATGGGTTGTTTGGCCTCCGGTACCATAGTTTGTACCAAGCTAATCCCGACTAACACCTTGTCTACAAATGGAGCATATAGCAATATTTACCTCCTTCTTGCTAACCGAAACAAAGTCCCAAACTGAGGAGGTCAATTATCTGGTGCTGCTGGTGCCACTTGCAATGTCGGATGAACTGGTAGGTGGGCATGATGTTTGACTCCCTGCAGTACCTACTTCTACTGGGGTGGTTGTCGTGGATGTAGGTCGCTGCCGGCAAAATATGGAAGCTGGAGGTGGTGTTGGTGGTATCATCTATGTTGGTGGTATCCATGCCATATCGCTAACAGCAATTTGGCTTGCTCTTCTTCTTCCTCTGCAGGAAGCTCGATCTCCTGAACTGCCCCTACTTCAGGAGGAACAACTACTAATGGGGCTGTGGTTGCAGCTGTTGTCCACTTATCTAAGTTTCCTGTATTGATTGGGTACTACTTTGCGATAAGTCAATTTCAACATCACTGCTCATCTGTGTTGGATACGTGATTAGACTGGTTGCCTCTGCAACAGACATGGGCTTGGGCCTAGGTTGGTGGGGTGGTTCCACTGATGCCGGGGTGCTGCTCCCAGCTTGCTCCCCAGACGCCGCTGCTGCAGACGCAATTTTTGGTTTCTCATAAAAGGTCTTGGGCGACATACCGGTTTTGGTAAGTGGCAGTGCCTTCTTCTTACTGGCAACTTTATTGGTACTGAACCTGGTACCTTTCTTTGGAGCCATCTTCAAGATAACAGTAACACGTAGTGGTACAAGTTGAAGAGATGTCTGTGGTCACACGTCATGTAACGTCGTGCACAGCAGGACTTTTGTCTGGCAGTACAATGGGTAATGTTGTCTCCTCCTCTTTTGTCCACCTAGAAGCAAGAAGGACATCAATGAAACGTAGCTTTCATTGTTGAGGTTCAATTACTACTTGTACAAACAAACAAATATAATACATAACTTGGTGTGTGGTCACACTTATTAGTGTTATTTTTTTTTTTTATGTATTACATCAGTTATCAAAAAACATAACTATACAGTGTAGCCATTTTTGAGACTTTGATAACAAGGGCTTTCATGGTGTACTCTACACTCAGGAAGGATAGGAAAAAAGAAGAAGAACAACAAAAAAAATGTAACTGAACCGAATTGGCATTGTGCATCACATGGGATGCATCATTCAGGGAACTGCAGGTTACAATGGATGGAAGCAATAAGGCAAAAAGAACAAAGGAAAAACCTGCAGGCATATGGCAAAAGCACACTAACTACCACCACAAAATGGCCACCAACCATATGGTCGCTCACAACACGCAGGAGACCTTGACAACAATGAACTCAAGCAGGCCTATATGGAGGAAAACAGACTTTACAAAATGGCCCCTTGCCACACCCTGAGAGGCTTAACCAAGTCAAATGCTGGCCCACTATTACAAACTGACATACTGGCCATACAAAGGAGGCATGCTTTAATGGAACAATGCCAAAACGAAAATCAACAGGGCTAAAACGTGTTTGGAAGTTACACAACAACCACTAAAAATTTGAAATACTGAAACAAAACACATTTTGCAATTAAATACAATGCCACCCAAGCCCTACATGATGTTTAAATTCAACAGACACCACAGAAACAGTTGCTTCCTGCACCCATTAGTAGCTCTGAGCCTATTAGTTGAAAAACCCATTGGCAGACTAGGCCACATAGTGAATCAATTCAAAACAATCTATTAGAAAATGTAATGAACTGTGCTTTAATTTTTGCTGGATAATAGAAGAAGGAATTGCATGCAAAACAACAACAACGCATGGCCACCATAAAGAAGGCTTGCAGGCCTAACGCAGAAGCACACTGTCTGCCTTCACAAAAGGGGCACATGGCCAGACCACACCACAACAACAAGAAAGGGAAGACAAATAATGCAGGCCTATGGCAAAAGCACACTGGCTGGCTTCACAAAATGGCTGTCAGCCACATAGTCAGGCCACACCACAACAACGAGAAAGGGAAGACAGAACATGCAGCCCTACAGCAAAAGCACACTGGCTACCTTCACAAAATGGCCACCAGCCACATGGCCAGGCCACAACGACAAGAAAGGGAAGACAGATAATGCAGGCCTATGGCAAAAGCACACTGGCTGCCTTCACAAAATGGCTGACAACCACATGGCTAGTCTACCACATCGAAGCAGTAAGCCAAGAAGAACAAAGGAAAGACATGCAAGCCTATGGCAAAATCACACTAACTACCACACAACAAGCACACATGAAAAAAAGTGAAATACCCCCAAAAAATACATTTTGCAAGTCAATCCGATGCCCGAAATTATGTGTAAATTCAGACACCACAGTAACAGTTGCTTCATGCATCCATGAGTAGCTCTGGGCAGACTACTGGGCTAGTGAATTAAAATAAATATTGCAAATTGATTTCAAAAGTTGGGGAAAATGTAATGAACTGTGCAACATGCTTCTTTTATAAAATAAGAAAAATTACTTCAAAGATACAACTAGGCCCCTCCTGAAACTACAGGCCACCCACCACAATACATTTTTAAAAAATGATGAAAAGTACACAATATGTAGATGCAAATGCCCCAATCAAACAAAAAACACACATTTTCCAACTTACTTGTGAAATCTCAAATTAAAAAGTCCTCAAATCCAATGACATATGATGCAGCAGACACAAAGAGTGATCCTTCCAGCTCTAAATCCAAAGGAAAAGTGAACAGGAGATGGAAAAAACACTGGGAGGAGCCTGCTGGATAGGAACAGGAAGTTGGAGGCTATGGGGCACTTCCTTCCTCTTAAAAAAAAAGTATAAAAAGAAAAAGGACTTCTTGCACAAAAAAGTACAGCCAAATGTCAATCTGAGGAGATTTTTGTAATCCAAATTGTCATTTCGAAAAGGTTTTGATGCTGCTCGGGAGAGAACCTTTGCCAGGTTGAAAATTCTGTGTGTTTGGAATCGAGTTCTTCACAAAACTTTCACCGTACGTCCGATGGCGTGCCCAAATGACGTATTCGCGATCACACACTCTCGCAGGACCATGCTGCCGGCTATCAAATCTCGTGGTGCTCACGAACGGATAGGAAATCTTGTTGGCAATCACAGGCACCCGTTAAGTCGCTCCTGAGCACGCTAAAATGCATTTTTGGCACGTGAACAACAAAAAACTCCGCTCGCTTGCTGAGTGCAGAGTTTTCCAACAGCTAGGGGTTGTACACGGAACGTGGAGTTGCTAAAAATCCTCAAGTGGAGTTTTACGCCCAGAGTTAGTGTTGTGAACTATCAGAATGGTGGCATTAATGCTAAGTGTTTTAATGAGGAATTTATGGGAAGATGTAGGAATTCCTGGTTGAAAAATGCTGGTCGCAATTTGCGCCCAGTATTTAAGCGACAAGTGTTTTATTTGCAAACCGACCTTTGCATAAATAGTTTGGTTCACCCCCAAAAGTTCAGGGCCTCATTTATAAAAAAGTGGCTCATCGCTGGGCAAAAACAGCAATGCATCACTTTTCATTGTGCCATACTTATCACACCATGGATGCGCTGTATTCACAATATGGCGCTCCATGGTGCAAGGATTACAGATACATCAGGAATCCAAAAATGGATTTGCTGAAAGCACCCTGATTTTCACTAAATGCGTTTATATTTTGTAAACCGATCTATGTGCTATATGTTGGTTCACAAAATATGGAACAGTAGTGGGTTGCAATTCAACCAGCCTAATTAAAGCATCACGTAGGTTGCAAATTGCGACCCTCTATGATTGGCTACATTCACAGGCATGGTGGCCTGCTTGGTTGAGCAAAATACCAGGCCTGCGAATACTTTTAAATAGAGCAATTTTTTTAAAGGTAGCCCAGGAAAATGGTATGTGTTTAAAAAAATTTAACTATTACATGAACCTTTATAAGGGACAGGCAATGGTTTGATGGACCGCTACCTGCTCCTCAAAAAGGTTTCTGTGAACATTCACAAATGAGAAGTGGTCCCTTTGGACCCCAGTCCCATTTTCGAATGGCTTACCACCTGCTTTGAGGAGGGGGCAACTGAATTTCAGTTGCAAATTATTTAATCCATCCCTAAAGGAATATTAATACGTCCCTAAAATAACATTAAAACATCCCAATAAGAGTAAGGGACAAATGTACTAAGAACTGGCCACAAAATACTTGTCACTATTTGCGACCTGTATTTTTGCGACTAGTGTGGCAAATTTGCAAACTGACCTGTCCCAGAATTCCTAATTCCACCGCACACAAGATGGTGGAATCCTAAATTTGGTGTTCACTTCAGTCTTGGGCACTCTAAAGGTGGAAGAAGATGAAGAAGATGAAGACAAAAAAAAAGAAGATCTACCCTGAGTGACCTGAACCTACTAAGCTGCACCGAGGTTGAAATACAGCATGGGCAGAGTCAGAGCAAAAACGATGGATGGACACCAGGAGCCAAGTGCCCCTTCAGCCGCCCCGGGGGTTTTCAGTCGGCCTCCCTTGCCTGGGGCTGTGTCCCTGGAGCCTATCGAGGACACACCCGATAAGTTGGATTTGATTCTGAAAGAAATCTGTGACTCCAGGACGCCACTTGAATTGCAGATCAGCACACTTACCTTAGGCCTTACCTTACTCAGGGTGGGCCACGGGAAACTAGCTGACTCCGTTAAAGAACACTGATGAGCCCTTAAAGACATGGATCCCCGAATAACAATGAATACTACAACCCTACACCAGCTACAGCAATAGGTGACTGGCCTTCCGTACCGGGTGGAGAACGCAGAAGGCAGGAACAGATGCAATAACATCCGCGTAATTGGTCTGCCGAAGTGCAGTGAGGGTACTAGGGCCGCGGAATTCATGGAAGCCTGGTTCAGAGACAATGTTGCACCAGAAGGTCTATTTTCTTACTTCTGTGTTGAACGGGCCCACAGAATATCAACCGGGGCACCCAAACCTGGAGCATCACCTCGCCCCCTAATAGTTAAAATCCTGAACTATAGGGACCGCAACTTACTGCTCCAAAAGGCAAGAGAAAAGGCACTGATGCAGTACAAGAACCATTACATTTTGCTATACCCTGACTACACCGTCTTTGTCCAAAGGCAAAGGTCGTCATACCAAGCATTGAAAAAGCGACTCCAGAAAGCACAACTTAAATACGCCCTCTTTATACCCAGCTAGACTGTAAGTCATATATGACAAGAAAACCCACTTCTTTGAAAGCCCGTCGAACGTCGAGGAATGGCTTGAGGTCCTGGGCCTTGGCTCAAGCCAGAGCGGCCGCTCAGACAACTCAAACACAGGGCTCCGTCGGACTGCAGAGATCGGGTCACCAGCGGGCGCAGAAATCCACTCAGAACAGAAGCTGCAATGGACCATCGCGCAAACAACAACGACCTGACCAGGAGGGGGCTCTTGCAGTGGCTGAGACTTTTTGAGATGACTCCACTAGGATCCACACAGACTCTGAGGACAGCACCATAAACTCAGACTCAGAACATAGCATTACTTTGTTCCCTAATATCACACCCAAGCAGCGGATGACATACTGGACAACTGATACACCAAATGACCAAGCAATGATTCCAGAACGACACAGGAATCGCAGTCCTGTGCACTCTTGCACAGCAGATGCAGACCCCGACTTCCTGTGATCATCGTATCCTTTTACTGGTATTAAACTTTAATGTCAAGAGCTATGTTTCCATTTGTATATGTGTGTAATTTGTACTGGTCACCTATTGCATTTATGCCGGCAGACGGCCTTTGTGCCCCAGTTGACCTATTACTGCTGTGCCAAACTGACGACCGCAGCCTATACTAGATCACTTAAATGGTAAGGATGTCTTAGACATGTTCAGTAAAACACCCCCCTCGGGTTCCATGAAGCTGCCAGGGCTCCGACCCCAAAACGGACACGATCATGGTTGATTGCAGCGACCCCCCTGTGAGCGTATGCACCGTTATCTCTTTTTTGATTGTGGCAAATTGTTGTTGGGCCCAGCATAGTTCAAGTGCTGTGCCATGTTTTGTTAGTGTTAGAGGGGAGAGGGGCTCCTGGTCGATTTCAGTCTATTGGCTCCATATACTATGTAGGACTACCCAACTTTATACTGTATTCACAGAGCCTCTATCACCCTAGGGTCTTATAACTACTGATGTGGAATGTACGGGGGATGGGGCAATTTAGAAGAGGCACCGTATCCACGCCTATCCCCTCAGGCGCAATACCCACATAGTCTTTCTGCAGGAATCCCATCTAACCGAGGCAGAAACACAAAAGACATGCAAAAAATGGCGAGGGCAGATCTACTCCACTAACTATTTGGCATTTGCTAGGTGTACGCCATGGGGTCCCATTTATCAAATTGGAACGCCAAATCGACGACCAGTGATGATACATCCTACTGAAGGGCACTCTAGATGGCTCCTTGGTGATCCTGAGCAGTATCTATGCCCCTACTTTTGAGCAGGACAAATTCCTCCTCTGATTGGGCACAGCGCTGGCCGAATGGGACAGTATCCCATGGGTGTTGGGAGGTGATTGGAATGCAGTTTTTGACACAAACATCGATAGATCCCACTCTCCCCTTCATGGTTCAAATGCCCACAGGCTTGCCGACATATTCAATACCTGGGCAGATGGTTGGACGCTTGCTAATGCATGGCGACACTTACAACCTTCACATAAAGAGTACTGCTTTTATTCACCAGTACATAGTCTCCATACTAGGATCAACAGATTCTTCTGCTCCTCTTCCATCCTCACCCAGATCTGCCAGTCTACTTATTTGGCTAAAACCTTCTCGGATCACAATCCCCTAGAGCTCACACTTACCTGGGGCAAGGTGCCAACCCCGATACCCACCTGGAAACTACACCCACAATTACTAAAAGATGCTTCATTTAGGAAGTCACTCTCCACTACCATAACGAATTACTCAGCAGAAAATTGGAACACAGCCTCGTCTAACTTAATCAAATGGAATGCATTAAAGGTAGTGGTATGGGGGCATCAATAGGGCAGATAGTGGGGGCCCAACAGGAGACGCATCATGGCTTGCTTAGAAATGACCACATTAGAACAGGAGGCAGTGACGGACCCAAATAAGAGAGGAGAACTACAAAGCGCCAGTATCGACTATGCGGAGATATTAGAATCCCTACAGATTATTGAACACAGAGCATTCATGCAGCGTAAACACTCAGAGGCGGATGGAACTGGTACATTATTAGCCCGCCTAGTGCGAGATAGACCAAATCCACCGACAATAACCCAAATTCGCAAACCAGATGGCAGTTTGGCCCACACTCAACAGGAGGTAAATCTAGCCTTCTACACTCATCTTAGCACCCTCTATGCTGCACCCACAATTGTGGAGGGTGCCTCTATTGTGGACTTTTTGCAGAATCTTTTCCTGTCCTCCCAGATATGATACAAAAAACATTAACGGCCCTATTACGCAACAAGAAATCTGAACTGCGATCAAAGGGCTTAATCGTAATAAAGCACCAGGGCTTGATACATTGCCTATCGAATTCTATCATACGTACTCAGATACACTGGTACCCACCCTAGAGACAGTATATAGGACCGCCCTAGAAGCCGGCCATCTACCTCAATCCACCCTGCAAGCTTTGGTAACCTTGCTAACCAAGCCAGGATGGGACTGCCTTGATATGTCTAATTATAGACCCCTCTACCTGCTGGCGACAGAATACAAAATTCGGAGCAAGGCCCTGGCTAACTGCATTCAACCCTACCTCAATACACTCATACATAATGATCAATGCGGGTTCCTGCTGAACCGTAGCACATCCCTTAACACAAGACGGCTGCAGTATGTCATGAGGGCTACCCCCCTCGCCTACCAGTCTGCGGGACGCTTGGCACTAGACCTCAATCTTGCCTTTGATTCCATCTCTTGGGATTTCATGTTTGTGATACTCCAACGATATGGGTTTCCAGACACTTACCATAAATGGGTGCGCCTATTATATGCTTCCCCCACTGCACGGGCCCATACAGGTAGACATATTTCGAGCCAATATACAATATATAGGGGCACCAGACAAGGGAGTCCGCTGTCTTCCCTATTGTTCGTTCTTGCACAAGAGCCCCTGGCAATATCGCTCAGGCGGTCAACAGACCGGCTTGTGATTCCCATTTATGGCGCGACCCACCTCATCTCAATTTATGCGGATGACATCCTACTATATTTGCGCGATCTGACAGCCACTAATGCTCCCCTTCCAGATATCTTTGCCCAGTTTGAACAAGTCTCTGGCCTAGCTATAAATCCAAGGAAATCCCTGGCCTACTTCTTCCAGGAACTACCTTACCCAGGTGACATAAGGTTTGGCGCTTATACCTTGCCAGTAGCCCCTACCACTTTTAAATTCATTCAGGCATTCAGGTGTATCATACACAGAATGATCAGCTGGATGGCAACCTAGTGAAGGCCATTACAGCCCTTTGAAACAGTGTGGCGTTTTGGACCTCACTGCCTTTATCGGTCATGGGGCGCATCGCCATCTCGAAGATGGTAATGCTTCCGTGCCTACTGTACTACTTTGTGGAACCTACTCATTGTGGTCCCACAGTCTATTTTTAACACCCTGAATACTATACTAGTGGAGCTCATCTGGGGGACAGGCCGTAGGAGAGAGAGTTTACAAAAACTCCAGTTAGGACCTCACTGTTGAGGGCTAGGGGTTCCTGACTTCATAGCCTATTGCTACTTCAGCTAGCTCCAATGGCTATCTTATTGGACTGCCAGTATAAATCTGCAGGAGATTGGCTACTCGCCTAGGGACATGGACAGGGGCACATTACACTCCCTGCTCCTGTCCAAGGCTAAGATGCCTGTTGATAGTTCGTCCCTACTGAGGGCAGCATTCCTATGCTGGAAGAAGGCATTGTCATATACCTCTGCAGCGGCCCCATACTCGACTAACATTCCCTTGTTGGGTATTCCCACACCAGAGGGCAGACTTACAAGAGCCAGGATCCGCGATTTGGTAGAGAATGGGGTGGAGGACGTCAGGGCTTTTTTCGGTGATGGGGTTCTGCTTGATCATGAATCCTTTTTACAGGCTACAGGCCCACACATTTATATCTCTTGCATGCAGTGGTCTCCCATTACATTAAGTACACATGGGCCCGCACAACATACTCTGGTCCACCTCTTTTATTATATGGGGCATGGGGACACTTAGTCAGATGGCTATATACGGGTACACGGACACACGCTGCAACCACACTTATATCCCTTAGAACTAAATGGTCCGATGACTCCACCACTGAAATCTCGGATAAAGCCTGGAAGTTCATGCTTGAATATCCCAAAAGAATATACCATAATGCCAAACTGAAATTCATACAAACAATGATCCTACACAGGTCATATCTCACCCCTCAAAGAATCCACCGTATGTTCCCTGCAGCTCACCATAGCTGCCCTCGATTTAAGGGAGACGAGGTGGATTTCCTACACATGCTGTGGTCCTGCCCAAGCCTCCAGGTGTACTGGAACGGCGTCCGTAATTCCCTGGGCGAGGTCACACACATTCCTGTATCAGATGACGTTTTGGACTGCCTCATGGGCCGTCGCAGGCATAAGAGCACACAAAAGGTACAACTGAGATTTGTAGATCTAGCCCTCATTCTGGCAGTTAGAGCCCTTACCATGAGATGGAAGTCCCCTAGGTGCCCAACGTATCCGGCTGGTACGATGATATGAGACAGTGGGGGAAAGTTGAGAGCGTAGCCCTTCAAAGGGAGGAAGAGAAACGACTACGGAAACAACCCATCTCAATAGTTTGGGACATCATGTTAAACGACTTCGAACTATTTGACCTCCTACCCCTACAAGGTACCCCAACGGCACCTGATTGGAGGCTCATGAACCCCTGACCCCCATTCTGTAATTTCAGAGAAATGTAGACCCCCAGGAAACACCTGGTTAGGCCCCCTTAAGTACTAACGACAGTCCCATGAACAGACCAGGAGCGTGGGGTGGAAGGGCTAGGGTCGTTGGGGGTTTTTCATTTTAGTTAAATAGGACATTTATACTTTCTGATACGGATGCTCATATGCCGAAGCTGCATTGATTTCGGAGACTGTTGCCTTTATTTGGAAATATTTGCAGTTCGCTTACAATTGCATTATATGTACCACTGTATAATGGACTCGCACATTGTGCTTTCTATGGCTGCCTTAAAGAGAAAGATCTTATGTACTATTTTCTACACTGCTATGATGTCAAGGTCCTCAATAAAGTTTGTTTAAAAAAAGAAGAAGAAGAAGAAGAAGAAGAAGAAGAAGAAGAAGAAGAAGAAGAAGAAGAAGAAAACACACCTTGTTAGGAGGGCCAGAGGGAAAAAGTTTAAAGACCACCTTGGACTAAATCCCCCAATCTACATATACATAGCAGTAAAGTCCAAAGGTCTAGAGACATCACCTACAACTATGGTGACATGTGTGACAACAGTGTACCAGAAACTTTACCTAAACAGGAAGTCCTATATTAAAGGATGGAATCCCATCACTCACCGAAGCGATATGCTTCATCATCTGGGATCATCTCCCGGCTGTAACTCCTAGTACAGTCGAGGGCAACAACCCCCTCACTATGAGGGAGGAGCTCTGGGATGTTTTATTTGTAATATCCCTAACTAACAGCTGCTAAAACCCAGAATGAGAAGTTGTAAATGATGTCTGTGAGTGATGAGCAAAGTGCAAACTAAGGTAAAAAAGTGTAAAGTGAACTAAAACTATCAACAGAGAAAAACAACTTTATTGGTTATCTCTTGATGTTAGGATTTAAAACAGTGCATAAGTACAGTTTTAACATTATAACTGCAACTGTGGTCTACATGTTTCGGCTATCATGATCTAACAACTGTCAAGCCTTCTTCAGGACCTTGCTGTAAAAATTCTACTGAGTATGTGTGCTCAAAAATAAATGTGACCAAAGAAAATAATAAATGGAACCAATACAACCTACACCACACAGAGTTTCTGATGGAGGATCGTGGTGTAATAATCAACCTGTGTAGAAAAAGATGAGGGACATCAATTAATCAAGTGTCAATGAAAATTATACAGAAAGTCAATTAATAACCCCAACCATTCTGGTGTCCAATGGGAACTTACCCGTCAATTACGAGTAAGGAAAGGTGTGCCCATCCTGGCAGTGACACACACCACCTGCCTTTTGTTGCATCAGATGACTCAAGGAGCGAAGCCAGATTTACATACCAAAGGCAGTGGGCTCGTTGAAGCTCCCTGTCTTGGAATGCTAATTCAGAGGTGATCCTGTGGGAGACTAAGCGGGCCTTTGTTCAAGACCTTCTGAGAGCAAAGGCCCTCACCCCCGGGGGTCAGAAACTCATCTGTGGTGGCAGTCTCGCTAGGACCAGTCCATCAGCACAACAGCAGTTGGAAGGTTTTCAGGGGGCACCTCGAAGGTGCCCCCTGGGCACATGTATTAAGAAATCCATCAATAGAATCAGTGAGGGTTTATTAATATGAGGTGTTTGATACCAAACATCATATGGTTCAGCAAAGCCATTATGCAGCTGGGTATCTCGTTTTGACCAGTGCCCAGAACATACCTTAAACTGGCTTCCCTGCTCACTAGCAATAGAGCTAGACATCACAGGGGTAAATCTGCTCAAGCAGATGTGTCCTCATATAAAATATAATGGACCTAGCTTGGGGGGGGAGTGGCAACAGAAGCCCAGTTCCCTATATTAATAGAGATCAAGGCAAACATGTATGTGACTTAGAGAAAGTTGTGCTCAGAGTGAATTTGAATGCAGAGGATGGATAAAGAAGGACAAAGCACAAAGACATTTAAAGGGAAAAAGAAGAGGTGATTATCAGGGGTTTTACGCAAAGATCAATTGTTCATGCTAGGTTTTAGGGGTTCAGAGGCTGGGTTTTGGGATAGAATGCAATTTGCGAATGCAAGAACTGTACAAAAGAACAACATTTTCATGAGAAGACAGTGTTATATTAGGTCTGGTGCTAGGCACCCGAGTAAACTAAATAGGCTGTCCACTGCTAGATGACCACAAGACCATTGCTAGAGCAAGGAGAGCTTATACGCTTAGGAGATGGAAGTTTATAGTAATGGCTAGACGCAAATATTGAAAGGAGATTCTGCAGGATTCAGAGTGGATGTCTACTTATTTTCAACCTAAAATTTGACTCACAATATAAATGTAAAACAGGGTGGGGTCCTTTGGTTTGCCATGGCACAAGATGGAGGATGAGGACAGCTTACCCAGACAGTGAAATTGAATTGCAGGCATTCCTATGGGTGCAGATCCAGAATCTGAGGTGAGGTAGTTCCCTTCAGAAATTCAATGAAAACGTTGTTAGCAAAGGCTGCGGGTTAGCTGTCTTGGAGCACTACCCTTTGGTGGATGGTAGGGGTGATGGTTTGAACTGCATGTTCTGTTTCGCACAGTGAAGTGGACTTTTAGTTAAGGCCCAGCTTTTTGTCTTTCTTGATCACACTCCTAGTTCATCTGATGACAGAGAACTGCTGAGCCTTATACCTCTTTGTGCTGTTTTGGGTGTTCCAGGCCAAAGACCTCCCAACTGTGAGGGGAATCCCTGCACAGAGGCTGTGTCTGAGGAGCAGCCTAGCAAGGACATTTGGAAGGAGTACCGACCTAAACCAGTTCTGCAGCATATATACTTTAGAAATATTTATCACCGTGATTAAAAAAACATAAATATTTCCAAACTGTTCCTCACTGCTGTAAATCTGCCCACCCTTGTTTGAAATATACCTAATTTTGTTTTAATTTATTTATTATAAATTTTCTAGATTTTTAGTTTAACAAGTTAACATGAAACACATTCCATTAAAGGTTGCTATGCTTAATTAAGCAGTAATGAGAGGCAAGATGGAGACCGTGATCACGGTCGTGTAAGCCCGAGCTCCCGGACCTACACACCCCTGGCTTGGTGCCGTAAGCTGCTAACAAAACAAAGTTCAGCAGAAAAATGCTAAAAAGCTGAGTGGCACCTATATTTTATGACAAAGTGGTGAGAACAAGAACTTAAAGCTAACCGGTGGAGTGGTATGCTTTGGTCTGCCCACCATGCTGTAGCAGCGTCCCGAGCAGCGGTTCGGCGGTTACTGGAGCTGGTGCAGCGGTATTCCGTATTTGCATTCGCCAGGAGTTCACGGAGTGTAGGCGGGGCCGGACAGCTGACGTCCTTGACTCCAATGCTGCCAAAAGCCGGGCGGTGCAAGACCCGAGTCCCTATGTAAGCTGCGGGACCCGGGGGATTACGTGACATCAAGCATGGAAAGGGGAGGCATTCATCGGCCCGCCGCACTTATGGTGGGGCGCACCGGCCCCCACTCCCCCCGGGTCCCTTGGTGACCCGGAAGTGATTGAGTCACTTCCGGGTCACAAAGGAAACAAAGGCCAGGCCGGTTAAATCCGGCCTGGCCTGCGAGGAGTTAAAAAGGCCGTGCAGCGCAGGAGTCGGCCTCTTTGACTCCTGCGCGCCACGGCTTGCCCCTTCCAGCCTCTAGGAGGCTGTAATAAATTTTTTGCTTTGTTTCCATTTCATCAGGTTCAGTAATCGTTGGGGGGGATCGGCCCCGGAGCAAATAATTTTGTGGTGTTTTCCTGCAGGTTGCAAGCTGGCGGGGGCGTTGGGGACATCCTCGTTGTCCCGGCACGCGAGGACAAGCGGGAGGAATTTTGCTGGCTCTCAGGGAGAGCGCTGGGGATCGCCTCGATGGTGCGTGCCAGTGGAGAGCTATGGGAGGAGATCAGCGATCAAGGGGGCAAGTATTGGCTTATGCGTGTATGCGGTCCCAAAGGGAACGGGTGGAGTCCGGGGCTGGCACTAGATGCACGCTCATTCGGCCCGAATTTCTTGTAGTGGGAAAGCACCCGCATGGCTCAGTTAGTAAAGCACGAATCTGTTAATGTCACCGTGGTTGGTTCAAGCCCCACGGTGGGCAGATGAAATTCAAAGGGGGAAGTAGCTCATATGATAGTGTTGTTCGCTGACCATGCAGGAGCTAGCAGGATGAATGCTCACATTCTTAAAAATACAGTCAGGGCGTGTTTACTTGATGTAGGCTTGTTGTGTAAGGGGTCCGGAGGCAGTGACCCTCGGTCATCGCTACTGTTCTCAAAAAATTGTGGCATCTCAGGCTCCATTACTGTGTACTCACTGCTGCTGTAAAAGGGAAAGTGCCGGCAGTCAGGCGTGATGTAGCGGGCGGCCCCGGTCCCCTTATTAAGTGAACACATGGTATGGGTCGGACTGCGCAGGGCCAGCGTACAACTGTGGTTAATTTTGTTCCCAACATTGGCATGTTTTGCGCATCGCGTGGCACAGATAGTGAAGTGCGCTTCCAGGCGAGGGCCCCCTGGTGATGCCAAAGCTTCACTATTCTTTCACGCCTCGCGGGCGCACGATCCTCCATCGGCCTTCCTACCGCCCCTCCCTTTCCCCGGGTGGTGCGGGAGACATTTAATAAAGGTGGCTACCTCCGCAGAGTGCGAGATGGGATCAGACTGACCCTGCTCGCTAGCAAACAGAATAGGAAGTTAGTGTATTGTAGTTGGAACATAATCGGCCGCAATGGGGTTTTTCTTTTGAATCGCCTTATTAGAAGAGGGGGCTTAGGGACCTGTAGTACGTCCATTGTTATAACCAAGCACGGACTGTTGGCGTATCGATGCTATCGGTGCATCAGGCTTTGCCCACTCAGGCACGTTGTTTTTATCATGTCCCATTTGAGTAAATTTTGCCGCATGTAACGCTGCTGTTCCTATGGTGGAACGCTCTGTCACCCTCAGGTTAAGTCCGTATTACATAAAAACTATGATGGGATCCTTTTCCACATACAGAGCTAAATTTAGGCCTATGCTACCATCTAGTGGTCTAGTGAATCCATGTCGGGCCACCAAGAGATCGCATGGCCAATGAGGTCAGGATCGTAAGCATAGGATCCGGGGTTCAAGCCTCGCTCAAGTGAGAGGACAAGAACGTATGAGTAACATGCACTTCGTTTTCCAAGCGGTTAATTTAAAAAGCAATGGGACAGGGTTTTCGTGGGAGTCTAAAAATGCCTTGTGAGATTTTGGCCAAATCACCTAATTTCCCCGTGCCGAAGGTGTAATATAAATATGGTGCTCGTGTAAAGCGCCCCAATACCTTCTGGCCGATTTTGCGCAATATAAATATGCGACTATCATATCTGATATGTAGGTGCTCGAGGGAGACAGTGGTGCTGCCATACAAATAACCAACCAAGAAGCGCCGGTTGCTCTCTTGCGCAGAGGTGTCCTCATAGCGCCCAAAGTTTTAGAAACAAAATGATCAAATGCATGCGGAAATGCAGAGGGAGGGGAGGTGGTCCGTCTGCATAAATGCCCGACGCTGCTGATAGAGTCCAGGGTTCGAGCCTCGGGGTCGTGGATACATCCTGTGATTCTGGGCTAGTCACTTAATCTCTCCGTGCCTGAATGTGTATTGTAAATACGGGCCAAAAGAAGTGCAGGATAAGAATACGTGAACTTATTGATCTTTGCAACCACGAAACGGTGTATGCCTTTAAACCCCCGCAGTGGGTAATTCAACCACAAGGTCGCGGAAGGGAAATACTGGAATCGCAGTTCGTTTTAATTTTAAACAATTGGGTCTGTGGGTCAAATATACTCAGTCCTGATTCACCAACACAAAAGCTAGTGGTGCAACGTAATGGGCGAATTTTATGATGGCATTGCTTAATTAATGATTCAGAAAAGGGGGTGGTGATGAACAGAGTGTCTGAATTAAGCAGACCACTTACCCAGTCCAAAGATCAGGGCTTGATCCATCACCGTTATTTAGCTCACTGCCCCATCCCAGCTCAGAACCTGGCTATATGCAAATTAGTCTGTCCCTGGCCCAGTGCATCATGGGAACAGGGCAGACCAAACTACCAAGCCAATTCTTCACCAGAAAGGAGACAAGCTTCCGGGGACCGGTTTCTGCCATTTCAGGCGTCGTCGGCCCGGCTTGCTTGAATCCTGATGGAGCAGTGAGCAAGGGACTCATGTCTGAGTATACCCTTCCACGCTTATGGTGGACAAAATGATTCAGAAAAGGGGGTGGTAATGAACAGAGTGTCTGAATTAAGCAGACCACTCTTACCCAGTCCAAAGATCAGGGCTTGATCCATCACCGTTATTTAGCTCACTGCCCCATCCCAGCTCAGAACCTGGCTATATGCAAATTAGTGTGTCCCTGGCCCAGTGCATCATGGGAACAGGGCAGACCAAACTACCAAGCCAATTCTTCACCAGAAAGGAGACAAGCTTCCGGGGACCGGTTTCTGCCATTTCAGGCGTCGTCGGCCCGGCTTGCTTGAATCCTGATGGAGCAGTGAGCAAGGGACTCATGTCTGAGTATACCCTTCCACGCTTATGGTGGACAAAATGATTCAGAAAAGGGGGTGGTGATGAACAGAGTGTCTGAATTAAGCAGACCACTCTTACCCAGTCCAAAGATCAGGGCTTGATCCATCACCATTATTTAGCTCACTGCCCCATCCCAGCTCAGAACCTGGCTATATGCAAATTAGTCTGTCCCTGGCCCAGTGCATCATGGGAACAGGGCAGACCAAACTACCTAGCCAATTCTTCACCAGAAAGGAGACAAGCTTCCGGGGACCGGTTTCTGCCATTTCAGGTGTCGTCGGCCCGGCTTGCTTGAATCCTGATGGAGCAGTGAGCAAGGGACTCATGTATACCCTTCCACGCTTATGGTGGACAAAATGATTCAGATTCTGAAACTGGGATGGTGCAATGAGCTAAAAAACGGTGTTGGATCTAGCCCTGATCTCTTGACTGGGTGAGAGTACTCTGCTTAATTCAGAGACTCTGTCCATCACCACCCCTTGTTGTAAACGGAAGGGTATACTCAGATGTGAGTCCCTTGCTCATTGCACCATCAGGATTCAAGCAAGCCGGGCCGAAGACGGCTGTAATGCCAGAAACCGGTCCCCGGAAGCTTGTTTCCTTCCCAGTGTAAGAATTGGCTTTTGTAGTCTGGTCTGCCCTCTGCGCTGTTCCCATGATGCACTGGGCCAGGGACAGACTAATTTGCATACAGCCAGGTTCTGAAACTGGGATGGTGCAATGAGCTAAAAAACGGTGTTGGATCTAGCCCTGATCTCTTGACTGGGTGAGAGTACTCTGCTTAATTCAGAGACTCTGTCCATCACCACCCCTTGTTGTAAATAATTTTGTCCACCCTAAGCGTGGAAGGGTATACTCAGATGTGAGTCCCTTGCTCATTGCACCATCAGGATTCAAGCAAGCCGGGCCGAAGACGGCTGTAATGCCAGAAACCGGTCCCCGGAAGCTTGTTTCCTTCCCAGTGTAAGAATTGGCTTTTGTAGTCTGGTCTGCCCTGTTCCCATGATGCACTGGGCCAGGGACAGACTAATTTGCATACAGCCAGGTTCTGAAACTGGGATGGTGCAATGAGCTAAAAAACGGTGTTGGATCTAGCCCTGATCTCTTGACTGGGTGAGAGTACTCTGCTTAATTCAGAGACTCTGTCCATCACCACCCCTTGTTGGTAATAATTTTGTCCACCCTAAGCGTGGAAGGGTATACTCAGATGTGAGTCCGTTGCTCATTGCACCATCAGGACTCAAGCAAGCCGGGCCGAAGACGGCTGTAATGCCAGAAACCGGTCCCCGGAAGCTTGTTTCCTTCCCAGTGTAAGAATTGGCTTTTGTAGTCTGGTCTGCCCTGTTCCCATGATGCACTGGGCCAGGGACAGACTAATTTGCATACAGCCAGGTTCTGAAACTGGGATGGTGCAATGAGCTAAAAAACGGTGTTGGATCTAGCCCTGATCTCTTGACTGGGTGAGAGTACTCTGCTTAATTCAGAGACTCTGTCCATCACCACCCCTTGTTGTAAATAATTGCTTAATTAATGTCATAGTTAATATTGCTACAAGGGGCCACTGGTCGCTTCTCTCGTCTGCTAGTTGGACGATCAAATAGAGCAGAGAGCATCAATAAAGGGTGACCAGCCAAGCTTGGGAGAAGGGCCCGTTACTATGTGGCTAGATGTACTGCGGCGCAAGATGGCGCTTAGGGGACAAACAGGGGGGTAGTAGTGCTCCAACCTCCTCTAGGAGTCATAGGGCAGGCTCAGAAGCCTTTGGCTCTACAGGATGAATTCAGTCCTTACTGTGAATGCCTCCTGGCTTGTGCGGTTCTTAAGCATTGCAGGGAATTACAAGCAGCACTGATTTGTAAAATCTGTGAAGCTTCAATGATGGGCTGGCGAAAAGCTAAAGTGAAAGGTTTTCGTCTGGTGGGCTTGGGAGTTACCTCATTTTAGGTTTCCACTGTGAGGTATTCACTGGTATTAGATTACCAAACGTAGCTAGCTACAAAAAAAAAATATGTTCCTCATGCTGCGCAACTGCTGCGCTGCTCCTATGGGTGGTTTAGGTTAACGGGTCTGTTCGGATGGTGTCGGGCCCACGTAACTTCCCCATGCCAATGCTCTCTTTTTCGGGGTCCACCTTGTGAGTAACGCGTGTTTAAGGGTGGACCTTGACAAACGGGTTAAAACCAGTTTCCCAGGTTGCGCGGTACTCTCTGCTATGCGCAGACATTAACCGAGTTCCTTTGCAACTCAAAGCAGAAAGCCAAACAAGTGACTTAAATATTTCATTTCAAAGGCAAATAGCACCGTGAGGGCTGAGTAATGAATTCAATTTGGGGAACCAGTAGTGCGTAAAAGACTCTGTATCATGTATTATTATGGGGAGTTCAAATCGCAAAGCTCAGCAAGGCACCGGAGGTGAGCAAATCTAGTGTGATGCTGATGCTGATGCTGGGAGTGCTCTATACGACAGCTCTCTTCAACCTAAACTTGAAAATTACCCAGAGTTCTCTGTTTTGGTTATTGCATGTTTATGCAGCACTACAGTTCTAAAACGTGTTTTGTTTGGACTTAAACTGGGTGTGCCCTTTGGGTAGGGACCTAACTTTACGTCTCTAAGGGCCCTAATTAGTGTGACACACATGTCAGGGGTTATTTTTAATCATGTCAGGTTGGCTGGGGTGGAATTTTACCAAAAGCCAGAGCTGCACTTGTTGCCGCTGATGGGGAGTGCTCCATACGGGAGCTGTTTTTTCACCTAGATTGGAGTAATACCCAGGGTTCCTGCTGCTTTATTGAATAATTTATGCACTTTATTTCTGAACTGGTTTTGTTTAGATTTTAACTGGGTGCTCCCTTGGGTAAGGGCAGAGCTATACCTCTCTGAGGACTTTAATGAGAAGGGAATACATGTCAGGGGTTGCTTTTGATCATGTCAGGTTGGTTTGGATGGTAGTTTACCAAAAGCCAAAGCTACGACTGGACTGGAAGAGGGCTTAGGGCTAAGGTTACAGCTCGGCACGTATAGCAATGTGCTAATCCTATGCGTAATATTGTTGCTGCAATTACAGTTGGAAGTGTTAATGGGAATGCATCTGGTGCTAATCTTAGCTAAGACTTAGCATGTGAGGGCAATGTAATACAGGCACGTGTACTGCAGTTATCGTTATGAAGCCAGAAACACTAATCGTTTGTGTTTGTCTTTTCCATTTTACGTATGGCTGGGTCCATGGCGGATATCTGGGAAGTGATCCACACCATAACAACTGCAACGGGTGGACAGCCAAAGGGACGCGTACGTCAGGCACAGGAATGACAAGCAGCAACGTCAAGTGTGATGGGCGATCGATCAAGGACTCAGGAGGTGCCAACACTGGGTTAACTGTTTATGTGTCTATTAACCTTAGATTTGGCCAGCCACAGTGATGTAGCAGGATGATGCTTCACATAATATGACGGTATGTTCCTTATCAGGAAACAGTATTTCGACAGTAACGGCACCTGTGCTCGCAGGGCCACCGTGGTCGTCATAGTATATTCTTGGGACACCAATTGGTGGTGCCAGCGGTAGTAATGGGGCTGTGCACAGGGATGTGCCTGGCCAGCCGGGCCAAACCCAGGAGTAATAGGCCTATGCAACACCTCAGCACCCCTTGTCGGGAAGCGGGACCCTGCATTTACGGGGGACCGAGCTCCCAGTTGCCATTTTGTAGACACAGCGCGTTTGGGGACTTCCATATTGAGGAAGTAGACATACACTGAACATTTCCCAGAGCATAGTGGCCAGGTGTGGGGAGTTAATAGACTTCACGATATGTCAGTGGGAGATTTTGGGTGCCTGTGGTTGCCCGGGTAGCCTTTTCAGTGGCTCTGGCAGTGGATGGCACCGTCAATAGCGCCCAGTCTGATCGGGAGCAGCGTATTGCCATCAATTAAGCCCATCTGGTGGCATTATGGCAGCACGTATAATTTCCGTGGATCAGACACCCCTAACACCCCTAGATTAATTAGCACTCATTTTGTTGGGGGGGGCGAAAGGACATGTACACCGGGACGCTTGGGTAGAAGGGTGGTCAACATGTCCGTACTCTGGGTACACCCTGGTGCAGACATTCCAGAGCTCCCGAAGTAGGGAAGCGGGTCCGTGAGGCCATTGTGCCCATGGAAGCAAATACCTAGTATAACAATAGTGGGGCTTGCTAATTGCAGCCCATAGCCCAGGGGTGCATCTGGGGGGAGTTGTGCTTCTCGTAAAACGGTGTCCGTTTGTTCACATCTGGGTTTAAAACAATTGCTGAGAATTTTTTTCACCTACGAAAGGGAGTATAGGGACAAGGTAAGACCTTGTAAGGAGTTGGTAGTCGGGCTAAACATATAATGGCTAGGTGTGAGGATTTAGAGTTACGGCATAAACTTTCAGTGTAGGAGGGTAGTGGGGGGGCCAGATAGTCAGTCAACTACGCTGGCCTGTGGCAGTAAGGTCATGATTGGTGAGCAGTTAATTTAAGGCCCTTAGGGGGCAGCACCATTCTCGAATGGGGTCGCCCAAAGGGAGAGACAAGTGGTCTCTCATAGAACTCCAGGGGCAGGTACAGCCTGTTGGGTACATGGGTGCGGGGAAGACAGTCACGCTTTCTCTAGGCTGTATGGCCACCCCGCACATGCACAATGACGCTAGTAAATGGCGCAGAGATGCAAGGGCCCCCTTTAATTTAGTTAAGGGAGCCTATGGGGGAAACCGGGGGGGCAAAGTACCCTCACGGTAAGCGGGCCCTCTGCGCATGCGCACTTCGACAGAAGGGCGTGGTTAATAGGGCGTACGGGGGTAACCAGGAAGGGGCTGTGCCCCCACGGTAAACGAGCCCTCTGTGCGTGCGCACTCCGACAGGAGGGCGTGGTTAATAGGGCGTACGGGGGTAACTGGCGTACGTGTAGCACCAGGGTAAACGGGCCCTCTGTGCACTCTGCGCATGCGCGCTCCGCTCAGGAGGGCGTGGTTAAGTGATAAGGATCTGACACCAGTTATTGACCTTGCCGTAGGCCCAAATATGTACGCAGAAAATAAATATTGTATAATGTGATTGATATGTTAGTTTTTGGATAGGAAATACATTGTACTAGGAACATGTTAAGGTTAGCCATCTGAATACTTGTATATATCAATTGTAACATTTTCTGGGTAATTGTGTAAATATTGTTTATTTCAATTTTGATTTATTTTGTATGTTTTAATAAATACAGCCGGGGGGGTCGAAAGATCCTCCGCCTTTCAAAGAGAGCCCTCTCACGTCCTGTTAATAATGTTATGCTGGTTAACGGAAGGGTGGGGGTCCTCCGGCAGTCCCTGGCCATATAACGATTCGATGGCCGAGGGGGGAAAGGATGCCACATGCTTGGCAGTGATTGGTAAGAAAACTGTACTGTCTCTATTTTTGAAAACGAAACCGAAGAAACAAATCCCCTCTGTGCAGTCAAGCCCCAATGCGGTTATGGGACAGAATAGTAAACAAAAGGAATGTTTAAACACTGGCTTGGGGCTTACAGAAGCGCAGTCACGACGGGAGGATTTAACAGTGGATACTCCTGACATACCTGGCAGCCTGAATGAGGGGAGAGAGGACGATTAGAAAAACGAGACAATCACTAACTCTGAAGATAGTAACTTGAATGGAAATACAGAAAATATAATGTCTGTGCAAGTACATCATACCCCAAATCTGGATAGTGTGAGGGATAAGGAAAGTGTAATAAGCTATAACGAGACAAAAGAGATTGAATCCGGGTACTTTTTTCCCTTTACGACCCCTCAGATAGTTCTTATGAAGGGCTTGAATCTTCCTCCCACCTAAAACATAAGAGGGGGTCCCTTAACAGTAGCCATAGTGGTTGCAGTAATCTCCATCAAAACGATTGAGTGTCAGACTCGCAAGATACACCAGAGAGTAGTCTGAAAACTGTGCGGAAGAGAGGTGGATCGGGTACAGGCTCCAAAATCACAGAAAATACAAAGGCTATGCAATGGGATTACTCCTTCCTAGCTGAATCTGGTGCCAATGGTTGTGACCACTGGAATACAATGCAGTGAAAAGGCCATGGAGAAGGATACAGATATATCAATAGCGGTCATACACCATAGTATAATGGCACATAGAGAGGAGACGCGTGTTGAAAGTCAACGTACTCAAGGGGCCTGTCGAAAACTCCAGAACTCGGTGCGCTGGATAGCCAAATCTTGCACTGAGTTTGGTGAGAAATCTAATGAGACTGAAACACGCATCTCTAACTTGGAGGATGAACTAGCGCACAGAAGTTAATTATGGAGACCATGTGCACATCAAAAGATGATACTCTTTGGAAACTGACAGACCTTGAAAACTGTCTATGTCGTAATAATCTACGAGTCTTGGACATTCCACAGGGCGCAGAGGGACAGGATGCTAGAAAATTAATTATTGAGCTCTTTACCAAGGCTTTTCTGGGCCTTTAACCCCTTCCACGCTCATGACGAGCTGGGCTCGTCATGCAGTAGCCTCCTCGCACGCTCATGACGAGCCCAGCTCGTCATGAACCAATGAGGATCACGAAATCCCAGCACAGCAGGGGAATTCCCATAGCATCCAAGAGGTTAACAGTAGGATTGGAACCAAGAGATCCAGAGAGTACACAGATTCCCCTTCACACAGCATGTGAGACCTGGCCAGAACACCTACAGACCCAGGGCTATTTTAATATCAGTTAACAACTTCTTGGCCCGAGTGGCGGTTTATGAATTAGCTCATCCTAATCGGAAGAAATCAGGGAAGGGGGTGGAATTTTTTGTGCAGCAAGACTACTGCCCTCTAACTGTCGAGACAAGGTGGCAATTACGGCAACTTATCACCTTTTTCCAAGGCAAAGGTGCACAGGCCTACCTATTAAATCCTGCTAAGTGGAAAGTTATCTTCAAGGAGCAAACCCGATTTTTTACTGCAGCAATACTGGCTAAAGAGTATCAGCAATCTGGACATGCAGGACTCGGTGAAATATAATGGGAACATACTATAAGGTCTAAGTTTTGTCCTTGGGTATGTTTTTTTTCTCTCTGTTCTTGAATGGGGCAGGTTAGGGTTCTTTTGAAAAAACAGAAAGAGGCTAAAGAGAAAAAAATAGTGAAGAAAAAACAAATGCTGTTGTGGAGGAGGGTGTAGCAAATGGGGGAGGCAGGAGCTTGATCCATCTCTGGGACCATTGGTCTCCAAGCCTCGTTTCAGGGTAAGGGCGGGAGTGGGGCAGGGTTTCGGATGAAACCCTGTGTGGGAAGGTAGATTGGGGGTTTGGGGGGAGGGGAGGAAGGGGGGGCAAATGGGGGTGTGGGGGTTAATGATAAAACAATCCATGATAGAGAATGCACAAACAAAAGTGGAAAGCCTAGTAAAACACTTTATTTGGTCTTAGATCAGATAGAAGCATCGATGTTTGATGGGGGATAGGAACAAGGCTACAGGATTGTGGATCTGCTCTTTTAATGTATATGGGTTTAATAATTATGGGACGAGGCAACGAGTAGCTGCAGAGCTGCATGTGATCCAACCAGATTTAGTCTGCATACAAGAAAGTCATCTATCATGGGGTAAAAGAAAACCATTGACTACATTGGGATTATCAAGCTTGGTATGTACACAGCAATCCACAACAACCTTGGGGGTTGCGGTATTGGCAAAGAATTCTATACAAGGGACAGGAAGAGCATTGGAGGATAAACAGGGGCAATGGGTCATAGTCGAATGTAATATACGGAATACCAGGTGTACTGTCTGTTCTGTAAATGGTTCCAACTTTGACGAGGCTAAAGTGTCGATGAATTGAATGTTGAATTAGCTACTTGGACAACCCCTTTGATTTTGTGTAGGGATTTTAATATACATATCGAGTCTCAAGGGATTTTAGTAGATAATCTGCCGGTCTCTTACCGACCCATATCGTTGTTAAACTGCGATGTCAAAATCTATGCCAAAATCCAGGCAAACTGATTGGCGGTAGTGATTACCCCTCTAGTATCAAGTCGGTAACACAGGTTTATTCCAGGGCGGGGCAAAGTTAATCAAATTAATAGGGTAATAACTCTTTTAGATGTAGCCAATACCAAGGGTAGCAAATTCGGACTGATTTTATTAGATGCTGAAGAAGCATTCGATCGGGTCACATGGGATTTTTTATTAGGCAGTTTTACGATAACTGGAACTTCAACAAGGTTTTATTAAAGCAATTCAGGTTTTATATTGTCACCTGATGGCTAACATTTGCATGATGGGCTTGGAATCAGAACCTGTATTTATAACCAGAGGTACAAGACAGGGATGCCCGTACTCCCCATTATTGTTTTCATTATATATCAATTCCTTTATAGACATGCTAGAGCAGAGCCCTAGGATCGAACCAGTAATATAAATGCAAGAGCAATATCGTGTGCTCGTGTATGTGGATGAAATTGCGGTAGTAACACCAAAGCCGCTTGCCGCCATGCTCGAGATAGAACATCTGGCTTCTGAATTTGACACAACCTCCGGTTATAAACTTAAAGTGTCTAAAACACAAATCCTGTGTGTGAATCAGGATTGTATTAACGACTCAAGGTGTCAAGGTGAGAACATCCCCAAAACATTAGTGGAGGTCAATTGGGGGAGTATTGTAAGGGCAGTGAGGCAGCAAATAGATCGCTGTGAATGCCTGTATCTCTCATTGGTGGGGAGCTGTAATGTTCTTAAAATGCTGATTTTACCCAGGGTTTTATATTTTTACAGATCAGTTCCGCTAGAAAGCACTTGTGCTCAACTACAGTTACTTCAATCAATCTGTGCCAAATTTGTATGGGCTCAAGGGAAGTCACACAGAGCTTTGCGGTTTATGACACTACCTCATGAGTAGGGTGGCTGGGAAGTCCCTGATTTTACGTTATATTATTACGCCTCTATTTTTGCAAAATATACTTGTTTTATTAACTGGTGAAGAGGTGTTAAATATGGCAGAATCTCCATCTATTTATCAAATGCTTTTAGACACAGACACCAAAAAACGCTTATTTATGATGCTGGAGTGTAGTTATTACAAGAAAATTAGGTTTAAGGTGTTAAAGTCAGGTCATAAGGTCTGGAAGGCCATTTGAAAACGATATCAATTTGAAAAAATATCATTCTACACTCCAATGTCTGTAACAGGGCTATTACCACCTATATTCTGGGACACAACTATAGATAGATGGAGAAGTAAAGGGGTGACTTATATTGGAGATCTTTACGTTAATGGGAATATGGCATCCTATGCTATGCTTACGGATAAGTATCAGCTATCTAGAGCAGAATTTTTTAGGTTTTTACAAATTCAGGATTTTTTGTGTAAAACTCAAAGTATTGAGCCAAATTCCCTTGTTGAAGCTATCAGGAAAAAAGCCTGTATAGGCACGTTATATCACCTACTGTTAGCTACTCAGATTGATGATTTGAATTCACACAATCTTAAATGGGATAATAGATTAGTGTGCCACGGCACTCAAGTGGGAGACTCTATTGACTTAGCAGGGGAACTATGTATGTCAAACTTATATTTCAGGATTATAAGACAGTATTTAATCTCTACCAACCCCTGCCAAAAGGCTGAAGTGGGGAGGGGTAAATTATGGAAAATGTTTTCGCTGTGGTGGGGATGATGCTGATATAGTTCATATATTCTATGCATGTGGCCAATTGAGTACTTTTTTGGAGCATCTTGACAAATTTCTCTCCGAAATAACTGGGGTATCGGTTAAAATAATGCCCTCCTCTATGCTCCTGGGGATAGACGAGAATGTAAGAAGTGGGCAGTTATGCATTAAAATTTAGGTATCTAATTTTTCTAGCCACTGCCATAGCTAGATTATGTATTGCATCTATATGGTTGCAGAAGGACGCTCCGACCTTTGAGTTGTGGAGAGCTAGATTTTTCACTATTTTTAATCTAGAATATAGTTTATATGCTCTTAAGGTATAAGAAAACGAAAACTGGGTATGGAAATATGGGGTCCAGTGTTCGAATACATGGAAGACTGAGTATTTATTGACCCCCAATAAACTTTTAATAACTATTAAGCATCATTTATGATGATGTAATATTATATGGCTATTAACTATAAGCGTTTCTATACATTGTGATTTATATTTGTACAGAATTATCATGGATTGAATACAAATTGTTAAAAAAAAAGATCTTGCTAGGCTTAAAGTATGTTTATTTGCCTAAGGGCAGGTGAATGGAGATATCAGTTAAAAGGAGTCTGTTAAGGGGGCTGCCTACGCAATCCCAGACAACTTTCAACAATGTATATTGTTGGGTTAGGTGCAAGATCTTGCCTGTGGCCAAGTGGTGTGCTCCACCCCTTGTGGGGGCTCTAGCCCCCACGGGCAAGCATATCTGACAATTTGATGTAACACTATAATATGTCACTTAAAGTAAGGCAGACCTAAAAATGGTGGCATTTAAAGGAAAGCAGACCTACTGATTATGTCAAAGGATCAGACCATCACAATATAAAAAGCAGACCTAATGGCTTTATTAAGATCTCAGCTCATCACTGTTAGACCTGTCAGTCTTAGGGTGGTCTTCCCCCAATCGTTTTGCCTAGTTACCTCCACTTTTTGAGGAGATTAATTTTTGTTGGCCTTAGGACTCTGTCAACTCTACCACTGCTAATCAGAGCTAATGTGCTTAAACTCACTCTCCTAAAGATGGTTTGATTGGCTCACACATGACTAGCATATTTAATTGAAGTATAAGCCCTTTGTAGAATGGTATATCATATACCCAAGGCCTAAAAATGAAATGGTGCTTGTTGCCCCATTTAAACTATTTAGTTTGGTTATTTAACAGGTGCCTGTGGAACTGTGCATACTATTGGTCAGTACACCGGCAAGGTGAGGGTCATTTCTTGCATATCATTGACAAATGTGCAATAACACAAGCCTATAGCCTATGGAGATGTGGGACAATTCATACTCATTAAGGACTTGTGGAGGAACTGCAAGTATATTGCCAAACTTGTGAGTGAAAGTGATCGCATTTTGGTCGTTGTTGGCCAATTTGGAGGATCAACTGCTGATTGGAACATTGGGGCATATTACCTAGCAATGGCGATATTTATTGCTAAGCAGGGTTACCGGGAATAATTTTATCGCCTCGCTACGACGATTTTTATCGCTGAGATACCTTGCTATCATCAAGGTTTATCTAAAAAACGATAAAAATCATTCGAAATGCGTGAATATCGCTGGAAATACAGCGATATTCACACATGATCGTGACAATGCTCTTAGCCATGTTATCCACCTCCCATTGGATAACATGGCTAAGAACTGCTCTGGGCAGGTGTTAGCTTTTGGAGATATTGGCGCCTAGCGCGAATATTTCCAAAACTACGCCTTTGTAGGTAATAGGAGATAGCGACTGTTTTCAGTCGCTAACATCTTGGCACGCCCACTTTGCATGTCATTAGCGATAATTATCGCTGACATGCAAAGTGGGCCCCTAAATGCCCGCTATCGCCTACAAGCTGTCGCTAACTGGTGTTAGCGACAGCTTGGTAATAGGGCGATAAAATTATCGCCGCAATAGCGGGAAAAAGTCCCGCTAAAGCCGCGATAATGGCCCTTGGTAATATGCCCCATTGAATTTGTGTATCTAGTGATGTTCCAACAAAAGCTGGCACTTCCAATTGGTTTTCACATCTAATTTGTCATGCAAGCATGGCGGCCACAGAGGAACTGGAACTGAGATGGCATAGATCCCTCCATGTTAGTCATGCCTCCACCAACCAATGAGAACATTTCACAGGACTTTTAAATTGAGCGTGTGATTATGATTGTGTCTATTGCACCTTTTAAACAAGCATCGAAAATGCATTGTGTACTGAAACGCATCTGCTAATTATTATGAAGGATTTATGTATCTGTGTATAAACGCCTGTGGCAAACTATTGAGCTGAAATGAAGGAGCCATGTTTTGCTGCAACCTGTAATTAAAAGAAGGAACTTAACTTTCCGTGTGTGGCGTGATCTTCTAGGCGATTTTGTTGGATATTTAGCGGGACGTCTACACTGTGATCTTGCCCTGCTGCTTGAAGGCTGCCTTACGGTGCTGGAGTTCTGGTGCCGAGAGGACGGAGAGTTTCCCGTATTTCAGGATGAGGTATTGGCAGCAAACGTTGTGTTCCTAGTTTTGCTACTCACTGGGGCAAGAGACTTTTCACTTTCTTAACCACATGTCAGCACCCACTGGGGAAAAATGGGGAACTTCAAGATCCAGGATGCAACTGTACACGCCCACTGGGGAGGGGCTTTGTTTGATATTTAAGTTCCCTGAGTGGTGTGGTGTTTAAGAATTTGCCAGTGACCAAGGACTCGTGCACGTCCGAAACGCGTATGACAGACTATTGAGCTAAAATGAAGGAGCCATTTTATCGCTGCAACCTGTAATAAAAAGAAGGTACTAACCTCTCCGTGTGTGGGATGATCTTCTGGGAAATTTTGTTGTTGGATATTTAGCGGGACGCCTTAACCGCGATCTCCCCCCACTGCTTGAAGGTGGCCCTGCGGTGCTGGAGTTTAGGTGCCGAGAGGACGGAGAGTTTCCCGTATTACAGGATGAGGTATTGGCAGCACACGTGGTATTCCTAGTTTCGCTACCCACTGGGGCAAGAGACTTCGCTTTCTTAACCAGATATCGGCACCCACTGGTGAACTTCAAGATCCAAGATGCCACTGCACACGCCCCCTTGGGCGGGATTTTGTTTGATATTTAAGTTCCCTGAGTACTGCGGGGGTTAAGGCTTTGCCAGTGACCAAGGACTCGTGTACATCCAAAACGCGTATGGCAGACTATTGAGATGAAATAAAGGAGCCATGCTTTGCTGCAACCTGTAATAAAAAGAAGGAACTTACCTCTCCGTGTGTGGCGTCATCTTCTGGGCAATTTTGTTGTTGCATATTTAGCAGTACACCTTAACCGTGATCTCGCCCTGCTGCTTGAAGGAGGCCCAGCGGTGCTGGAGTTCTGGTGCTGAGAGGGCAGAGAGTTTCCTGCATTACAGGATAAGGTATTGGCAGCACACGTGGTTTTCCTAGTTTCGCTACCCATTGGGCAAGAGACTTTTCAATTTCTTAACCACATGTCAGCACCCACTGGGGAAAACTGGGGAACTTCAGATCCAAGAGCAAACTGCACACACCCACTGGGGTGGGACTTTGTTTGATATTTAAGTTCCCTGAGTGTTTCAGTGTTTAAGACTTTGCCAGTAACCAAAGACTCACGTACGTCCGAAACGCGTATGGCACACTATTGAGCTGAAATGAAGGAGCCATGTTTTGCTGCTAATCTGTAGTAAAAAGAAGGAACTTACCTCTCCGTGTGTGGGGTGATCTTCTGGGCAATTTTGTTGGCGGATATTTAGCGGGACGCCTTAACCGCGATCTCGCGCCACTGCTTGAAGGCAGCCCCGCGGTATTGGAGTTCTGGTGCCGAGAGAACAGCGAGTTTCCCATATTACAGGATGAGGTATTGGCAGCACATGTGGTGTTCCTAGTTTCGCTACCCACTGGGGCAAGAGACTTTCACTTTCTTAACCACATGTCAGGACCTACTGGGGAAAATTGGGGAACTTCAGATCCAAGATGCAACTGCACATGCCCACTGGGGTGGGACTTTGTTTGATATTTTAGTTCCCTGAGTGCTGCAGTGTTTCAGATGTGTGTGGCAGACTATTGAGCTGAAATGAAGGTGCCATGTTTTGCTGCAACCTGTAATAAAAATAAGGAACCTACCTCTCCGTGTGTGGTATGATCTTCTGGGCAATCCTTTTGTTTACTGGCGGTCACCAGGAGGTAGTTATAGATAGGACATGGTTTCTATTCAAAAAGTGTTTTTTCTTTTGCCAATATCTTTGGGCTGCTTGAAGAATCTTTGTGAAATCTTCAAAACTAATGGTTCACTCAGGTCAGCTCTTGTCCTGAAAGTTTCGAGAAAAGCAGGGGGTCCCTAAATGCGTTTTCCATATGTTAATTTCAATAGGAAATTTTGGAACAGGCCACAGCCCGAACTGCTGAAAGAAATTACACCAAATTTGGCAAAAAGGTAGCTCTTAGTTAGAAAAACAACCTTTTTTTAAATGGTGTAAATCTGTTCAGAACTTCCTGAGAAATTAAAAAAATAAAAATATTGATATCTGAGTGCCAAGGAGGGTTTGTGAACCCTCCAGAGCACGTGCTTCATTCTGATTGGCTGCCAACACTCCAAACCCGAATGTGTTTGCAGCCATCTTGTGACTTGGTAACCGAGTCACAAAGAAACAAGTTAAACAAAGATAAAAAAACAAGAAAAGGGGGCAGGGTAGAAATACCTTGACCCCCTAGGCCGGCTCATGGAGTCCCACAAGGATCCCCAGGGCCAAATAAAGCATTGTAAAAAATGTGCGCTGGGTGCCCAAATCTGTCCAAAAAAACAACAAAAAAAACAAAGCGGGGGCTCTTGCGCTTTGTTTTCTATAAGCCTCCGGGTGGGCCAGGTCCTGGGGGCAATGCAAAAATAATAAGCGGGGGCCTGTGTGGACCCCCGCAGCCCCAGGGACTGCCATCTCCCTGGGGCTTTTTTATTAAAATGCATAGGGGGCTCCTCCTTCCTTGCTGCCCCCAGGACTACCATCTCCCCAGGGCTTTATTCTAACAAGAAGGGGGCCTTGTGATCTCCCCCAAGCCCCAGGGACCGCCACGTCCCTGGGGCTTTATTCTTATAGGGTGGGGGGGCTCCAGCCCCCCCACCCTGCTCGGGGACCACCACCTCCCCGGGGAACTCTTTATTGAAACACGGGGTCTGTTGGGGACCCCCGGCCTAGGGGACCACCACCTCCCTAGGGCTATTTGTATGTTGGGAGGGGGGCAGTGAGGCCCCCTCCTGAAGCCCAGGATGGCCCTGGAGACTGCCAGGGCCGGCTCCTGCAATGTCCCGGGGTGCCCACCCCCAGGACTTACCTCTAGTAAGCCCCACACAGTGGGATTGTTGAGAGTTGGACACAGCCCATGCCCCCTTTCTCCACCACTCCACAAACGCATCTCTTGGTGCACTGCTGGTGGGGCGATGAGGTCCTCTTATGTCCTGAGGACCTCAGGACACAAGTGGACATCATCCCGCAAGCAGCAGTGCGCCAGGAGGCACGTTTGCAAAGTGGTGTAAAAAGGGGGCGTAGCCTCGGACCACTCTCTACAATCCAGCTGTGTGGGGCTTACTAGAGGTACCTGGTGAGCTAGTTGGCCCCCAAGGACCCTCATGAGGAAAGGAGACTTCATCCCTCAACCAAGAGCATGCCAGGAGCCGTGTTTGCAGAGTGGTGGAGAAAGGGGGGTGGCCTGTGCCCACCTCTCATCTATCCCACTGTGGGGGGTTTACTGGAGGTAAGATGTAGGCTAGTTGGCCCCTAAGGACCTCCCGCAGTGAAGGGGACTTCAATCCATATCCAAGAGCCTGTCAGGGAGAGCATTTGCAGAGTGGTGGGCAAATGGGGCATGGCCTGGTTTGAGAACCTAGCAATCCGGCTGTGTGGTACTTACTGGAGGTAATAGGAGAGGTAGTTGGCCCCTAAGTATATCCTTGGGGACCAACTACCCCTCTTGTTACCTCCAGTAAGTCCCACACAGTAGGATTGCTAAGAATTCTTCGGAGGCCACTCCCCCGTTCTCCACCATTCTTCAAACCCATCTCCTGGCAGACTGAGGGATGGGGGTAAAGTCCACTTTACTCCTGAGGGACTTTGGGGGTCAAGAAGCTCTCCTGGTACCTCTTGTATGTTAGCACCCTTTCTCTACCACTCTTCAAATGCCACTAATAGTTAAAGAATCATCTTTCTGCACCTCTGACTTAGAGATAGTTGTAATCCCCCTCCCATATTATGTACTAGGGCCTTAAAGGGGAGGTAAAGTCAATCACGGGGTACCCTATCCCAGAGAGCACCATTGTGTATGTAGGTGTTTTCACTGTATTCTACGTGTCTTTTACCACAGCACTGGCTCTAGGCCTGGTTAGTCAGACTCAGTTACCACCAGTACCCGTCAGCAGAATGTTGGGGGCACAGGATGACTTTGCAACAATGCCTCTTTCTGCCCCTCTGTTGTTTCTTTTTGCATATCTGTTGCTTCTTTCTGCACCTTTCTTTGCCTTTCTGGATTTCTGTTGCCTCTTTCTGCATTTCTCCCTTCTTTCTGTGCCTTTCTTCCTCTTTCTGCATATGTCCTACCTATGTACCCATAGTTTGAAATCAGCATTTAAAAAAACTTTGAAAATCACTGAAAAAAAACATACGTTTCCGGGTTGTTATAGTTAGAAATTAGGATTCCTCTAGACTAGGAGTCCTCTTTTTCTTTCTACTCTTTTTTTCAAGAGAAAGGAAGTGCCCCTGAGTCTCCAACTTCCTGTCCACCAGGCTCCTCCCAGTGCTTTTTCCATGTGGTGTTCACTTTCATTTGGATTTGCAGCTGGAAGGCTCACTCTTTGTGTATGTCTGCTGCATCATAGCATTTAATTGGATTTATTGAGGAATTTTGGATTTGAACTTTTTTTTACAAGTAAGTTTGAGAATTGAGAATTGGTGTACTGTAAATGTTTGTTTGGTTTGGTTTTTTTTTAACTACAGTTTTCTGTGCTCCTCAATCTTTCTTCAAAATTATTATTGAGGGAGGCCTGCACTTTTATGGGGGGCCAAGTTGTATGTCTTTGAAATTTCATCCAGTAGAACTAGAGGTACCCACGGGTCCAACCATGTTTCTGTGGTGTCTGTAAAACATCATGGATGGCATTGGATTTAATTGCATACTCTGTTGTAGTGGAATTTAAAAAAAATTTTTGTAAAATTAGGTAACCCTAGTAGTTTATGTAGTTAATGTAGGCCTGCTTGAGTTCATTTACTTTCTGTGGGTGGCTTGGCCAGGTGGTGGTGGCCATTTTGTGTTTGTAGCCACTGTGTTTTTGCCATAGGCTTCCAAGCTTGTGGCCTACTCTGCCAGTAGGCCCAAGGGTACTACTAGAGTCATCATCACGGGTGCATGAAAGTTGTTCAACTGTTATTGTGGTGTTTAAGTTGTAAGTGTAACATCATGTAGGTCATGGATGGCTTTGGATTGATTAGCAAAATGTGTTTTTGGTGTTGAATTGCAGGTTTTGGGTGTGTGTTGAATATTATGGCTTTTTCTGCACTCTAGGTAACCCTAGAATTCAGCTCGTGTAGTTTTGGTAACTTTGCACAGTGCGACAACGCGACCTTACAGTTTTTGTCTTCTTCGCGCGCTCAATGTGCGTGCTCGGGCACGCGATAACGAAGTTTTGTACAGTTCGTGCTGCCAAACACGCCAAATTTGCAATCTCGCGAGCAATATGTCTCGAGTTGCATAAAACCTTCCCTTGATGCTGTTCATTTTGCTAAAGAAACTCCTCAGGTTGTCATTTGCTTGTAGTTTTTGGAGCATGGACCACTTACTGTTTCTGTGCTCTATGTACTTTGTTGTTTGAGGGTGGCCTGACCATGTGGGCCGCGGGGGCGGCTATTTTGTGAAGCCAAGCATTGTCCTTTTGCCATAGGCATGTATTCTCTGTCTTCTGTTTCTTTTTATGTTGTTGGAGGTGGCCAGGCCATGTGGGGGCGGCCATTTTGTGTGACCTTCCATCGTGCTTTAGTTTTTTTTGTCGCAGGCCTACAAACTTGTGTGATTTCTTCTGCCAGTAGGCCTAGAGTCCCAGAGGTAGTCAGCGGGGATGCTTGATGTAGCGGTTTCCATTTTGTCTGGTGAATTTAACATCATTTAGGGCATGGCTGGCAATGCATTGAATTTTCAAATGTGGTGTTTGGGGTGTAGTTAACTGTTTGGGTGTGTGTAAAAAACTGTAAATGCCTTTGTTGTTTGTGTTGTTGTGTAACTTTCAAACCTTTTAGCCATGGGGATTTTCTTTTTTGCATTAACCTGTGATGTGTAACAGGCATCCTCCTTTTTCTGGCCATATAGGGTTATAGATAGACATGCTTGAGTTTATTTAAATTGTATGTAATTTCTTGTTGGTGGGCTGACCATGGGGCTGGTGCCCATTTCCATTTGGTGAAGCCATGCATTTTGCTTTTCCCATAGGCCTGCTTTGTCTGTTTTTTATTCCTTTCTTATTTTTTTTTATTCCTTTTCTTTTTTTTATTGTGACCGCCTGTCCATGTCGTGGCGGCCATTTTCTGGTACTAGTAACCTCTGTGTTTTTGCCATAGGCCTCCAAGCTTGTGGCCTACTCTGCCAGTAGGCCCAAGGGTACTACTAGAGTCATCATCATCGGTGCATGAAAGTTGTTTAACTGTTATTGTGGTGTTTAAGTTGTAAGTGTAACATCATGTAGGTCATGGATGGATTTGGATTGATTAGCAAAATGTGTTTTTGGTGTTGATTTGCAGGTTTTGGGTGTGTGTTGAATAACATGGCTTTTTCTGCGCACTAGGTAACCCTAGAATTCAGCTCGTGTAGTTTTGGTAACTTTGCACAGAGCGACAACGCGACCTTACAGTTTTTGTCTTCTTCGCTCGCTCAATGTGTGTGCTCGGGCACGCGATAACAACGTTTTGTACAGTTCGCGCTGCCGAACACGCCGAATTTGCAATCTCGCAAGCAATATGTCTCGAGTTGCATAAAACCTTCCCGAAAATGTTGATGCTGTTCATTTTGCTAAAGAAACTCCTCAGGTTGTCATTTGCTTGTAGTTTTTGGAGCATGGACCACTTACTGTTTATGTCCTCTATGTACTTTGTTGTTAGAGGAAGGCCTGACCATGTGGGTGGTGGGGCGGCCATTTTGTGAAGCCAAGCAATGTCCTTTTGCCATAGGCATGTATTGTCTGTCTTCTCTTTCTTTTCATGTTGTTGGGGGTAGCCAGGCCATGTGGGGGCGGCCATTTTGTGTGACTTTCCATCGTGCTTTAGTTTTTTTGTCGCAGGCCTACAAACTTGTATGATTTCTTCTGCCAGCAGGCCTAGAGTCCCAAAGAAAGTCAGCGGGGATGCTTGATGTAGCGGTTTCCATTTTGTCTGTTGAATTTAACATCATTTAGGACATGGGTGGCAATACATTGAATTTTCAAATGTGGTGTTTGGGGTGTAGTTAACTGTTTGGGTGTGTGTAAAAAACTGTAAATGCCTTTGTTGTTTGTTTTTTGTGTAACTTTCAAACCTTTTAGCCATGGGAATTTTCTTTTTTGCATTAACCTGTGATGTTTAACAGGCATCCTCCTTTTTCTGGCCATATAGGGATATAGGCCTGCTTGAGTTTATTTCTTTCTGGCCTTTACCCAGGTACCTGTGATGAGAGTGCCCATGTGGCTGGGAGCTGTGGTGGTAGTAGTAGTGTGCTGTTTTGTTTTTGACAAATTGGCCTGTGTCTTGCCATTGTTCCTGTTGGCTTAGTACTGTTCACATACCCATTGCTATCTGCTGCAGGTCACTGATGCTGCATCCATCCGAAATGATGCACAAATTAAGGATAAACAAGTTCCACTTCCACTACATTTGCATTTTAGTTCTTTGCTATTCTTACTCTTACTGAGTGTACTAATAAATCTAGTAGTAATTAAAATTAAAGCTAAAAAAAATCCACATTCAACTGATGTTATTCTGCCTTCTTTGCTTGTAGGTGCACAAAAAACTGAAGAGGAGGTGTTTGTCATCATTCATAGCCTGTTCTACAGCCAGACGGACGTCCTTCTGTACTACGTCACGTGTGGTGTGACTCACCTGATCAGACATCATTCTCAGCAACTTGTGCAACTGAGTGCTGCAGCTGACGTCTGTAGAAGATGGGCCCAAAGAAAGCAGGTACCAGGTCCTCCAAGACCAAGAAAGTTGCTGAGAAAAAGGAAGAACAGAAGAAGGAAGTGACACTTAAGTCTGGTGTTGACCCGAAAACCTTTTTTGGGAAAAAAAAATTACGCCTGCAGCAGCAGTGATCGGGGTCCAAGCTGGGGCCAGGACCTCCGCATCAGTGGGCCCAAGCCACCAACTGAGGCACAAGCAGATGAGTGGGGAAGAGGTAGCCAGCCCAATGGTGGAAAGCAGTGATACTGAGCCTGACCTGAACTTATCTCTATCTCAAAGTAGTACACATTCCACGCAAGAGGGAACACAGCAGAAAAGTGGTGAACAACAACCACCGCCCACAATAGCAGATGTTCAACCTGAGCCACCGCCCGCAATAGTAGATGCTCAACGAAAAGAACAACCACAACCACCGCCTGCAATAGTAGTTGTTCCACAACCACCGCCCGCAATAGAATATGTTCAACGAAAACAACACCCACAACCACCGCCTGCAATAGTTGTTGTTCAAGAACCACCACCCGCAATAGTAGTTGTTGTTCCTCCCGAAGTCAGGGCAGTTCAGGAAAATGAGCCTGATGCAGAGCAAGAAGAAGAGGAAGCCCCTCATGCAGGAGATCTATTGTTTTCCAAATCCTCACCAAGGAAAAAGAGGGTTAGTCCATCGAGTTCTTCGCAAGCATCCCTTCTGATGATCTTGATCTCAATTGGGAGCTACAACAATCTGAGCATGAGAGGGAGAGACATCCCAAGAAGACCAGGCTAGGGAAAAGGAAGGTTCCAGGAAGCCTTGCACTTATGGAGTGCGATGTTGAACAGCCGGATAATGATGGTGATGACGAGTCAGACCCAGTCATCACAAGCAATACTCCTGGTCCTGAGGACATGGAGACCAACATTTTAACCCTATCGAGAATGGCTGCTACTAGGGATGTAGCACGCATACCACCAACACAGGCCACACCAAAACTACCTCCAGCTTCCATTTTTACATTTGCACAGAGCCAGCAGCGTCCTACATCCAGCACAAGTTCCACTTCAGCAGAAGTAGGTAGTGGTACTACTGCGTAGCCACATAGTGAAATTCAACACACAACCTCCAGTTCATCCGGCATTGGAAGTGAGACCTCTAGCAGGAGACAAAAGTTAAGCTCCCCAGTGTGGGACTTCTTTACAGTTAGCGCAAAAGAGGAAAATATTGCTATATGCTCCATTTGTCATTCCTCTGTTAGTCGTGGCAAGCTTGGTACAAACTATGGTACCGGAGGCCAAATGACCCATATGAAAAATCACAACGCAATCACGTGGGAGGACCACCTACATAGCATAAAAGCAGGAACCATTAATGTTGGTGGGGAAGCAGTAAGTCCACGGGTCGAACAGGAAGAAGAGGGAGACATTCTATCTGGTAGTGGTACACTAAGTACCCCTGTCCCCAGCACTGCAGTGGTAGATCCCACATCCTCCGCATCAGCAACATCTCAGTGGCACCAGAGTAAGAGTAACCCGTAGACACCAAGGAGTACGGGTGCGAAGTCTGCGACGCGAAGTACTGCATCGAGCATAACTGAAAGAAATACCAAGCAGTGTACCATTATTAGCATGTTTAGGCAGGAGGGAAAGTACGAGCGCAACCACCCAATAGCACGTTTGTACAATGCTAAACTTGCTAAAATGTTAGCACTGGACCTTCTCCCTTTTTCTTTTGTTGAAGGGGTGGGTTTCCTGGAATTTGTGACAACCCTCTGCCCAAAATGGAATGTTCCCAGCCACTACTACTTTGCCAGAGCTGCTGTTCCAGCATTACACCACGACGTGCTAGAATTGCTTGGAAAAGCCTTGCAGCAGAGTGCTGTGCATAGTATCTACCTGACAACAGACAAGTGGACCAGTTGCCAAGCCACTGATTACATGTGCATCACTGCACACTGGATCTCTTTTTCAGGTGTTAGAGACAAGATATCTGCAGGCATTGACAGTACCGAGATTTTTAATGATACTCGCAGACATGCTACTGTAGCCATGTTTGCTATGGAGAAATTACATACTGCTGCAAACATTTTGGATGAGTTTAACAGCAAGGTCTTTGAATGGCTGCAACCAAGAGGCCTTAACATTGGTTTTGTTGCCACCGACAATGGCAGTAATGTAGTTAAGGCCATGCAAGATGGTCGCTATTTCAGGGTCCCGTGTTTGACAACCTGCATTAACATTGTGGTTCGAGACTTTCTGAAAAATGAAAGCAAAGTCAGCAACTTACTGACCATTTGCAGAAGAATCTGCACGCATTTCAACCATTCTTTTAAAGCCCAGAAGCAGCTACGGGTCATTCAACGTAAGTATAAAATGCTAGTCAAAGCACTCATCCAGGAGGTACCAACACGTTGGAACTCTACTTATTACATGCTTGATCGGCTGTTTGAGCAGTACATACCACTTAATGCTTATGTCATGACAATGACAAGAAGATCAGGGGATCCAACTGTTATTAAAGCCATGACAGTTGAGATGTGGCAATGGGACCTCATTAAATGCCTGACAGAGATGCTACTTCCTTTTGAGGTCTTCACACGTGCAGTCAGCAGGGAGGACTGTACTATGGGCCAAGCTATCCCATTGTTGTACATGCTAAAGCAAGAGCTGAAGGAGGTGTCTGAAACATACGAAGGTGTTGAAGGAAAACTTGAAGCATGTTATTTGGCGAAGGCCTTAGCCGGCCGCTTATCTGAGAATACAAGGATTCAAAATAAGATTGTGTCACATCAACATTACATTACTGCCACAATTTTGGATCCACGGTACAAATTATTTGTGAACAGTAATGCAGTAATTCCTTTTTCAGAAGGGGATGTTGCCAAGTACAAAACTGTAATAGCCGAAGAAGCCACTGATTTAGAAAACGAACGGTTCTCAATTAGAGGCCTGCCAGTGCCAGCCCAGGACAGTGCAAGTACTACTGAGCATCCTACAGAGTCAAGTTCTTCTTTACAGCATGAGAGCAGTGCGTTTGCTTCCCAGCAGTCACCAACACAACCAATAACAACAACAGCACAACAGGATCTGATTCATCAGACCCAAGCAAAAAAATAGCTGCTTGGTTTCTACAGAGAGGGATGGGTAAGCCCATTGCAGTCGCAAAGCAAAAAGAAGACGAGCAAACCCGAGCATCACTGAACATTGAGCGGTTGATCCAGGCCTATCTAGATGATACAACAGAGGTATTCATGGAGCAAAGACCATTGGTGTATTGGTATAGGACTAGAAACCAATGGCCAGTGCACAGCAGGCTGGCGATAAAGTATCTAGCTTGCCCTGTTGCAAGTGTCTCTTCTGAGCGTGTTTTCAGTGCTGCTGGTATGGAAGAATATGTGATATGCAAATCACAACGGACGCGTTCATTTCACATGAAACCCAATGGTTTCTTCACTCATTTGCATTTTACTTTTTCATCTTCTTTTCAATGAAGTCAAAAAAACTTGGAATTCTCATATTTTATTGTAGTTAATTTTCAAATATTTTCAAATATTTTCATTATCCCATATATTCTGAGAAATCATTTCAAATATAATCATTTTCAAGCATTACTTCATGCCCAATGCATTTCGGGTTCAAGGGTAACCCTTCATCAGGGGCCTGTAACAAGGGAAATATACAGGACCTTAGCAATCAGCAAAAAACGAACCATGGACAAACCATACATTGTGAACATTGACATATTTTAAACAAATGTTATGGTGCTTAAATATCCAAATGTGTCCAAAGGTGAGGTTGCTAAATAGCAGTAGTAACAGTACACATTTGTGCTATACACGAGGAAACATTATCAAACAATGGAAAAAGCCGCGAGGCAGGTGGCGTATCGATGATTAGTATAGTGCAGCGCGAATACGCGATTCAACAGACTGTTGTGATCCCGAAAAGAAACCTAATCTACTTGAGAAAGAATAAAAATTTGTGTTCTACTTACATATAGAGTAACGCGAAGGGCTTGCGGCATGGGTACCGCTGAGCGGGTCTAAGTTTCGGTGAACCTATCACCGGGGATGTTATAGCTGAGTCTGGCGGTCACGTGGTTACTGTGTTTATGAATAGTATCAACGTTCGAACATATATCGATCACATAATATGATTTAAGGTGTGCACACCCTTGCGTATGTGGTTAAAAGGGAGTTGGACAGATGTATTTTGAAAAATAATGTTTGCAAACTGTTTGACGAATGGATGCATGAAGGGAAACGGTTACGAACCTGAGGATTCAGATGACGCGTCGTGATTGGTCAAAATTTTTCAAGGTAAACAAACGCGCAAATGTCAATGAGAGGTGATCGGGTCAGCTCTCGAAAAGTGTGATCACAGGTTAATGTGGGGCAATTTCGCGTGTAACAGGGATAGACGTGAACATATAAGGAATACAATGAAGATAAATTAAATTAAATAAACCGCACAAGTAGCATCCATTTCTCTGAACCAGTGTGTCATACTGCATGACCGTTTGTTAATGATCATCTGTATTCAAATTTAGATGCAGAAGTGATTAAAACGAATTGTACATGAGCATTATATGAACATTGTTGACATGCAAGAAATACCAACTAGTCCTGCATGCCATATAGTAAACACTGTAATCAAAATCATCAGAAGGATGGTGTCAAAATCATCAGAAGGATGGAGAGGACCTCAAAGTTCAAAGTTGTGCATATTGTTCATAGAAAGCATGATAATTCAATTCTATCATTTAACCCCATTGGTTGTAGGGCATTAAGTTTTTTAATCCAGAAAAATTCTGCCTGTAAACGTTGTTTCACAGAGTCCAAGTCACAGCGCTGTGGTAATAACTCCAGTATGGTGAACTTCAATTGCGCTATTTGGTGATTGTTATCCAGCCAATGAGTGGCTATCACTGATTTGGTATTCTTCGTACGGATATTGCTTTTGTGTTCTGATATTCTTACTTTGAGCTTCCTTTCTGTTTGGCCAACATATAATTTGCCGCACGGGCATTTAATGGCGTATATTAGGTTTTTTGAATCACAGGTACCATTGTATTGTAGATTAATTTGATGACCTTTTGTAGGATGCATGAATTTATTCCCAGTGATCACATTATTACAATGTATGCAGTTCAAACATTTCGACATTCCTTTATATTGAGTATTTTCCACTTTCTTGGTGGTTAAGACTTCCTTCAGATTCCTTGACCTTTTGAAAGCGAAAGTCAGTTGTTCACTGTATAGATTGTGCAAGTCTGGTTAATTTTTTATTAGCATCCAATGCTGGTTGATTATTTTCTTGATTTTGTTGGCCGCTGTAGAATACTTTAAAACACATACTGTTTTTTGTTGGTCTTTAGTTTGTGCTGATGGTGTTAGTAAACTCTCTCTGGAATATTTTTCAACTTTTTTCAATGATTTGGCTAAAATCTCCCTGGGGTATCCTCCAGCTAGATATTGATCTTCTTGCTCTTTCCAGGTTTTTTCCAATAAATGCGCATCAGAAGTTATTTGTTTCAATCGGATGAATTGAGATGTTGGCAGGTGTTTTTTTAGGGTTTCCGGATGAAAGCTTCGGAACAGAAAAGAAGATGAAAAAGTAAAATGCAAATGAGTGAAGAAACCATTGGGTTTCATGTGAAATGAACGCGTCCTTTGAGATTTGCATATCACATATTCTTCCATATTACGTAAGGCACTGCTAGGCACAGTGCGACAAGGATTGCGCCGCCCTTAAACCTATAAACATTTTAAAATTCAATTGAGCGAGTGCACGGAGATACAATTTACTGTTTCAGTGCTGCTGGTGCCATTGTAACTGTGAAAAGGACCAGTCTCTCGCCCAAAAGCGTGGAGAGGTTAACCATGATCAAAATGAATCGGCACTTCACACCACCAGACTACAAAATACGTGAATCACAGCTGGAAGAGGAGAGCGAGTCGGAAGACATAACTAGTGGGTTACATGACCTACTTCCGTCAGAAGAACGCCCCGGGTTTGAGGACGAGCTCCTCTTCCCTGACAACTAGGCTTTTAAATTGTTACATTCTCCCTTCCTTTCTCTTTTAATTACCTATTGGGGTTGCACATCTGAGCATTTACTGTGCACTCCACTCATCAGAGTCCTGCTCCATCTTCCTGACTCACCCTAAATACATTTCCATCTTGCCATACATTGGATGGAGATGGACAATAGTGCAGTAATGTAGCCTCTAACAGTCCCTCCATAACAAGTGTAATGTACATGACTATAGCCATCTTCTGTTTTGTTTCCAATCTGAAATGCATCGCTGTCTTAAGGCTACACCTCTGTCTGCAGGCATACACAACTCTTCAATGTCAGAACTTGAGCAGGGCTCCAAAATTAAAGTAATCTTGTCATCACTTTCAGAAGGCTCTGCTGCATCTGTGATCTGACAGCCACAAAGAAGAGAAAGACAGGTATATGAAATGAATGATGCCATACATTACATTGCATAGTAGTTTAATATAATTAACAAAGTACTTGTGTCTCAAGTGATGGTCAATGTTTCCATGTTGTTTAATAATATGTATCCAATTGTACTCCTACTACTGCAGGTGCAGTCTGGACTTAATCGTAGTCCCTCACTACAGACTGAGTTGCTGTTGGTGGTCTGTTGGAGAACACGTACACATGCCATACCGGATGATGATGACCACCATACCATCTTTGCACGCTGTCAGTCAGTTTTATCTGAAATGATTGATGGAATATGTTCAGGAAGTGGAATACACGGTAAACACACAACCAGTTCCAGAACCTCCAGTTCCAACCCTTGGTCTGCTTCCCTATACCTAATGTGGACTTTCTAGTCGCTCGCTCTACGAATCTTTTAGCTCCCCTTACCATAGTTATTTTATATCGACCTCCCCAAACTATGCCTCACTTTGTGCCCGCCCTACAAGACTTATTGGCTACTCTTGCTATGAACAACTCGTCTGTTCTTTTTCTGGGAGACTTCAACTATTGGCCTGGCAACCCCAGGGAAGATCAGACTTCCAAAGACTTCTCTGACACTCTTCGCTGTCTTAATTTCACCTCCCATATTCATGCCCTACTCACGTTCATGGCCATATGCTTGACCAGATATGGTCGGCTGGTCAAAGCATATCTCCCACTATCATTCTCCCCTGCACCTGGTCGGATCATCCGATTATTTCCTTTTCCATTGACCTCTCAGTCACTGATAAGCCCCCTCTGCCTAAGAACATCTTAGCACGGAACTGGAATCGGGTGGATTTTACCACCCTCCACTCCTCCCTGGCGACCTCCTTGCCCGATTTATCTGGCCTTCCTCTTGACTCTCAAGTCGACGCCATCGATCTTTGGCTGTCCTCCTCTTGCGACCTGGTTGCCCCCCTCAGAAGGGTCAAGGCTTGCTGCCTCCACGAAGCCAACAAATGGTTTTCCAGCGATCTTAAAGTTTTTAAACTGGCTCTTCGCCAGTCAGAGCATCAGTGGAGGCGCAGCTATTGTCCCCTCTTGAGGGACCGATACAGGTCTCTTCTTACAAACTGTAAGAAAGCCATTCTTTCAGCCAAATCGGAGTATTTCTCAGGTAAAATTTTAGCAGCAGCTAATAAATTCAAGGAGATTTTCTCTATTGTCCATACTCTGGCTGCATCAGACAGAGTCAATCTCTATCCCGCTCCCACCGAATCCCTCTGCCTTTCCTTGAATGACTTCTTCCTCGAGAAGATTGTTAATATTAAACAGAATATCCTTCCTCCATCTTCCCCCCTTCCCATCGCTCCCCTTCCCCCCCTGCTTTCCTCCCTTGCCCATTTTCCCCTCATTTCGATGGAATCTTTTCTTGTTTTGCTCGGGAAGGTCAAGTCAGGCTCCCCTGCAGACTGTGTCCCGGCTCACATACTAAGGGAGCTGTTCTCTGCCTGTCCCGGTTCCCCCCTATCTCTGCTTAATGCATCCATTTCCCAAGGTACAGTTCCATCTTCGTTTAAATCTGCTGCAGTCATCCCCATTCTAAACAAACCTGGTTCCGACCCTACCCTTCCTGTTATTTTTAGACCCATTTCCCTTCTCCCTTACCTCAGTAAGATTTTAGAGAGTCACATTACTTCATGCCTGTCGACCTATATAGAGGAAAATCACCTTTTAGCTTCCCATCAAGCTGGCTTTCGCCCGGTCCACTCGACTGGATCGGTGGTTATTTCTGTTCTTGATGAGCTGAAGAGAAAGGCGGATTCTAACTCTCCCCAGGCCTTGGTGCTTCTCGATCTGTCCGCTGCCTTTGACACGGTCGACCACTCCATCCTTCTCGACCTTGTCAGCGCAGCGGGCATCCAAGGCACCGCCTTCTCCTCGCTCTCCTCATTCCTCCAGGGCAGGACACAGGCCGTTCGTCTCTCTGGTTTCTCTGCTCCCCCCCCGGCTTATACCCTGTGGGGTTCCCCAAGGTTCCTCCCTCTCCCCTCTTCTTTTTAATCTTTATATCTATCCCCTTATTATTTCTCTGCTTAACATGGAGGTCTCTGTGTATAACTATGCAGATGACCTTCAGCTTGTTTTTGATCTTTCCCCTGCCCCTGATTCTCGCCTTAAATTCCAATCTGTACTTATTTTTATTTCCAAATGGATGAATCAAAATCATCTCAAGCTAAACCCGGACAAAACGGAGCTGGTCCTGACTGGGGGTGCCGCCAGTCTTTGGACTCCTGCCTTCTGGCCTTCCATCTTCGGCCCCCCCCGGTCCCTTCGCGGACAGTTAGAACCCTGGGCATTAACATCAGTCAGGACCTCTCCATGCGTTCCCAGGTCAGCTCTGTTGTATCATCCTGCTTTCTTTCCCTTAGGATAATCCGTAAAATCTCTCGGTTTTTTTCCACCGATGCCCTTAAAATAATTGTTTCGGCCATGATTCTTTCACGGTTGGACTACGGGAACTGTCTGTACGTGGGCATTCCTGCTTATGAACTCCGGCGCCTCCAGATCATCCAGAATCAGGCTGCCCGCCTTATTCATCGGCTTCCCAGGTCCAACCACGTCACTCCCCTACTCAAATCCCTTCATTGGCTTCCCATCCTGCAGAGAATTCTCTTCAAGATGGGATGTCTAGTTTTTAGGGCTCGGGCCCGCACTGCCCCCGTATTCATTAATTCCTTGATTGCCCATTATCACCCTTGTCGTAACCTTCGTTCCTCCAGTCAGGCCCTCCTCACTGTCCCCCGCTTCCGTAAATCCAGAACTGGTGGCACTAGATTTTCCATCCTTGCCCCCCGCTTCTGGAATAGTCTCCCACTTACCCTCAGATCCATAACTGATTACTTGCATTTTCGTAAGGTGCTAAAAACCCATCTGTTTACCCAAGCCTATACAAACCTGTAAACTCCTGGCCGCCTCCTCCTTCTGACACTATCAACCCCTAGCGCCAGGAAACCGCTTGGTCACAGAGCGCTTTACAAATACTTTCAACATCAACATCAATCAACAAGAACAACAGCAGACCTAGGCTACATGTGTGTGCAGTGGTGGAATAGAATAGTGGTATGATTGACTGACATTGGTGCATTGATTTAATCACTTGTTTTGGAAAATGCTAGGTTGCTGTATATGCCTTTTGTCTGAAACTGTGAAAAATTTAGGTAAATGGAGTTTGGGCAACAGACTCACGACCCGGTGTTGTGGTGTGGTCCTGTAACTGTTCTGTGCTGGCTCCTATCTTGTTGTTCTTTTCGATGACTGCTGTGCAACTAAAAGAGTAGTGTTAATCAATGTATTCAAGCAGCCTCAGTCTGAAAATCTTCTCGCTCACGAGTCTTGTCTTTTTTGCACTACACCGTAATTGATTTTTATGTTTTCATTCAGTTAACTTATTTTGTAATACCCCATTTCTTCTTTCATCAACACTTACAGGTCGGCCTTTCACCCAGCGCTATTATACATGGAGCACCAACTCACACTTACCTTACCAATCCTCCCCATCATCCAGCCAGAGGCGCCCAAGAATGATATTCAGTCACAGTGTCCATGGAAGGGAGGACAAAGATGATTGACGAGATACAACTACACATTTGGCCCTGGATAATATAATTTTCGTAATTTTCTTTGATTCCTTTTTCCTGCTCATTTATTTTACGCTTGTGCTTGGTAATTGATTGTTCACTTAAACTATTTCTTAATTTTCTTTGCTAGCTTTCAGCCCGCTACATCAGGTATTATGGTTTCTCAGAGGGCATACAGCCTAGGCAAAAGTCATATTCATATCATATATAAGAAATACTTCCTTTGAATTGTGTAGTAGTAGTTAAGTAAGTACCACTTATTATAAACCATCAAGTTAATAATAAACCTTTATCATGCATCCATTTCGTTTTTCTTACTTGACTTTACATTTATTGGGTAGTAGTGGATCAACACTCATCGTCTTCATTGTTTTGCTTTTGTTGTCTCCATGCGTACTGTTTTTCTTTGTCAAACCTTTCCCCAAACCCCCGTTCCCATCCATTCATCAAACCCTAACCCTCTTCCCCCGGGCTGTGTGGTTTTATATTGAGGTGTGATGTTACTACATTAAATCTACACCAACAATTGATCACACGCTTGCTGGGGCAGATGTGGTGAAAGCAACAGTAATGAAATCAAATGTCAACGAGGCAGGGCGAGGATCCTCTTCTGCTTGCCCACCCAAGCTCACTGTATGTACTTGTGTACAAGGCAATTAATTTCCCAAAGTGACCCAACGAATACATCTAAACAATTGGTGGCATTGTTTGAATTTAATTTTACAGCATTTAAGTTTACGAATTGGATTGTGTTTTACTGACTCAACTACATTTATCTTCTTGTACTTGGCAGTCCCCGACACCATTGAATTCTTTGAGTTTAGCACTAGCAGTTGCAATATTGTTTGTATTTTTTTGGGTCAGTCTTACGTACTGTATTTTTCAACTTCTCCCACATTCTGTCTCAGGCAAATGACTGTCTCTTTGTTTTTGTTTTCCAATGCTAGTGCCAGTGTCTAGTCTACTCCTACCATCACACAACCACAGCATATTCTCCGTTGTCTTGGGAAACCATGCAGCCCTGCTTGCAGTGCCAAACTTAATCATCATCAATCACAGGTAAGAAGAGAAGTTTGCTAGGAGGTATAATGGAGGAGAGACTGGTAGTACAAATAGGACAAATATAACTCAGTGAGGGGTACCACATCTATCTGTTTGCATGACGTTGTTACACATGTGGTCAATTAATAAATTATTTCAATCAAACACTGGCCGCTGCCCTGCATGTAGAGTAAACCTTGTGACGTACAACAGTAACCCCACCACAAAACAACATCATATGTGTACGTTAAAAATAATTAACATTTATTAATGTACATAAAAAAATATCCTCCTAGGCCTATCCCACCCCTATCCCCATCCTAACCCCAACCAATGTCCGAGTTCAAAGAATGGCCCACAAAAATAACCCTAACACCCAATTCCCACCCACCAACAAAAGTATTAAAAAAGGGGCAAATGAACAGGGTCCATTATAATCGGCGGGCTTTAAGGTGTTTGTCCACCAATATCTTGACACTCTCCTTTAATTGATCCTCCAGCTTTGACACCCAGAGGAGAATCTGTTGCCGAAATGCACTGCACCTACATTTGCATCCATGATGTGGGGGGGCGGCAGATGTTGTTAAATGCCGGCGGTGAGCGGCTGCCTGACCACGACGCCGTACTCCTGCAGGTGGGGCCTGGCTGGGGCCTGGGGCATTGGTAGAGGCAGCAGCTGCTGCTGCCGCCTCTTCCTCCTCCTCCTTGGCCTCAGCCACCAGCTTGCGGTACTCCTCCACAATGGCCTGCAGTTTCCTGTGCCGGGCCCTGGCTGCCAACTCCTCCCTTGATGGTTTTTGGGAAGGAGTATGAGTATCTATAAAAAAAGAAACAGAATTGTAACTGAAACTCTTCCAAATTAATTCAACACATAGTGGCATAGTAGCACTACCAAGCGCAGTACATACAATTGGTGGCAACTTTTAGTATCTATCTAATCTATCCTCCTGCCTCCCCTGCCTGTAAATTTTGTTGGAGTTTTTTCTGGCATTATACTTGCCCTAGTAGTATGGGTGGACTTGAGTACACAGAAAAACACCAGTCTTTTTTGTATCTCCTTTTATATTTTCAAAGTAAGACTCTGCTTCCAGTGACAGTCTCCACCTATGATGAATACAATACATTTAGGGGGAAAACAACCAATAAAAATAAATGTCTATCATTCTTTATTATCACCTTAGCTGGTTTCACTTTCCCCAACAACCACCCATGCGTCCACTCCTTCCTTGCCTTGGGTTTCATTGACACAAACTCCGCTCATGATTCTTGCTATCCACTATATCCATGCACCCATATTGTTTTGCCCAACCAGGCATGCATCTTCTTTCACCTTCCAGTTCTACCCATCCTTCAACAACCCATGCATCGGATTCATATCAGCCACGTGCATGAACCTTCCAAAGTATCCTTCTATGGTAGTCTTATTACATCTCTTTCGTCCTTCCTCCTTCCACCCTAGTTCACTTCTTTCCCTTTTTGTTCAACACATCCCTCAAGGTCATCTGATCTGACTTTTGGTCTTCTCCATAACTTTCACAGCTGAGTTGGAGTCTGATAGAAGAGGCCTTGTTTACTCAACTCACGCTGGTAATGCTGAAAAGGGTGTCTTCTTCAAACATTGTATATTGTCCAGTACAATTTCAAATTCATACTTTCTTAATTAGTCTCCTAGCACAGTGAGGGAAATGTTCCCCTTCCACCGAGTAATGCAAATAAGTAATGAATATAACTTACCACCGCCCACCGCTGAAGTTTCCTCCTCCCCCACTGGTGCTACTGCAGGTGCCGCAGCCACTGTCCCCTCCTGGATGGAATTAGTAGTATCGCCGCTGGCCCTGTCGGCACTGGTTGTTGGTAGTGATTGCGCACCTATAAAAGCAAGTGCACCTTTTTAGATGCCTGCACACCTCCCCCTATTTTACTAGTTGTACTTCACTAGGAAGGAAGATTGAAAAAAACAGTTACGTACAACATAAAGCGTTGTAAGTGTAACTAGTCCAAATTGCGTACTACTGTACAGCAGTCATTAGACAGAGTTTAGTTTTACTTTATTAGATGGTCCCTAGGGTCATCTAATCTCTACTCCTACTCTAGTCTTTGGAAAGTTAGCCTGAGCCATGTAACCATGTTTTGCCTATGTTGTTACCTGGCAAGTTGTTGCACAGTAAGAAGGACACCTTTGAGGCCACATGAGTGTTGCATACAACTAAAGAGGTTGACTTACTGACTTACTTACTTACAGTTTTGTTAATCCCTTTTGCTTATCCATAATGTTACACTTTTTGGCATGACTGCTAAACACTGGCATAGTTGTATTCACTGTCTAACGTGCAACATTTTTCTCATAGGCAGATGAGAAGATTGCCTTCTACGAACCAGAGATTAGCAGAGATTTCGAAAGATGCATGTGTAACCAGTATACGTTCAACGGTGAGCGGTCTCCCACAATTTCCACAGTTCTCTATCGTGCACTAGTTGTACAAAAATGTATAGTATTTAATCTTCTTTATTTTGCATGGTGGAGCTGGATGTTTTTCATTGAACAACTTACAACAATACAAAGCTTGTTATTAAAAAAATAAAGTTTTTGAACTTGCACATAGACCCTGTGGTATATTTTGAGTGTCTGGGGTGTTGTGAACTTAAATGAGTGAGAGAGCAAAAGGGTGTTCTTCTGTTCTGGGTTGAGTAATAAAATCATTGGGTATATCTAACTATCTTCGTGTGGGGGTCGGGACTGGGACAAATGAGTCATGACTATGACTGAGACACATAGGTAGGTAGACTGTCATTGAATTGTGGGTTCTTCTGACTGAGTTCTGTGACTAGGGTGTAAGTAAGGTCCAACCTCCCTATCACCAACATCCTATTTTCTTCTGCATAGTTCTGTATGTGCCTGTGCAGAGAATAACCACAACAGTAGTAGTAGTATATTAACCGAACAAAAATGAGTAGGCAAACCTCTGGTTGTGCATTTTTGAGGTGGGAATTGACAAAGACTAGAGATTACAGAGGACAACGCAAAAGACAGGAGTGGACCCAGTGGCTACAGCTATTCTATCACAGCTTTATTCCAAAGAATACCTTAACTAAAGAGTGGCCAGCAGGTCAAGCTTAGCTAAAGACAGTCTAATAGTAGTAGCACAGAGAGTCATCGGGCAGAGGCAGTTTGAAGGAATTGAAAGTCAGGGATGGCATTAGATACCCAAAATTTGGAAAACAAATTGACGACCAAAGAAGGTTTAGCTAACATTTAATTAGGAAGGAGGCTTAATAGGTTGGAAAAAATAAGGTGCGTTAAAAAGTTAGGGAAATATAATTGATAATATAAGCACTGTAAGACTTACTGGAGCCAGCAGCAGGATCCTCGGTAGAGGAGCGCTCCTCTGTGGTTGTCCCGCAGACTCGGACCCCGTCTTCGTGCCCCTGGGTGGTGCTGATCATGTAAGAAATATTAAAGAAAGAGAAACATTGAGTGCTGTGAAACAAATACATCATTCAAAAATCCTCTCAAACATTTTAGGAAACAACAATTGCAATCAAATTGACTTCGAAGTCTAAATGACTACTGGCTTGCAGGATTCACAGAACGTCTACTTATAGAACACTAATCAAATGTTCCATAAACATTCTGATTGCAGAATATACTAACGAAGCCAGTGCCACCTGACCTACACCACCTATTCCAGAATCCAAACGGGTCAATTGTTCAGTAAGTCGGCATTTCCATTTTATTTTTGCCCGCAAACATGCATAGATGAGATGCAGGACACATGCATAAGTTTGTGCATACACGAAATTGTTGGTTGCTTGCGTCATATGAACTTCTACTGACTGACGTGACAATGCTATTGCTGCTAAGCTTACCACTCAGTAAACAAACTTCAAATCGGTTCTATGGAAGGATGGGATAAATAAGAACTAACTAAGCATTCAGTGACAGAGGAGGCGCCGCGTCATTTAGACCGTTAACAAAAATGAACCAATACTATCCATCCACCACTATTTCACTAAAGGACAATGCAAGGACTAGACTCTAGCAATAGCATTAACTAACTTCAGTTCTCTAAAGTAAACTCTAACATCAATAATCACCAGCCCAAGCTAGCGCACAGTTACAAACCAGTAAGAGAAGTGGCGAGCAGCACCTGTGTCATACGGTAACAGAAGATTTTGAGACGGAATTGATCTGCAATGTAACTAAGCGCACCAGTAATCGTGTTACTTATTCGTCCAAGAATTATACACAATACTTATACTACTATATATATATATTAATATTACTAGCTACTCACCAAGCCCCACGACCTCGACACCTAGCAGGTCCAACAGGTCCTGCTCCCTGTCCAGAATGTCTGCCCACTGGTGGGCCAGCTGCTGGTGGGTACGCCGGATATCCGAGCGGCGGAAGGCTGCCAGGCGCACCTTCGCCCACCGGCGGTGACGCTCCTCTGGCAGGTAACCGGAGCCTGGCCTGCCGCCTGCTGCCAAGGTCAAGGGGAGGCGGCGCTGGATGAAAAAAACCAGGGCGACCACCTCCGCCTCCCCAAAAAGTTTGCGGGCCTGCACCCATGCAGATCGCATTCTGCCGCAAGGCAACCGGCTCTTGGGCGCAGGCGCCTTGCCCTTCGAGCCGGTTCTGCTGCTCCCCTTTGCCATGGTTCTGGGGTGGAGGTGGAGGTGGAAAAGAAGTTAGAACAAAAGGAAAAAAAGTTAGGGGGAAGAAGTAGGAGCTTAAATAAAGAAGTAAAATGAAACAGTAGAAAATTTTAAAAAAGGTGGAAAAGTAGAAATAAACTGCAAAATATAAACTTAGGGACAGAGAGAGATAGATGATAAGTAAAAAAAAGTAAGAAAAACTGTGAAAATAAGTTAGGATTGCAAAGATAAAAGGTGGATAGAAAACTAGGCCCAGAACCATAGCATATAGTGTGAAAAACGTGATGGCCGCGCCCATCGCGACCACGTGGGTAAGTTTGCGCGCGATTTCACGCGAACACGCACTTTGTCAGCGTGAACAAGTAGTTGTGTTCCCGAACATGACGTGCACAACGCGAACACGTTATGCGCGACCTGGAAGAGGAAATAGGGGACGTGAGCGGGCGGGACAATTGAAAAAACAAGATGGCCGCGCCCATAGCCCACCGCATGGGTAAGGTCGCACCCTACAATCCCCCGAGCACGCAAGCAGCACCCCGAACACGCACAATGTGCTCCTGAGCAAGAAAAACGGCTCGCGAACGGGTCCAGCAAGCTACCACGCACGCTCGCGAAGCTCGCGTAGTGCTAGAACGTCTTCGCGTTGCTTCGCGTAGCGCAACTACGCGTACTACGCCCAGGGTTATTCCCTATACATTCACATTAAAGTTGTTAACCCGTGAATCGGTTTGTTTTCAAATGCAGAGGGTATAAGGACATTAAAATGGAACATACCATACAGTCTTGCCGTGGATCGGCTAGTGTCCCTCGAAAATGTATCCACATGATTGTTGACTATATCAATCACAGCAAAACTGGTAATAATTCATCTAATTCATTCCTACGCATCAGAATCAACAGTGTTCAGCCAATCTCAAAAAATTAATTAAATAATGAATCTAATTCATCAAATCAATCACTATATCAGAACTCATAAAATAAAGAATAAAAATCAATATTTCACATAGCAGAGTCATATAGCAGCAAACCATACAATATACCATTCAGTTTTATCTAGTCACTTCCCTAAGTGTACTGCCATCTCCTCACCGCTGTTCAAGCCTCTGGGATATTTGGACGACAAATCTATGATGTATCTAGATTCGAGCCTCCGCAGCTGTCTTAGGCGGTACCCTCCCCTGGCACTCTGTGGTACAGAGTCCAATCCAAAGGACTGCAGCTTGCTCCTATCCTTCCCATTCAGTTCCGCCTTATCAATGGCCCATAGATGCTCAAGTATTCTCATTTTTAATTGATTGATCGTGCTCCCAATGTAGCGTAAGCCACATGGGCAGACCAAGCAATAGACCGCATAGGAAGTGCTGCAAGTGATACATTTCTGTATCTTCACAGATTTACCTGTATCAGGTATGTCGTAGGTGAGGATCCTTCTACTTGCTGCACAGGCCTTACAACGACCACAGGGATAAAATCCCTTCATTTCCCTCAAGGTGTTTGTCTTAGGTGTAGGTTCCTCTAGGTGACTTCTCACCAACATATCTCTCAATGACCTTGCTCTACTGAAGTCACCAAGGGGTGCGGCGGTAAGTCGTCCTTAAGCACACTATCCATCAGGAGAATGTGCCAGTTCTTCCTCAGCATTCCTCTCAACTGGTTGGCCCCAGAGGAATATGGGGTCACCATCCTGAATTTCCCTTCTTTAGTGGTTTCACTATTAGGAGATTTTTTACCCAAGAGTTCTCTCCTCTGGATTCTTCTCACCTTTTTAAGGGTACTCTGTAACAGCTTTTCATCACACCCTCTAAGACTGAATCGTGCAAGGCATTCAGAGGCAGCCGCCTTAAAATCCTGATCCCTCGAGCTGTTTCTACAAAGTCTTAGCAGTTCACCATAGGGTATGCTTCTGACCAAATGAGGTGTATGACTGCTGCTGGCAAACAGGATGGAATTGCCAGCAGTTTCTTTTCTGAAAAGTGCGGTATGGATTTGTCCACTATCAACAAACACACTCAGGTCCAGATAGACCACTGTCACTGGACTAATGGACCCTGAGAAGTGCAAGTTGTATTCGTTGTTATTCAGGATCTCAATGTATCCTTCCGCCGTACTCATTGCCCCTTGCCACACAATGAATAGGTCATCTATATAGCGGTACCAATGCACAACCTTCCCGCTTTCCTGTCCCACCTTACAGCTCCTGGGCACCTGCTCCTCCCACCAGCCAACGAACAAGTTTGCATAGCTGGGGGCAAAGCAGGTGCCCATCGCCGTCCCAGATATTTGTCTGAAGAGTTGTTATTCAAACAAAAAGATGTTATTGGTGAGACAGAATTCCACAAATTCCAAGATCATCAAATTGTGCTGCGCAAAGCGCATTTGGCGTTGGTCAAGATAGTACGGACCGCATTCAAACAATGTTTGTGCTCTATACATGTATAAAGACTAGTATTGTCCAGTACCATCAATAAATTATCAGAGTTCCAGGTAGTGTCCATGATATTATTTAGGAAGTGTTTCGTATCCTGAATATAGGACTCAAGATTAACCACAACAGGGAACAGGACATTGTCCACAAATCTGGACATGTTTTCAATGAGATCATTGATAGAAGAAACGATCGGTCGACCAGGTGGACATACACTGTTCTTATGAAGTTTCGGGAGATGATAAAAGGTGGGAGTCATGGGGTTGCCGCTTCGCAGAAAAAGATGCTCGTCCCTGCCCAGCATTGAAATGTCATACCATTTACGTATTAAGATGTCATACTCTTTGATACTTTGATGGTATGTTTTGTTGCTGGTTACCATATAGTATTTCTCATATGACAACTGTCTGATTGCTTCATGTTGATAATAGTCTCTACTGAGTAAAACTACATTTCCCCCCTTGTCGGAGGGTTTCACTATGATGGTGTTGTCGTTCATCAGATCTTGCAATGCCATCCTTTGGGCATCAGTTATGTTACGACTGTTCGAAATGTAGCCTTTATGTATTTCAACAGATCGTTGGTCATGGCCCCAGTAAAAACATCCCATCCCATGGTGTTTGCGGGATAAAGACAGAAACCGGTTTGAAGTGTCTCTCTTCCCTTTCTTGATCCACTCCCTGCAATATTGCTCGCTGGGCCATGTCCATATTAATGCTAGGATTCGAGTCCCGCTCCAATGTCAAATCCTCAAGGGCCTCCAGACCAGGCAAATCCCTGCTGCTCAACATATCCGTTGCTGTTAATCTGGCTCCTTGTTTTGTCATACCTTTGATATGAGGTCTCAGCTTGAAGTGTTTGTGAAGCTTAAGCTTCTGTGTGTACCGGAAGAGGTCAATTCGTGTCTGGGTGTATTCCAGATTGCTACTTGGACAAAATGTCAGGCCAAGGCTTAAGAGTTCCATTTCTGTTTCCGTCAATAACCTTTTAGTGAGATTGACCACGGTCAAATTGGTCACATCTCCTAGCTCATGATTGGTTATTTCTTCTTGTTGCGGCTGGTCCAATTCGGAGTTCTTGCTCTTCCTCTTCCTCTTGCTGCCGCCCCCTGCCCTTCTGGTCTTCCTATTGTGGCCTCTGGTGGTTTGTTTTTCCCCCCTCGCAGCCACGAATGTCTTATTATTTTGAACTTGTCGTGAAAAGTTACCACGCTACCCCTATGATTTGTCTTGGGGTGTGATTGGTCATCACTGGAGTCATTCTCTGTTACCTCAGACTCAGAGGTTACCACATTGGGGTCTGTTGTTGTTTGCGTGTTCTGGCAGAGTGCTTTTCTAGGAGCGTCAAATTTCTTTGCAAAAGTCAGTACATGATCCTGCAGATAGTCATTCCCATCGCGGTCATATTTTTCTTGCTACCTGACTTTAATTTTCTGTGCGTACTTGGCTAGGCAGGCTTTCATCAGCCCCTTCAGTTCTTGCACCTTGCCAGCTTCTTCCTCCTTGTCCATATTTTCCTCCAGGTTTTTAATCTCCGCTAAAACCTTCTCCCTATCGCTCCAGGCATGCTTCACAAGGATTTTCAATGTCCCCTCACAACACAGGGCTGTATGCTCCGCCCAGTCAGTGAGGAGTTGGGGGTCAGGGTGTTCATAGGACGGCACCGTGTACACTCTCAAGCCTCGGGGCACACGATGTTCCTCAATGTAGCTTGTCAGGCTCGTTGCCTCCCACCACTTTTGAACTTCGCGTTCGTAGAGTCTCTCTAGTTTGGTCATTTTATCCTTTAGTTTGCTGCTTTGAAGCTCTGCTGCTTTAGCTGTCGATTCTGGCAGCTTTTCATCCCGCTTAAACATATCCTTCGCCGCAGCGCGGCGTTCAGTTTCGTAAAACATGTTCACGAGTAAAGTTCTTGTTATTGAATTGTCGGTTCCTATTCTGTAGAAATGCCTCCCTCCAAGACGCCGTGCCGCAATACCCAGCTGTTCAGTATTGCAAGTGCAAAAAAGGGCTCTCCGGCTAGACGTGCGCGTCGGATTCCAGCCCGAATTCCATGTGGGGCGGTCCTTCGCTTCAGTCCTCTGGCACCACTCGGCGCTCAACAGCTGCGGCGGTGCATGCGGAAAACAAAACCGCTCGTTCTCCACAAAGATACCCCATGCACTCACGGGCGGGTGCTGTTAGCGTCTTGTGGAATGCCGCATAACATAACGCTAACATAACGCCGCTCCTTTCGAGTACTGGCAGCGAAGTGGTGGAACCTCCTCCCTTCTGAGACTCGGGCAATTGATGACCTTCTCCAGTTTAGACGCGCTATCAAAACCTTATTGTTTGTCGAAATTTAGGTTCTTCTCTGCGCCAGACTGATGTTGTGTTGTGTTTGCCTTCTCATAGCGCCAGGACGCCCCTTTGCTGGGGCAGCTGTTGCGCTGTACAAATAATAATAACATAACATAACATAACATAGGATTTTCTCGGTGTCTGCAGAAAAAACAGCACTCCAGAGGGGGCGAATTAAACAGTCTTTAATCAGGTAACAAACAAACGCATTTCGCCATTTAGCCTTCGTCAGTGTCGATGACACTTGACTCGTGAACTATTCATAAAGTTTCACAACTTAGTGGCAATAGACAAGGGACTAACCCCTCTGCATATAATGAAACGCCATCTTGGAGTATGTTACTCCCTATATATTCACATCAAAGTTGTTAAACCGTCAATCGGTTCATTTTCAAATGCAGAGGGTATAAGAACATTAAAATGGAACATACCAAATATTACCTACTGGCGGTCGCCAGTAGGTATATATAGTTAGGATTTTTTCTCTATGGGATTTTTGAAAATTCTATGTCTAATAACTTTGGCGTTTGTGGACGGAATTGGCTGAAATTTTCAGGAAAATGGAACATTTTGTTTTTGAGCAGCCCCTGAAAATCTGGGGGGGTTTCGTCAAGGGGGGGCCGAGAAAAAAGGGGGGTCCCAAAACGTGTTTTTAACATTGAGTTTTCCATAGGGCGGTTGGCCTCACTTTTAGCCCGAACGGCTGAATGGATTTGCACGAAACTTGGCAAAATTGTAGGGACTGGTAGCCCGATGTGCCTTTGCTAGGTCTCAATATATGTGCTCCAGTGGATTTTGAGAAATTAACGTTCAAAAAAAGATATATATCTGTAACAGCGGACCAGGCAGCGCTCCAGTTCGCGTACTTTTCGCGTTACGGAGCTTTGTGAAGCGAAGCTGATTGGTTCTCCGGCGTCTGTAAACATTCCAAACAGTCCGTAGCGGCCGCCATCTTGTCTCTCGGTAGGATCGAGAGACAAGAGGAGGCCAAAGCGAAGGGGCAAATGACCATAAGGGGGCATAGTAGATCCTCCCTGACACCCTAGGTTTGTTGTGGAGGTTTTAAAGGGGCCACGCGGGGCAAAAAAAATAAAAATAATCATAATCGAACGGCTGAATGGATTTGCACGAAACTTGGCAAAATTGTAGGGACTGGTAGCCCGATGTGCCTTTGCTAGGTCTCAATATATGTGCTCCAGTGGATTTTGAGAAATTAACGTTCAAAAAAAGATATATATCTGTAACAGCGCTCCGCTTCGCGTACTTTCCGCGTTACGGAGCTTTGCGAAGCTGATTGGTTCTCCGGCGTCTGTAAACATTCCAAACAGTCCGTAGCGGCCGCCATCTTGTCTCTCGGTAGGATCGAGAGACAAGAGGAGGCCAAAGCGAAGGGGCAAATGACCATAAGGGGGCATAGTAGATCCTCCCTGACCTCTTAGGTTTGATGTACCATTTTGCCAAGTTTGGTGTAATTCCGTTCAGCCATTCAGGCTGTAGACGTATCTAAATGTCCTATGGAAAATTGCATGGGGAAAACACATTTGAAAGTGTTGAAATTTAGAACCAATTAAAATGTTACTTTGGTTTTGTATTTGTGTGTGATGAAAGTTAATTGGTTATGTATATATCTAAAATGAGAGGAAACCACAGCCATTTTGTGATACTACTGTCTGAGGTATATTTGTGAGGAATTTTTGGTGCTCAATTTCTGGTGTTTGATTTACACAGTACTAACACTTCTCCTACTTTTAAAAAGGTGAGTTGTTAATTTGTAAGGGGAACTATGTTGTACACTTGAAGATAATTTGAAAAATGTTTTCTGTTATTTATTTACAGTCCTTCTGTTATACTAAATACTTGATAAAGTTAGTTTTATATTATGTATTACTAAAAAAGATAAATGAAAGTGATTATTTTTTTCTGCAATTTACAGCAAGCAATTTCAAAATAAAATGGCTCACAATGAAGAGACCGTGGCAATTTCTTTTGAATTATCCACTACATTTATTGAAATTGAGAGCACCAATAATGAAATATTGTCACAAGGAGGAGATGACTTGAATGATTTTTTTGATCAATCTGTTGATGGCGAATTTATCGAATGTTTGGAGACCATAGAGTTACAAGAATCATCATTGCAGACTTTTCATGAGGAGATTCCAGATGAGATGATTGAAGAGGAAATTCCTGATGAGGACATGTTACTAGTTCTTTCAAATTTTGAAAATTCAGAAGAATAAATTTATATTTAGAAATCAAAAATTGTTTGAGACATTTTTCATTTTTATTTTTAATTTATGAGGTTGTAGCGAAGTGATTGTAGTATAAAATGAGACTTATAGTATAGAGTGCAACATTTTTATGTTACATTGTAAGTTTACTCATATTTACTTCCCTTCTCCCACTATATTATCTCCAATGTGTATTTGACATCTCTTCTTCATCTCCGGCCTCCTTTCTCTCACTGTCTGTCTCTGATGCATCTTATCGCTGCCATTTTGTGTAATTACAGAAGAGAGTAAAAAAAAATAGTTCGGAACGTGAAAAGGGGGCAAAGTAGAGTACCCCTCACCTCCTAGGCCTTCTCAGGCGGTCCCAAAAGGATCAGTTTCTGCTTTCCTGAGAGATTATGGTATGAGTTCCATATACCACAATAACTTACATTACAACATGCAAGATATCTATCTCCTATTACCAACTTTTGGAGATATTCGCGCTAAGCGCGAATATCTCCAAAAACTAACACCTGCCCTGAGCAGTTCTTAGCCATGTTATCCAATGGGAGGTGGATAACATGGCTAAGAGCATTAGCTCGGTAATGCATGAATATCGCTGACTTTTTAGCGATATTCATGCATTGCGGCCGTTTTTTATCGCATTTGCGATAAACCTTGATAATAGCAAGGTTTATCTTCGATAATTTCTGACGATGCTTAGCGGTAAAAAATTCGTTGCTAAGCATCGTTAGCGATAAATATCGCGTAACTTTGGTAATATGCACCAACGTCTGTTAACGTTCGATTCGAAGGAAATGAGGAAGTGTTGAAAAACATTGTCTGCGCCATCTTGCCTTTTTTGAAATGCCACACTTTTGTCGTGCACGGCAGCCATTTTAGATGCCTTGACCAGACCCACTCTCTGCACGCTGGCGATTCGTAGCATGGCTCCCCACCCTCGCAAGCATCTTCCCCAGGCACTGGTCACCCCCGCTCTCTGTTTTATGCATCGGCAATAAACCTCCCCCCATCTGCGCTGCTCTTCCCTGAGAATCACACTCTGTGCCCGCCCGACACCTCCCTTTCGCCCTATTCACTACCGCACCCTCTGACACTCCTCTTCCTCTGTGTCCGATTGTCCAGGCTATCAGCTAGCCCTGCAGATGTAGTTTATGGCCCCAGCTGTAAAGAATCACCCCTCTTCAAAGGAGTTATAGTAGATCAAGGCCCACACCCGATGAGATCCGTCACACCACACGTGTTCCTACTATCTGAAAACCATCCTGTATTGTGATTGGGGAGGGGACCGAGCCTGAAGCGGAAGATTCCAGGGATGACTCTTGTACATCAAAGTTTTTACAATTATGTGTCATATTAAAAATATATAGCACTCCAACAAAGTAGTAGGATTATAAAACTTTAATAACTTATAAATATATACAACAAAACAAAAACAGTAAAAACATTTAAACAACGAAGAGACCGTGGCAATTTCTTTTGAATTATACAATACATTTATTGAAATTGACAGCACCAATAATGAAATATTCTCACAAGGAGGAGATGACTTGAATGATTTTTTTGATCAATCTCTTGATGGCGAATTTATCGAATGTTTGGAGACCATAGAGTTACAAGAATCATCATTGCAGACTTTTCATGAGGAAATTCCTGATGAGGACATGTTACTAGTTCTTTCAAATTATGAAAATTCAGAAGATGTTGCCTGGGTGCCGCACTGATTTGGGTATCCGGCGTGGGGCATCCCGGGGGGTGGATTGTCAGTAGCGGTCTGTTGTGCGAATAGTTCCAAGGCAGCAGAAAGCGCTGAAATCTGGATGTCACGAAGGTGATGTCTAGTAAGTTGCCGCCCAGCAAATAACGGCGTGGGGCGCCGCGGGGGTGAGTGAGTCCAGTAGGCTCCACAGCTATACTTACCGGCATTGCAGAATTACTGCTGGGGACAATGCCTGTGCTGTAGCAGGGTCACAGCAGAAACAAAAAGGATTCTGTTGAAGATGTTGGTGGTTTTCAATTTGAAAACAGTTCTGGTGTCAACTGCTATGCTAATGTAGTGGTTAATGTTTTGTTTTCTCTAGAAAATGTAAAAGAGGGGGAGGCAGTCCATAGTTCCGGTAAAAGGGCAAAGGAAAGGATCGGTGGTTTGAACTATCAGTCAAAAAGGGGAGGGGGTGCAACAATTTTTCCTACCGGGTCACACTGTGCTTTCACCGGAACTGAGGTCTGCAGGATTCTAGTCATTCAAACTGAGGCTGGCGGCAGCATGGGAGCGCCGACGTCCCGCGGATACAGTTTCCTCACTCCACGGGCGATCATGGCAGTCATTCCCCATCGGGGGTGTCTGCGGGGGTCGGAGACTCCCGCGGCTCCTCTAGAATCTTCAAGGTCGTGGAGGACTACGGTGGTGGAGTCAACCAGTGACCGGGCCATTTCTTTATGCTGGGCCCGCTCTTGCCAGGTCGACCGCCATTTTGAGAGTTCGGTAGCTACTGGCGATCGCGGGGTCAAATGAGCGGACGGGCTCCACCCTGCCGGGCGAGACGTTGCAGCATTGCCACAGTGGAAGAACCCTTTTCCGGGCGCCTGGAGCGCTGAGGGTGCAGCTGGGAAGCCTCCACCTGGGGAGGCGGGAGAGGCCTGTTCGCAGCGTCTCTCCCTCCCAGTGCACCCCACGGCGTCTCGCTTGACATTTGTTATGGCCGGACCAGGCGATGAGGATGAGGGGGGGGGTCGGAGGCATGTGCAAGACATCCCCCCCCAGTGTTGTCGCAGCCATTATAAAAGAAAGAAGAAATGTCCCGTCCGTCTTTGGGCCGCACCTCCGGTGGATGGCGGCCGGACGCCCTTTGCTCTGGCCCCATGAACGGGTTCCTTGACTCATCGGCTGCAGCCGGATCCCGTCGGCCCCAGCCCCCGGCCGTTGGTGGCCGGACCGGGAGAGAGTGTGGAGGGACAACCTGCAACTCTCAAGGGCCACCGCGGCCGGACTGGGAGAGAGAGGGGAGGGTCGAGGACACGGACATTCCCCCCCCTGAAACTCTCCAGTGTTGTCAATCCCCCTGGCCGGGTCCCGCTGGCCTCGGCCTCTCCTCCGGCTACACCCTACGTGATGATCTCCTGGCCGAGGCGTGGCAGCAGGACCCGCCTTATATGTGTTGCTTCCGGCTGGGCGTAGCCGAAAACCTGTTGCCCTTTGGAAGTTTCTAGAATGGGGCGGATGTCTGCTGACTTCTATCTTTCCCAGTTTGCCGTTATTTGGCCGTGGCAGGCGGTGGGACAGACACGTTTTGGGGCAGTGAGGGGCGATGTTTTCAGGTTTCTTATTACGGGCTTACTTCTAACGTTTCTTGTTTCTAGGACAATAATAGGTTTTATCATTACGTATTGTTATCGTTTCTTTGTTTGGTATTTAATAAAAAGTTCATCAGTGGCCTACTGATTTTCGTTTTCCTATTCTTTTCTTTCCAGGTTGTTTCATGCTAAAGTTTCTGTTAACAGGATACAGTGATCACTTCGTTATTATTGCATATGTCCTTTTCACTAGGGGTGCTCTCTGGTCGGGCCAGATGACCTATCTCTAGTAAATGGTCCGGGTGAAACAGGTGCATCAATCAGTGGGGAGTAGATAGGCATGACAGATTACAACGGGGGAGAAAGGTCCGCATTACGTACCCTTTCACTACTTGCAAAGATTTTCCTACGTTTATTTGCAAACAGGGAATACCTCCAAAAAGAACTAATTCCCAAACAGTCAATGTTCGGACAATCAATCAATCAATGAGGAATGAAATAGGTACGACGTGTTAAAGGCTTGCGTTACCTACCCTTCACTATCTGCAAAGGGAGAGAGAATATTCCTATTCTTCCTCGTTTGCAGGCAGAGAAGATCCTTAAGAGAACCAACTTCGAACAATTCAATGCTCGATTCAAACAATCAACAAGGGGTACTGTGAACACAAATGAACGCCGCTTATGTACATACACATTGCTATTTTCAACAGGTTGTTCCTAATGTTTCTATTTTAGCGAGGTCAAAAAGAGATCCCATTAGTGGCCTTCTGATTTTGCTCGATTCCTTTTGTTTTTTTACACGATTTTTCGCTATCTGCAAAGACTAAACAGAGTATTGCGACTCTGTGCTTGTTTGTAAATAGAGAATGAACCAAAGAGAACAATCAATCAAATGGAGAGAGAAGCAGGCACGACGGATTACAACGGGGGCAAAGGCCTGCGTTAACTACCCTTCACTATCTGCAAAGAGAGAGTACTCCTAATAGAAATGAGGGGTGGGGGGCAGCATTCAAAGCAGATCAGTGTGCATAAACACGAAATTTTTTTTACTTACCACGTACTTGACATTCGACAGTTTATGATATTTGCTATTAAAAAACCATTGAAATTCACTGAAAAAACCATAGGTTATAGACCATATATAGTTAGGAATTAGCATTTACAAAACCTTGAAAATTCACTGAAAAAACCATAGGTTATAGACCATATATAGTTAGGAATTAGCATTTAAAAAACCTTATTTTACTCACACAAAACCATTGAAATTCCATATATAGTTAGTTGCACTAACTATGTATCGCGCACCCGCAATCCACTGCTGATCATGTCACATATTACATCATTCATGACATGGTCAGTGACATCACTGATGACATCACTGATGACATCTGAAATGACATCACTGATGACATCAATGAGGACATCTCATTTGACATCATTCTTGTGCTAATACGATAAACCTCTTCAGACTCTAATATAACCTTAGATACACTCAGTGTATACAGACACTCACACACTGTCACTCATCCATGGAGTTACTCACACACCTAGTCAGTCATGCAAAGAAACAATCTCACCTCCATTTCTTCAACTATACAGTTATACACACCTTACTTATTCAAACATATACTAACACATATTTACTCTCTTATACAATCCCTGATACAAGTTCACAATGATCCATACAACCACTCACACATTCAGTGGCTCTCATGCACAGTTATTTATATATGCCAACTCTCACATGTACTGTGTTTTACATATGTACTTACTATGACATGTAGCATTGAGATATCCATTCACTCATCAATACACTCATGCACACAGTCAACTGCCCATGTAGCTGTTTCCACATGCACTCTTGAACTCATACACCTAGTGAATCAACTGCTCACACATCTATGCACAGAGTCACACACCTCCCAGCCACCCGTACACAAACTCAATCTCCCATACAAATACTTGGGCAACCAATCAATAACACATATAGCCTCTCATATAGCTAATGATCAACACATGCAGCAGTTTACATCACAACAGACATAATGATGCACAAATTAAGACAGTTTAGTCACTAACCCATGCATTCAGTGAGACACATTTAATCACTCACTCATACAGTCAGTCACGCACCTACTAAATCCTTCATCCAGACACTTATACATCCACTCATTCTTCAATATGTAAGACATATTTTAACTTTACAGAAACATACAGTCACTGGATGTTGTCATCAGTGATGTCATCAGTGATGTCATTTGAGATGTCATCAGTGATGTCATCAGTGATGTCACTGACCATGTCATGAATGATGTAATATGTTGCATGATCAGCAGTGGATTGCGGGTGCGCGATATATAGTTAGTGCAACTAACTATATATGGAATTTCAATGGTTTTGTGTGAGTAAAATAAGGTTTTTTAAATGCTAATTCCTAACTATATATGGTCTATAACCTATGGTTTTTTCAGTGAATATATATATATATATATTATATTACCTACTGGCGGTCGCCAGTAGGTATATATAGTTAGGATTTTTTCTCTATGGGATTTTTGAAAATTCTATGTCGAATAACTTTGGCGTTTGAGGACGGAATTGGCTGAAATTTTCAGGAAAATGGCACCTTTTGTTTCAGAGCAGCCCCTGAACATTTGGGGGGGTTTCGTTAAGGGGGGCCGAGAAAAAAGGGGGGTCCCAAAACGTGTTTTTCCCATGCAATTTTCCATAGGGCGGTTGGCCTCACTTTTAGCTCGAACGGCTGAATGGATTTTCACGAAACTTGGCAAAATTGTAGGGACTGGTAGCCCGATGTGCCTTTGCTAGGTCTCAATATATGTGTTCCAGTGGATTTTGAGAAATTAACGTTCAAAAAAATATATATATCTGTAAGCGCGCTCCGGCCAGCGCCCCGGTTCGCGTACCTGACGCGTAACGGAACTTCGCGAAGCGAAGCTGATTGGCTCTTCGGTGTCTGTCAACATTCTAAACAGTCCGGAGCGGCCGCCATCTTGTCTCTCGGTAGGATCGAGAGACAAGAGGAGGCCAAAACAAAGGGGGAAATGACCATAAGGGGGCATAGTAGATCCTCCCTGACCCCCTAGGTTTGATGTGGAGGCTTTAAAAGGGCCCCGCGGGGCAAAAAAAATAAAAAAAATGTTTGGTTTTTTTGCGTGGGGAGCGCCCGGTACGCGCACCGGGAAGCGGTCTGGGGAGCGTACTATAAGGAAAAAAGAATGACAGACTATGATATTTTGAAATATTGTATGTTTATTGATTATTAAATATAAATTTATTTTTGTGATTGTACACAGTATGCTATAAGTCTGACTTTACATTATAATCAATTTGGTACTAGTTTATGAATTACATATAAAAATGATTAAAGACTCAAACAATTTTTTATTATTAAATATAATTTTATTGAGGAGCCTAGCTCGCGACCGAGATGGCCGCGCTTTAGCTCGGCTCCGTTCGCCTGCCTGTGTTTTTCACATTTATCCTGCATTTATCCTGCCCCGGGAAGCCCTCCTTGCTGTGTGGTACTACTACGACGCACTGCAGGCACTTACCGCTTGTTCCGGTTATCCTGGCTGCTGTGGGTCCGGTGCAGTGCCCTCGACCATTCCCGGGACTCGAGAACGGACTGGCCTGGTTCTTCGTCCCGGCTCCTGGGCCGGATGCAGCCTGCGGGCTTGCCCTTCGGGGCGCGCTGGAGGTGATTGGAGGGCCGCTGTTCGTGTGAGCCGGAGGTTCCTGGCTGAGGGACTCCTGTGTGGCGGCGGCCTTGGATGGTGACGCTGCCCTTCATTCTTGGGGTTCCTCGTGTGTTCGGCTTCCTCCCCCTTTGTTCTCCGGTCCGGCCATTTTGTTCTCTGCCGCCCGGACTTGGAGAACGGGACTGGCGACATTGGGGGGCCGGCGAATCCCCTTCTTCTGGTGGCCCCCCTTCCTGTCCGGGGTGTTCTTCTGCCTGTCGGCGGGACTTCATCTGCTTGACTGCCGCCCCGGCGGAGGTTGTTGGCCGCGCGACCTGTTCGGGCTCTCAGGATGGCGACCAGCCCCATTTGTCTGGGCCGGGCCCGGACGAGCACTGGGGGCCCGCCGCAAGGCCCGGGTGTCGGATACTGTGAAGGTTTTCCTGCACTTAAGGGGATCTTAAACGTCCTGCTATCCTGGCGGCTCTCGGTGGCCGCGCCACTCCTGGCTCTGGAGACGGTTCCTCACTGCGGGCCTCCCGGGCCCCCAAGACCGGATGAGGCATTGATATCGCGGGGTGTGGCTGGTGCTCTCCTGACGGACTCGGCCCCGGCTGCCGCCCCGGAGGTGCGCAACCTGATGGCGCCTTCTCCTCCTGTGCTGCCTTCTTTGCCCTTGGCCCGGGAGCTGGATTTTGTTTTGCCGGACTTTCATGATTCTCCTGGTCCCTCTCAATCACCACTGCCCGATGACGTCTCCTGTGCCGGCCCGGATGGGTCGGTTTTTATGGATATATCCTTGGAACTGTGCCTGCATCGTTTGCTACATTCTGTGATTCTCCTGGATCTTCCGTGCTTTTCTTCCTGTGACTTTTTTGGACTCCCGTTGGACTCTCCTGCTGCCTGCCCTCTGTTCTTTCTGGCAGGGTCCTCGTTGGATCGGACCCTTACTGCCTTGGATAAAATGGGTCAGGGCTGATGAAAACTGACTCTTATATGCGGTAGCTCATGAACGGTTTGGATGATCTCTGTGTCCTGATATGGTTCTGTGTAACTGGTTAGTGCTCCTGGACTTTGGCCTGATGCTCTTTGGCTTCCCGAGGACTTGGACCTTTAACCCGGGCAGGTGGATGGGTGCGTTTACTCCTGTCTTTGGCCCTCCCCCGTGTGTATGTTTGTATGTCTTTACTCCCTTCTTTCCTTCCCTTCCTTCCCCCCCCCCTTTTTTGTCTTTTAATTCCAACTTTTCTTGCTTCACTATATTTCGGGTTCTACTTAGGGCGACAGGCACGCTGCGGGGGGGGGTAGGCCGTAGCCTTCTGCAGGGGTGCAGGGTGGGCTTAGGGGTGGGTGGGGAGGGTCTGTTTGTGTCGGGGGGTCTTTTTCCCCCCTTATTTTCCCCCTTTTTTTGTTCTATGGCTCTTGTGTATTCACTTTTTCGGGACTCTGTCACCTCGTATCTCCCCCGGGGGTTCTCTGTCCTTCTTCCGGTGTGTGGCTGATTGTGGTTCGCTGCCTATTCTGGTATCGTGTTTCTGTTACATCGCATGCCGGTTTTATTGTCCTGTTTTTCCCCCTGGGGGTGCATGGTCTGACGGGTGTTCCTTTTGTTGTCTTTTTCTCCCTCTTCCCTTCCTCCTTTATGGAGGTCCCCCCTTTTTCCGTTGGGGTGCGTAGTGCATAGTCTTTGTGATTGGGCTTTTTGACCACGTCTTCTCTGTTCGGATAGGGGCGGAGGTGCGTGAGCGCGATTTACTGTTGCCACTGTCGCTATTTGATGGTCTGATTCTGTTTCTGTCCTTTGCTAGATTTGATTATATGGCTTCATTTTCTTATGTTGTGTCTATAAAATGGCGGCTTGCCGCGGCCCCTCCCTTGTATTCTCATAGACGGCCCGTTATTCCTTTGGTCCCCTCCCCGTGCTAGAAAATTAACCTTTATTATCCTGCTCTTGCTGAACGCTCGATGGTTTTTATTGCTTCACCAGTGCTCCTGATGTTCTAACCTGTGCAGATCTTCTTTTGTATGCTGGTTATTTGACCATTCTGTTCTGGCCAGCCCGTGGGGTTGTAGGCCAGTATTTGTGAGCTTTCACTGTTCAATAAAGGTTTTAAAAAAAAAAATATATATATATATATATAATTTTATTTTTCTGATTCCTTTTCAAAATTTAATAGAACGTCTAACATTTGACTGTCCGATATGTCTTCTTTTTGACTGAACATAACTTCCCACATTTGACCGTCCTCATATTGAAGTAAGAAATCCACAGATTCTACACATTGTAGAAGTTCATGGTCTCGTGATTCATCCATGAATTCCAAGTCAATGGGTTCAATGATTTCCTCATTGTTCATGTCTAGGACAATTTCAAAGGAAACGTTCTGTTCTCCTTCCATTTTTGTGCTGAAATTTGCATAAAAAATAAATATATCAGTAGAGATAGGGCACTGTTGGGTTTAAGTTCAGACAGGTACTTTTGAGGTGTGAAGTAGTACTATTAAAAAGTGCCTGTGAAAAAGCCTAAGTAAATTCATAATTATACCACAGAAACCTAAATCAATCCATAATTATAATAAACAAGCCTTTCTCAATGTCTAACTCCTACAGAGGGATAGTATATAACTATCTGAAAATGTTTTTTAAATTTATAAAATAACATCTTACCTTTTAAAAACAAGTTTAAGTTGTGAGTGAAAATGATCTTGCAATGTAGTTCAGGAAGTAGTAGTCAAAATGGCTGTGTTTCTCTCTCTTTCTTTATATATATTCAGGTACATAACCAATCAAATGTCAGGTAAAAAAAGTAGAAAATGAAAGTAACATTTTAATTGGTTGTCAATTCCAACACTTCAGATGTGTTTTGCGAAGTAATTTACCTCAGGGTATTTAGAGAGGTCTACAGGCTAAATGGCTAAATGGAATTCCAATCAAATTTGTGAAAATGGTAGGGATTGGTATGTAGTATGAGCTAATCTATATTTGGTGAAAGTGTCTCGAGTGGTTTTTCTGTGAATTACTTTCCCACCTTTTTTGAGCGAGCGCTTCCCGGTGCGCGCCCCGGTACGGAAACCGGCAGCGTTACGGGAGTCCTCCATTTTGTGTTTCGGTAGAATTGAGATACAAGATGGAGGGCAAATAATGTTGAGAATGGGTAGAAGGGGGCACGGTAGACGTATCCTGACCCCCTAGGTTTTCTGAGGGTGGCTGAGGAGGCCCATATGGGCGAAAAAAATAAATGTTTTTTTCAAATTTTCACGCGGTTAGCGTCCGGTGCGCGTACCGGGTGGCGCTCCGGAAAGCGTAAATTGTGAAAAATAGTGAAAAAAGTTAGAGTAAAATAATAATTGTGAGTGATCAGATGTAGGGTAGCTCTGAAAAGAGCTTTTGGGTCCTGTGGCTGATGTAGGTACCTACAAGTAGGCACCAATGCACAGTCTTAAATGGAGGATGAAAATTCTGTTCCCCTCATCTGAGAAGTGAATTCCTCGATTTCTCAATTTGTGGACAAAATTGGTTGGACCACCTCCATTTCTGTCTTTGGCATATATTTGAATATACCAAGGCAGTTTGAGGAAATAGTGCCATCAATTGCTCAAAGGTGTCCTTTAAAAGCATTTCCAGACCTACTCCAGTCAAAGTGCCCAAGTCATTTCCTCCACAGTGCACAATTAACAGGTCAGGTTTTGGCAAATGCAAAAAGGTTTTCACCAATGGTATCAATTGGTGACATCTTAATCCTCTGTGGCCAATCCAGTTGATTTCCACATTTTGTAAATTGAGGTTGTGTAAATTTCTGTTATCAGCATACCTTTGAGCCCAGTGGATATAACTATGTCCAACAATCCAGACAGACAACATGGTGAGAGGAGGTTCTGCTGCAGTCAGATGAAGTGTGGTAATTAAATGGCAGTTGAAACAGTAGGAGTATGTAATGAAAAAAACTGTGGAGTTTCTGTAGTAATTAATCAGTAGCAGTGATTGGTGGATTTTGATTGCTGAAAACAGAAAGTTAGGGTGCATGGACGAGTTCTTTGAAAGATGTAATTTGAATGGTCAAGAAAAAATCATTTTATGAAAGATTGCACTGGATACGCAGGTGTACTGAGAGTTCAGAGTTCAATTGAAACATTGTTGTGTGAACTTGCAAACATGAGAGGTATTTCAGGAGGTGGTTGCTATGGAAAAAAGGCAGAAAGGGCAGAGGGGGGAAGAGTGTTGATTTGAAAAAAATGAGGGAAGAGTTTTGATTGGGTGACATGAGAGATATGTGTGATGAATTACAGCATTTCTGTGCCATTGTTGGTTGCAGCCTCTGGAGTGCATACCTTTTGCTCTGCTGAAGACACATTGGTGTGTGTCTGAGACTGTTTTGAAACTCAAAAAGTATTTGCTAAGGTGAGAAAAGATTCATTTAATTTCAATAGAGAATAGTATGCTTTAAGGAGAAAATTATGAAGAAAGTTGTGTATTTAAAATGTTGCTTTGTGTCAAGTGTTTTACAAATAGATTTTGTTTCTTTGAGTTACATAGCCATGTTACACAGGCATGTTAAAAGTGACGCAAAAATGGTGCAAGGGCCTTAAAAAAATGCTTTCATGTGTCTTAGGGCATTTTAAGTCACTTCCCCATGAATGTAGGTATATAATTACTTTACATGATGTGTTTAAAAACGTTTTTTGAAATCAATTAGGTTTCTTGATATGTACTGCTAGAGTTTCATAGGTTGCTTGGGGCATATTTACAAGGCCTTTGAGTTCCTTTGATGTTATTTTTCCCATTTTAATTTAAGACATTTCCTTGTGGTGCAAGGTCCTTGTAAATACGCCCCCATGTGTGCTTGGCAAATTTAGATTTTGATTCTTTGAGTTACATAGCCATGTTAAAAGTGACGCAAAAATGGTGCAAGGGCCTTAAAAAACGCTTTCATGTGTCTTAGGGCATTTTAAGTCACTTCCCCATGAATGTAGGTATATAATTGCTTTACATGATGTGTTTAAAAACGTTTTTTGAAATCAATTAGGTTTCTTGATATGTACTGCTAGAGTTTCATAGGTTGCTTGGGGCATATTTACAAGGCCTTTGAGTCTCTCTGATGTTATTTTTCCCATTTTAATTTAAGACATTTCCCCGTGGTGCAAGGTCCTTGTAAATACGCCCCCTTCTGTGCTTGGCAAATTTAGATTTTGATTCTTTGAGTTACATAGCCATGTTAAAAGTGACGCAAAAATGGTGCAAGGGCGTCTATAAAAACGCTTTCATGTGTCTTAGGGCATTTTAAGTCACTTCCCCTTGAATGTAGGTATATAATTGATTTACATGATGTGTTTAAAAACGTTTTTTGAAATCAATTAGGTTTCTTGATATGTACTGCTAGAGTTTCATAGGTTGCTTGGGGTATATTTAAAAGGCATTTGAGTCCCTTTGATGTTATTTTTCCCATTTTAATTTAAGACATTTCCCCGTGGTGGAAGGTCCTTGTAAATACGCCCCCATGTGTGCTTGGCAAATTTAGATTTTGATTCTTTGAGTTACATAGCCATGTTAAAAGTGACGCAAAAATGGTGCAAGGGCCTCAAAAAAACGCTTTCATGTGTCTTAGAGCATTTTAAGTCACTTCCCCATGAATGTAGGTATATAATTGCTTTACATGATGTGTTTAAAAACGTTTTTTGAAATCAATTAGGTTTCTTGATATGTACTGCTAGAGTTTCATAGGTTGCTTGGGGCATATTTACAAGGCCTTTGAGTCCCTTTGATGTTATTTTTCCTATTTTAATTTAAGACATTTCCCCGTGGTGCAAGGTCCTTGTAAATACGCCCCCATGTGTGCTTGGCAAATTTAGATTTTGATTCTTTGAGGTACATAGCCATGTTCCATACAGTGCTCACCTTCTGCATAGTCTTTGATATGCTAGACTCCATCTGCACAATGAGATATCTAAGCAAAGGAAACACAGGTGATGTGATTGTGAAATGAGCAAAAGAAATTCCACATTTTTCAATAACATCACCTGTGTTTTCTAACATTACGAATCACATTGTGCAGATGAGGTTTAGGCCTGTCCAGGGACACAGAAGAGGTCTGGCCTTTGTTCAAGAGTGCGGTGGACATGACTCACTTCATTGGTAGGCCTGCACATGTATTATCTCCTCTGTACTCTTCAATAAGCCTAAATTTCATCTGCAACCCTGAGTAGGCCTCACCTCAAACAAATCTCTGGATAGACCTCACCTTATCGTCATCTTGAATCAATCATTTAAAATGTTAGGGGCAGATTTATGATGGCCGTGCGCCTCTTTTGCGCCGCTGTTGCATCACTTTTGTGATGCAGCAGTGATGCAAAAGATGCACCATGTTGCAAGATAGGCCTCACTTCATCTCCAACAAGATACCATCAGTTTAAACTGTAAACATTTAGGACTGTGTAGGGGGCATGGAGAAGCTGAATCTTCTGTAAATGTCAAAATTGTTGTATACAGTGCTCAACTTCTGTGTACTCTTTGATATGCTAGACTCCATCTGCACAATGAGATACCTAAGCAAAGGAAACACAGGTGATGTGATTATGAAATGAGGAAAAGAAATTCCACATTTTTCAATTACATCACCTGTGTTTCCTAACTTTACGAATCACATTGTGCAGATGAGGTTTAGGCCTGTCCACGGACACAGAAGAGGTCTGGCCTTTGTTCAAGAGTGAAGTGGACATGACTCACTTCATTGGTAGGCCTGCACATGTATTATCTCCTCTGTACTCTTCAACAAGCCTAAATTTCATCTGCAACCCTGAGTAGGCCTCACCTCAAACAAACCTCTGGATAGGCCACACCTTATCGTCATCCTGAATCAATCATTTAAAATGTTAGGGGCAGATTTATGATAGCCGTGTGCCTCTTTTGCGCCGCTGTGCGTCACTTTTGTGACGCAGCGGCGGTGCAAAAGATTTCCTATGTTGCGACATATTTACAACTTGATGCATCTAGGCAGATGTGTCATGCTGTAAAGTCCTGTGCCACATGAAACCGATGCAGCAGTGATGCAAAAGATGCACCATGTTGCAAGACAGGCCTCACTTCATCTCCAACAAGATACCGTCAGTTTAAACTGTAAACATTTAGGACTGTGTAGGGGGCATGGAGAAGCTGAATCTTCTGTAAATGTCAAAATTGTTGTATACAGTGCTCAACTTCTGTGTACTCTTTGATATGCTAGACTCCATCTGCACAATGAGATACCTAAGCAAAGGAAACACAGGTGATGTGATTGTGAAATGAGGAAAAGAAATTCCACATTTTTCAATTACATCACCTGTGTTTCCTAACTTTACGAATCACATTGTGCAGATGAGGTTTAGGCCTGTCCACGGACACAGAAGAGGTCTGGCCTTTGTTCAAGAGTGAAGTGGACATGACTCACTTCATTGGTAGGCCTGCACATGTATTATCTCCTCTGTACTCTTCAACAAGCCAAAATTTAATCTGCAACCCTGAGTAGGCCTCACCTCAAACAAACCTCTGGATAGGCCACACCTTATCGTCATCCTGAATCAATCATTTAAAATGTTAGGGACAGATTTATGATAGCCGTGTGCCTCTTTTGCGCCGCTGTGCGTCACTTTTGTGACGCTGCGGCGGTGCAAAAGATTTGCTATGTTGCGACATATTTACAACTTGATGCATCTAGTCAGATGTGTCATCCTGTAAAGTCCTGTGCCACATGAACCTGCGTCAGATTTCATGTGAGCGTTTTGTTGTAGGGTGGCCAGTCATTTGCATGAAAGCCCTGTAAAACTAACACAGTAAAATTAAGAAGATTTCACTGAGTCACATTTATGGCATTGCTGAATCAAATCCTTACGCCTGTTTGAAACAGCATCGCTGGACATGGTTAAATAATATCTGCAAAATGTTACTCTTGTTAAACAATTTTACAATTATAGTCTCTGAGATTTGTCTCTTACACTGCAACATCTCATTGTTGTTCTCTTTCTTTAAAGATAACGACAACATCAAGCATGAGTGATAATGAGCAATCTGTTGATCTCGATATTATCATTGAAATTGTGATTGAAACATCAGTGGAAGTAGATCCCTTGGATGATTAAAATCCTGAGGATGATGAAGAACATGATGAGGATGCCATTTGTCAGAATTGTATGACATAGGGTGGGGAGCTGACCTGCTTGAGCCTATGGAACTATAAACATTTATTTTTAAAAGTTACTGGAAATGAAAAGTAAACATGTAAACCGTTTCATTTAAAATTAAACACAACTTCAAAAACAGCTTGTGTGTAGTGTCTTTAATAAAATAGTCAAATATGCTCATAAAATTAGTTCAGATTCACATATAAAACAGCACAGGTCAAATGTAGACGCATTCCATTTCTTTGCTACTATTTGTGACTACTAAATTTGCCAATGCACTAAAAATTATTGTATGTAAAAATGACAAGTAGTGTGTTAAATTTTTGACGACTGTTATTGATTTACTGTTTGGTAATAGTGGTTAATAGCATTTTTTATTATATTTTACCACAGATTCAACTGCAGATCATTTCAAAAGTACATAATGCCATCTAAAGAACGAAACCGAATGGCTACAAAACGTCAAAGACAGTAGCTTACTAAATGCTTGCAGCAGTCCTCTACAATAAAAACTCGTCAAGTCACCAAGAAAGCTCCGGGTAAGACAACAAAATCATTCCTAAGAAACATTTGTAGAAAAAAAAGTAGTACTACAGAAAATGTTTTAGTCCAGAAAAAGAGAACCAATTTAAACGGAAAGGAAAGGCCAATCAAAAATGTTACTGCTAGAGCAGGAGATAACTCTGTGCATGGTAGTAGAAGGAAAAATCAGTTTAGGGACATTCGTAGACGAATGTTCCGCAACAGGATAATTGGCAATTTGTTAAAAAATATTAAGAAAGGTCAACAGAAAGTGGTTTTTTATAAGAGAAAAAAAAAAGTTGAGAAAATTATTGATCAGGCATTTGAAATTAAGCGAAAGTTATTTATTTTGATAATCAATAGAATTAGGAAGCTAAACAAGGCAATTTATGATTTCAAAAGAAACAGTAGATGGAAGAGAACAGTTAATCGTAGTAATTTTTGTGAAGTTTTTTCAGGAGAATGGATGCATAGTTCAAGTTGTGAGGCATTTTTTAATGAGGAGAGTTATTTCCAGGATAATGATTTGGTGCATGCAGTTGACACCAGTGGTCGAGCTTATGAGGTGAAAGATGGTTGTCCAATTGAAAAAGAAAAACTTGTGACAACAGAGGCAGAAGAGGTGTTAGGTAATGAGGTTTTAGGAAGACGTCCTAAGGGACCAGTGTATATCTGGAAGTGTAGTAGTATTTGCAGTGTGTGACAGGATTCCATCAATTTGCTCTGTGATTTTGTACGGACATTTAATAAGAAAACTTTAAAACAGAAAATGAAGTTGTTGCAAGAGTTAGATCCTTGCAGAGTGAGAGAAGTGACAGGTTTGCATGGTCATTCACTGGCTTGTCTTTCCAGGAGATATGCCAGAGTGTTTTTCATCATTTCAGGATGCTAGCAGTGCATCATAATAAAGTGAGGAAATTAGTTAGAATGTTGTATTATGCTAAGAGTCCAGCAATTTTGCTTAAACAATTATGCACTGCTCTTTTGCATGGTTCTGAAGTAGATGTGAAGAATATTTGTGAAGAAATTGAGTTTTGTTACTTTGCAAGTATAGAGGAGAATGTTGAAATTGACCCAGAAGAAGAAGGTAATGTGGAAGATAGTGTACAGGTTTCCAGTACAGATAATTTTCAGAAAGAAATTGCCACGTTTCAGGTGAAATCAAGTGAGAGGCCTAATTTTACTTGTGTGTGTTGTCGACGCACTTATTATAAGAATCAGACTAAGTTAGTGGATTTATATACGAAAAGTGAAAGTGAAAATAATAGTGAATGGTAGGATTTTGCAACATACTTGATGGTAGAAAATTGTTTTGATTTGGGATTGGATCAACGTGTGTGTACTTATTGTTGTAACAAATTAAATCGAAACCGGATGCCTGCTAGAGCGGTTCATAATAATCTGGAATTGGTTGAGATTCCTTCTGAATTGAAGGATTTAAATACTTATGAATCTATTTTGATTCAAAGTATCCATCCCTTTCAGGCTATTGTACGAATGGAGCCAAAGACAGGGAAATTGCCTCCATCAGATTTACAGAGAGGATTAAAGGGAAGAGTTGTTTATTTGCCTCTAGATTTGAAGAAAAACATTAATACAATTGGAGTAGAGAAAGTGGAAGAGGAACCTCTGGTTATCTTAGTTAATGGGGTTCCGACAAAGAGTAAGAAAATCTGGCAAGATTTAGTGGATGTTAGGAAAGTCAAAAAGGCAACATTGTATTTGAAGAAAAACAATAAGTACTACAAGAATGTATATGTTGCAGAAGAGGAAGTAAGTGAAGAAGAGGATAGCGATTTGTGTGCTGGTCAAATTGAGAAAGTAGAAGCCTCTAAAAATGAAGAAATATATGAACATTATAGTGTTCATCCTTTGCATTCCAAGGAAGTCATGGGGAATGCTATTGAGTTGTTTCAAATGAAAGAAGCCAAAGGAAGTCCCATTAGTGTTTGGGAGGAAAGTTTGGAAGCTCGGTGTTTCCCACAGCTATTTCCAACAGGTCAAGGAGGAAGATATGATGAGCGACCTGATCAAATTCCTGCTTCTGAATACCGGACTTTACGATTGTATGCAGAAGATCCTAGGTTTCGTCAATGCATTCCCTATTTGTTTCATCTACTGTTTGAAAGCGATCTGTCTGGACTGTCATATGCAGTGAACCACATCTTGAAAAGTGGTGTACAGATGCAAAATATCTCGGCAAGTGACTTTATGGATAAAGTCAATGTGCAAGACAGTATTTTGGATTCTCACCTGATTAATCTCATGGCGTGTCAGCGTGGTACTAATGAGTACTGGTACCGTCGTCATGGTGATTTAAAATGTATGCTGAGGAACTTAGGAACTCCCACATGGTTCCTCACTCTCAGTTGTGCCGAGTATGGCTGGGAAGATTTACTTGAATTTCTATGAGAGGCAGATGGAAACATTGAAAATATCGAATTCAAGACACCCGGAGAACTGTGCTCCTTGGATCCAGTGAATGTATGCAGGTACTTCAATCATAGATTTGAAGCTATGATGTCTTTCATCATGAACAAGAAAAATCCACCTCTTGGAGAGGTGTTGGATTTCTTCTGGAGAAAGGAGTACCAAGTAAGAGGTGCTCCTCATATACATATGCTGCTGTGGATCAAAGATGCACCCAATTTTGGAACAGATCCGGATGACTTAGTGATGAGTTTCATAGAACAGTATTCTACATGTGCTGTTCCAAAGGCAAAGGAAGACAAAAGCCTAAGAGAACAAGTTTTACGCTTCCAAAGCCATCGTTGTGGAAAGTACTGTCGTCGTAAATTCAGAAACAAGGACAAGTTCTGCACAAAATGTCGTTTCGCCTTTCCACGACCAGTGATTTCTAAAGGAAGAGTGAACAGTTTGATGACTTCACTGCGACATAATGTGATGAAGAAATCACCCAAAAATACGTACAATTTGAAAAGGAACGAAGAGTCCAAGTACATCAACGACTACAACCCAGTGATTTTGTCCATGTGGAATGCTAACATGGATATACAGTTTATAGCTGATAACTGTATGGCTGTGGCTCGGTATGTGACATCTTACATCACCAAAAAAGAAAAGACAGAATTGAAGGATATGTGGGAGGACATTTCCCATGAAAAGAGCCTCAGTAAGAAGTTGTACAGTTTCAGTCTGAAGATGTTGTCGCATCGAGAAATCGGAGCTTACGAATGTTCTGACCGGTTGTCTTCAGCAAGTCTCTATGCCAAATCCAGGAGTATCATTTGGGCGAGTCTTGGTCTTGCTGCAACGCGTAATCGAGTTCTGAAACCTGTACGGGAAATTGAGTATTTGGCGGAAAAGGAGCCAAACAGTACAGATATTTTGAAGACCAACATGTTGGATACATATTATCCAAATAGAAGCAGTCACCTCGAGAATGTTTGTCTGTATGAGGTTCTACAAAATTACATATTCAAGAGGAACATCAAAGAAGATATTGATAAAGGAGTGTATGCTGTAATTGGAAGTGAGGGATGTCTGGTCAAGCAAAGAAAATGCCACTTGGTAAACCATCGAAAATTGAGTGGCGAATCTCCTGAAAGAAAAGAATTTTTCTATTTAGCACTTTTGCAACTTTTCAAGCCTTGGCGTGCAGAAGAGGAACTGCTTGGAGATTTCCTCTGTTACGAAGACTCTTTCAATGCCGCCAAGGAGACCATAGAATGTCCTGTTTTTCCCAAATATCTAGAAATGTTGAATGCGGAAATCGAGCAGGAAGCAATGATTGCAGCCGAGATTGCTAGAGACAGTTCTCAGGACAGTCAGAGTTCTGTTTCATTGAGTCAGGATCCACTAGGAGGACCAGTTATCAAAAATGAAGCTGCCACTGCCATGATTGAAGTGGAAGGAGCCATGGCACATGCTCAGGAGGATGCGGTTAACTTAGAAGACTTGGAAAGACAACTCAACGTTGAGCAGAGGAAAATATATGACGAAGTTACCAACCAAATAGATCATGGATTAAGTCATGAGAAGAAAGAGTGCTCATGTACGTCGTTGAAGCCTGTCCGACTGTACGTGAGTGGAGAAGCGGGAACTGGAAAAAGTTTCCTCATTAAAGCAATTTCATGTTATTTGCAGAAAAGGACTGAGTCATCGCTGTCTTGTGTTGTCACCGCTCCAACTGGACTGGCAGCACATAACATTAAAGGTATTACTTTGCATCGTCTACTGATGCTGCCAGTGGAGCATGATAACAAATTACAATACCACAAGTTATCTGGAGATGCTTGTTGTGAAGTTTCAAGAGTCTTGAGGAAAATGAAACTTCTTATCATTGACGAAGTAAGCATGGTTTCCAATGTCATGCTTGCCTTTGTGCATTTGAGAATGCAAGAGGTTCTCAAAACAGAGTATGATATGTTATTTGGTGGCAAACACATCATTGTTTTCGGTGATCTTCTGCAGCTGACACCAGTGAAAGGACAACCTGTGTTCAAAATGCTCACGCATGAAGATACCAGGAAGTGCCTAGGGAGTATTGGCAACGTCAATATATGGTTAAACTTCAATTATGCTGAACTGCGTGAAAATATGCGTCAAGCTAAGGATGAAGATTATAAGAATATTCTACAAGATGTTAGAATCGGAAAAGTGACCGAGCATGGGAAAGAAGCTTTACATGCACGATTACTGTCAAATTTGTATCCAGAAGAAGACGTTGTGCCTGAGAATATTTTTCAGAAAATTACTGAGAAGAAATCTGGAATATGTTTGATGCCAACTCTTGCAGAATGTGCCATCTTCAACAACAAAATTTTGCATTTAGAAAACCAAGAGATTGTGAAACTGGAAGCTATTGACAGAGTAGAGCATATGGGAGCAACAATTATTTTGTCTGAGAATTTGAAATCAAAATTGGATTCATTAGAGAAGACTATATCTAAAACTGCTGGTTTTGAAAAGACTCTGAATGTGTGCTTAAATTGCCGCATAATTTTAAGAAGGAATTTACATGTTGAAAGAGGTCTGGTAAATGGATCAATGGGTAATGTTGTTGATTTTGAGAAATACAGAAATAGAGATGAAATTGAACTTTTAAAAATTAAATTTGATGGCATTGAGGAAGTACAGCTAATTGGTCGTTGCTCTGCTAGGTTTTTGCTTGTAAAAGACATATGTTCGCCGTAAGCAGTTTCCTGTTTGCTTGGCTTATGCGGTGACAATCCATAAATCGCAAGGTTTAAGTGTAGACAGTGCATTGGTGAATATTGGCAGTTCTGTGTTCAAGGAGGGTATGGCATATGTGGCATTGTCACGAGTCAGAACTTTATCGGGATTGTACTTGATTGAGTGTGATGTCACAAACATTTGTGCGGATCTAGATTGTGTTAAGGAATACAATAGGTTAAGAAGAGAGTATGCGCCACATTTGCCTCAATATCCTTTGTTTGAGAAACGTGTGGTAGGCCGGAAACGAAGAAATGTGACCAATAGTAGAGAGGTTGTAGCAAAAAGACGAAAAGTCGATGAACCAGAAATTATAAGCAGAAAGGAAAAGGATTTTGTTGAAGATGTTGTTGGTTTTCAATTTGAAAACAGTTCTGGTGTCAACTGCTATGCTAATGTAGTGGTTAATGTTTTGTTTTCTCTAGAAAATTTAAAAGAAGAGATTGTGGTCAATTCGGATCAAAGATTTTGCAGTTTGTTGAATTCTTTGTTAGAGAAATGTACAACTGATAGAACAAAAATAGAAAGTGTGTCTGAAATTCGAAATCTGTTAGACAAATGTTCAGGTCAAACGCAATTCTCTCAAAATATTCAGCAAGATTGTCAGGAGTTTTTAATGTATATGCTTGATGTATTGCAAGATGAAGGTGTAGATGTAGATCACCTGTTTGGCCTTTCTTATCAATGGCAACATGACTGCGAGAACTGTAGGGTATCAAGTACTACTAGTGTAGACTCAGAAAAATGTATATATTTAACTTTGCCAGACAGTAAATCAGTGTCCTTTAATAAGCTAGTAAAAGCAGCTGATCACAACATGGAGTGTAGCCAATGTAAGTCTGAAATGTTGTCCACATTATTTATACGAACATATGGCCAGTATGTCATTTTAATGTTCCAACGATGTAGGCCTGATGGAACAAAATTGACAACTTTAATTAAAAATTTTGTGGCTTCGCAGTTGTCAATATCAGGAAGGACTTTTGTAACTGCAGCAATTATATATCATGACGGTCCTTCAACAACATCAGGACATTACACAGCTTATTTGAAGTCTAGAAACGGCTGGTCATTCTGCAATGATTCTGTTTTAACTTTAAAAAAAAAATTGCCTTTTGACCTTAAAAATTCTTACCTGGTGTTTTTACAACCAAAATTTTAGGGAAAGAATCTTGGGATTTGCTCTGAGGAATTTCAAGAGGTTCTAATGGCTCCTACACTATTTGGCCTTGAGGATAAGTGTAGTACAGAGTCAAATGTTATTTTTCAGTTTTAACTATTTCCTGAAAAAAAAGAAGGTTTTTTTACAGAAAGTAGTGGGCACGGATTAGTTAAAGGACAACAGAGTATTTCCCAAAGCAAACGGTGTTCTTACCATAACACTTGACGTCATGGAAAAATAACTGCACTTTGAATGAGTTCAGAAAAACAGTTTCTTTTAATAAGCTAATTCAAGCAGCCAATCAAAACATGGAGTAGAGGTAATGTAAGTCTGCAATGCTGTCAACATATTTTGAACAAACTTTTGGTTATAATGTCATTTAAAAATTCCAACTATATAAACCTGATGAAAATAAGTTTTCAACTTTAATTTCAAATGTTGTGGCTACACACTCGTTGATTTTAGAAAAATAATTCTAACTGCAGCTATTATATGACATGATGGTCCTTTGACAACATCCACTTATTACACATCTTATTAAAAATATTCTTACTTTCTGTTTTCAGAAGAAAGAATTTAGGGTAGGTAACTGGCCTATAATGATTCTAGGGGTTGATATAATGTTATGTACTGTTTTAAATTGCTTTGTGATTAAAAGTGATGTAGAGAATTAAATAATTGTAGTAGTCATAGAGGTAGTGTAAGTCTGCTTCATAGTAAGCAGTATCAGTGTCATAGGAAATGTGGAACATGAGTGAGCAAGAAGGGTAAGATATTACTAGTACAGGATTGTGAAAGTGATCTTGAAAGTTTTCTTTCTGAAAGTTGCGGAAAAAGAAAATGACGGGATTTGCTTAGAAGAATTCCAAGAGTTATAAATGGCTCTTACATGATTTGGCCTTGTGGAAAAGTGTGGTAGAGAGCGAGAAGTCATTTATTGTATGTAACATATTTATCAAAACGAAGGAGCTTTTCTTTCAGAAAGTGGCGGGCTGAAAATAATAACAGCACAACAGAGTGTAAGCTGTTCATAGGATATCCTTCGACGTCATGGAAAGTAAGTTGATTTTAAGGAGTTCTGATTTTTGATTGGTTATGTTATATGGTTTTTTTAAACACAATCATTTTGATTGTGGTTTTTTTCCCCCGCCGTTATATGATGAATACCTTCAAGTCACTGTTTTTAGTGAAATTTGATAAATTCTGAGAACAGCAAAAATAAACCATTTAACATGTATAATTAATTCTGTACTTTTTGTATTTATGATATACATTTAGAACTGTGTAGGAGGCATGGAGAAGCTGAGGCTTCTGTAAGTGTCAAAGTTGTTGCATACAGTGCTCACATTCTGCGTAGTCTTTCATATGATAGACTACATCTGCACGATGAGATACCTAAGCAAAGGAAACACATGTGATGTGATTGTGGAATGAGCAAAAAAATTGCACGTTTTTCAATTACATTACCTGTGTTTCCTAACATTACGCATCACATTGTGTAGATGAGGTTTAGGCTGTTCCAGGAGACTGAGGAGGTCTGACATTTGTTCAAGAGTGCAGTGGACATGACTCACTTCGTTGGTAGGCCTGCACATGTATTATCTCCTCTGTACTCTTCAACAAGCCTAAATTTCATCTGCAACCCTGAGTAGGACTCACCTGAAACAAATCTGTGGATAGGCCACACCTTATCAGCATCTAGAAACAATCATTTAAAATGTTAAGGGCAGATTTATGATGGCCGTTCGCCTCTTTTGCGCCGCTGTTCCGTCACTTTTGTGACGCAGCAGCAGTGTAAAAGATGCACCATGTTGCAAGATAGGCCTCACTTCATCTCCAACAAGATACCGTCAGTTTAAAATGTATATAATTAGGACTGTGTAGGGGGCATGCAGAAGCTGAGGCTTCAGTAAGTGTCAAAGTTGTTGCATGCAGTGCTGCACTTCTGCGTACTCTTTCATATGCTGGACTACATCTGCACAATGAGATACCTAAGCAAAGGAACACAAGTGATGTGATTGTGAAATGAGCAAAAGAAATTGCACGTTTTTCAATTACATCACCTGTGTTTCCTAACATTACGAATCACATTGTGCAGATCAGGTTTAGGCCTGTCCAGGGAGACAGAGGAGGTCTGGCCTTTGTTAAAGAGTGCAGTGGACATGACTCACTTCATTGGTAGGCATGGACATGTATTATCTCCTCTGTACTCTTCAACAAGTCTAAATTTCATCTGTAACCCTGAGTAGACCTCACCTCAAACAAACCCCTGGATAGGCCACACCTTATCGGCATCCTGAATCAATCATTTAAAATGTTAGGGGCAGATTTATGATGGCCATGCGCCTCTTTTGTGCCGCTGTTGCATCACTTATGTGATGCAGCAGTGATGCAAAAGATGCATCATGTTGGAAGATAGGCCTCACTTCATCTGAAACAAGATACTGTTAGTTTAAAATGTATATATTTAGGACTGTGTAGGGGGCATGGAGAAGCAGAGGCTTCTGTAAGTGTCAAAGTTGTTGAAAAACTGTTTGTCCTTCAATCTTTTCCCTTGTCTTCAGTGATGTCATTTGAGATGTCATCAGTGATGTCATCAGTGATGTCACTGACCATGTCATGAATGATGTAATATGTGACATGATCAGCAGTGGATTGCGGGTGCGCGATATATAGTTAGTACAACTAACTATATATGCGAATTTCAATGGTTTTGTGTGAGTAAATAAGGTTTTGTAAATGCTAATTCCTAACTATTTATGGTCTATAACCTATGGTTTTTTCAGTGAATTTTCAAGGTTTTGTAAATGCTAATTCCTAACTATATATGGTCTATAACCTATGGTTTTTTCGGGGAATATATATATATATATATATATATATATATATATATATATATACATAGGTTATGTATAGATATATAGCTATACAAGCCCTTGTGTGCGTGCTCTCTTCCGTTGGGAGTGGGAATTGGTTGGGTATATATATATATATATATATATATATATATATATATATCCACGAAACAACCAACTCCTTCTGGATCCCCTGCGACCCGTGAGAGGAGGCGTGCACGCCGGCGGAGTAATGCCGATAAATTTCTGCTTTCTTTGCTCAAAGTTCATAAAGCACGCTCTCAGGACAAAAATAAGGTCATCACACAATCTCCATAGTGCTGTTTATTCATGCTGTGTATTTATAAACAGCACTATGGAGATTGTGTGATGACCTTATTTTTGTCCTGAGAGCGTACTTTATGAACTTTGAGCAAAGAAAGCATATATATATATATATATATATATATATATATATATATATATATATATATATATATATTACCTACTGGCGGTCACCAGTAGGTAGTTATAGTTAGGACCTAGTTTCCATAGGAAATCCGCAACATTCTATTGGGAATAACTTTGGCGCCGGTGGACGAATCTTGGCGAATTTCTCAAAGAAGATGGCCCGCTCTGCTCTGCTCCTTCTCTGAAAGTTTTGGGGGGATTCGTCAAGCGGGGGCCGAGATAAAAGGGGGGTCCCAAAACGTGTTTTCCCCATGTTAATTTCCATGGGGTGGTTGGACTCACTTTTAGCCCGAACGAATGAATGGATTTACACCAAACTTGGCAAAATTGTAGCGACTGGTAGCCCGATGTGCCTTTGCTATGTCTCAAGATATGTGCTCCAGTGGATTTAGAGTAATTTAGGTTAAAAAAAAATATATATCTATAGGCGCACCCCGGTACTCGCACCGGGGAGCGCACCCGGCGCGTAATGCGAGTTCGCTCGCGGAAAGCTGATTGGCTCTCGGGTGTCTGTCAACATTCCAAACAGTCCGTAGCGGCCGCCATCATGTGTCTCGGTAGGATCGAGACACAAGAGGTGGCAAAAACAAAAGGAGAAATGAGCAAAAGGGGGCAGGGTAGACCCCCCCCCTGACCCCATAGGTTTGATGTGGGGGCCATAAAAGGGCTTTGCGGGGCAAAAAAAACAACTTTTTTTTTTTTTTCGCGGGGGAGCACCCGGTACGCACACCGGGGAGCGTACTATGGGGAAACCCCAGTGAAACAGTAAAATAATAATTTAAAGTGCTTAGAGGTAGGGTAGCTTTGCATAGAGTTGTTGTGTTGTGTTGGTGATTTAAGTACCAGCATGTAGGTACCAATACAGAGTCTTAAATTCCATATACACCGTCTCCTCTGTAGATAATTTGCATGTTGTTACAGAAGTTATTGTGGTATATGGAATCCATACCACAGTCTGTCAGGAAAGCGAAACAACATGGAGGCAGGAGATGAAAAAGAGATGTGAAATACACATTGGAGATAATATAGTGGGAGAAAGGAAGTAACTATGAGCAAAATTACTATGTAACACAAAAAAGTTGCACAGTATACTATGAGTCTCACTTTATATTATATTCATTTTGGTACTATTTCATGAATCACATATAAAAAAGAATACTGTCTAGAACAATTTTTAATTATTAAATAAAAATTTATTGCTGTGATTTTTCAAAATTTAAAAGAACTTCCAACATTATATCGTCAGGAATGTCCTCATTTTCAGTCCATGATTCCATTTCTTCCACACAATTAACTAACTCTTCGTCCAGAAACTGATCCATAAAGTCAAAGTTTAGACAGGTACTTCTGAGTTTTTAACAGTGAAGTTATCTTTGGGCAGTGTATGGTATGAGGTAGGAAGTAGAAATATAAAAAAGTGTATGTGAAGAAGCCTAAGTAAATTCATAATTATACCACAGAAGCCTAACTCAATCCATAAGTATAACAGAGAAGCCTATCTCAATCTATAATTATAACAGAGGGACAGTAAATAACTATCAGAAAACATTTTTACAAATTAACTTAAAGTGCCCCTTACAAATTAACAACTTACCTTATTAAAAGATGATGAAGATAAATGGAGAAAATTCTTTCAAGATGTACCTCAGGTAGTTGTAGTCAAAATGGCCGTGTTTCCCTCTCATTTTTCATATATATTCATGTACATAACCAATCAAATGTCAGGAAAAAAAAGTAGAAAATGAAAGTAACATTTTAATTGGTTGTAAATACTAACACTTCATATGTGTTTTTGTCATGTAATTTACCTCAGGATATTTAGACAGTGCTACAGTTCAAATGGCTCAATGGAATTCCTCCAAAGTTGGGAAAATGGTAGGGACTGGTATGTAGTAGGGCCTACTCTATATTTGGTGAAAGTGTCTCCAGTGGTTTTTATGTAAATTAACTTTTAAAAAATGTTGGGAGCGCTTACCGGTGCGCGCCCCGGTAAGCGTACCGGCAGCGCAACGGGAGTCCTCAATCTTGTGTTTCAATAGATTTGATGGAGGACAAACAACGTTGGGAATGGGTAAAAGGGGACACGGTAGAGACCCTTTGACCCCCTAGGTTTTCTGAGGGGGGCTTAGGAGGCCCATATATGCCAAAAAAACCAAACAATTTTTTAATTTTTCGCAGGGGGAGCACACGGTACGCGCACCGGGGAGCGTACCGGGGAGCGTACTTTGGTGAAAATTAGTGAAAAAAGTTAGAGTAAAATAATCATTTTGAGTGATCAGATGTAGGGTAGCCCTGAAAAGAGCTTTTGGGTTCTGTGGCTGATTTAGGTACCTACAAGTAGGTTCCAATGCACAGTCTTAAATTCAGGAGGAATATTCTATTCCCCTCATCTGAGAAGTGCACACCATCTCCTCTGTAGATATTTTGCATGTTGTAATGCAAGTTATTGTATATTGAACCCATTCCATAGTCTCTCATGTAAGCAGAAACAGATTTATTCACATGTTTCGGTGCTTTCTCAAATTGTGGACAAAATTGGTTGGACCACTTCCATTTCTGTCTTTGGCATTTATTGGAATATACCAAGGCAGTTTGTGGAAAAAGTGTCATCAATTACCCAAAGGTGTCCTTTAAAACCATCTCCAGACCTATCCCAGTCAAAGTGCCTAGGTCATTTCCACCACAGTGCAAAATTATGAGGTCAGGGTGTGGCAGATGGTAAAAGGTTTTCACCAATGGTATCAATTGATGACATCTCAATCCTCTTTGGCCAATCCACTTTATGTACACCTCTGGTAAATCAAGGTTGTGAAAATTTCTGATAGCTGCATACCTTTGAGCCCAGTGAATGTAGCTATGTCCAATAATCCAGACAGAGTACATGGTGAGAGGAGGTTCTGGTGCAGTCAGATGAAGTGTAGGAATGAAATGACAGTTGGAACAGTAGGAGTTTGCAAAAAAAAACTGTGGAGTTTCAGTGCTCTTGAATCACAAGCAATGATTGGTGGATTCAGATACTTGAAAACTGAAAGTTAGGGTGCATGGTTCTGTTCTGTGAAAGAAGTAATTGAATGGTTAAGAAAAAGTCATTAAAAGAAAGATTGCACCTGATAAGCTGGTGTATTGAGAGGTCAAACATCCTTGCTGAGTTCATTTGCAACATTGTAGAATAAACTTTTAACCCGGAGAGCTCAGTAAGGAGGGAGTTGCTATGGTAACAGGTAGAAAGGGTTGAGGGGGGAAGGGTGTTGGTTTGAAAATAGAGAGGGAAGAGTTTTAATTGGTTAACATGAGGGATATGTGTGTAGAATTAGAGGTTTTCTGTGCCATTCATGGTTGCAGTGCCTGGAGTACATACCTTTTGCTCTGCTAAAGAAATATTGGTGTGTGTATCTGACACTGTTCTCAATCTCCCAAAGCATTTGTAAAGGTGAGTTATGATTCATTCAATATAGATAGAGAGTTCAGATTAGGAAGCACATTGAGCTTCTTTGCTGTTGGTTTGTGTGATGCTTTTTGAAAATGCATGGTATCAATATTTGCAAGATAGAGGATTTGTATTTTGTAAAATAGTGAGGTTTTAGTAGAGAAATTGAATGCTTGTACATAGGACCTGCGCTCTGTTTCTAAAAGGTTATTCAAAAAACGATTTTGGGGCAAATCAATGGCTTTTACATTTTTGAGAAGGAATAAATAGTGTGTGCATGATTACATAAAAATATTTGAACCTTTCACAATCATGTCACCTGTGTTACCTCAGATTAGGAACCAGACTGAGCTTTTTTGCTGTTGGTTTGTGTCATTTTTTTGGTAATGCTTGGTAGGAATGTTTGCAAGAGAGAGGAAATGTATTTTGTAAAATAGTGAGTTTTCAGTACTGAAATGGAATGCTTGTACATAGGACCTGCGCTCTGTTTCTAAAATGTTATTCAAAAAACGATTTGGGGGCAAATCAATGGCTTTTACATTTTTGAGAAGGAATAAATAGTGTGTGCTTGATTACATAAAAATATTTGAACCTTTCACAATCATGTCACCTGTGTTACCTCAGATTAGGAAGCAGACTGAGCTTCTTTGCTGTTGGTTTGTGTCATTTTTTTGGTAAAGCTTGGTAGGAATGTTTGCAAGAGAGAGGAAATGTATTTTGTAAAATAGTGAGTTTTCAGTACTGAAATGGAATGCTTGTACATAGGACCTGCGCTCTGTTTCTAAAATGTTATTCAAAAAACGATTTTGGGGCAAATCAATGGCTTTTACATTTTTGAGAAGGAATAAATAGTGTGTGCGTGATTACATAAAAATATTTGAACCTTTCACAATCATGTCACCTGTGTTACCTCAGATTAGGAAGCAGACTGAGCTTCTTTGCTGTTGGTTTGTGTTATTTTTTTGGTAAAGCTTGGTAGGAATGTTTGCAAGAGAGAGGAAATGTATTTTGTAAAATAGTGAGTTTTCAGTACTGAAATGGAATGCTTGTACATAGGACCTGCGCTCTGTTTCTAAAATGTTATTCAAAAAACGATTTTGGGGCAAATCACTGGCTTTTACATTTTTGAGAAGGAATAAATAGTGTGTGCGTGATTACATAAAAATATTTGAACCTTTCACAATCATGTCACCTGTGTTACCTCAGATTAGGAAGCAGACTGAGCTTCTTTGCTGTTGGTTTGTGTCATTAATAGGGTAAAGCTTGGTAGGAATATTTGCAATAGAGAGGAAATGTATTTTGTAAAATAGTGAGTTTTCAGTACTGAAATGGAATGCTTGTACCTAGGACCTGCGCTCTGTTTCTAAAATGTTATTCAAAAAACAATTTTGGGGCAAATCAATGGCTTTTACATTTTTGAGAAGGAATAAATAGTGTGTGCATGATTACATAAAAATATTTGAACCTTTCATAATCATGTCACCTGTGTAACCTCAGATTAGGAAGCAGACTGAGCTTCTTTGCTGTTGGTTTGTGTCATTTTTTTGGTAATGCTTGGTAGGAATGTTTGCAAGAGAGAGGAAATGTATTTTGTAAAATAGTGAGGTTTTAGTAGAGAAATTGAATGCTTGTACATAGGACCTGCGCTCTGTTTCTAAAATGTTATTCAAAAAACGATTTTGGGGCAAATCAATGGCTTTTACATTTTTGAGAAGGAATAAATAGTGTGTGCATGATTACATAAAAATATTTGAACCTTTCACAATCATGTCACCTGTGTTACCTCAGATTAGGAAGCAGACTGAGCTTCTTTGCTGTTGGTTTGTGTCATTTTTTTGGTAATGCTTGGTAGGAATGTTTGCAAGAGAGAGGAAATGTATTTTGTAAAATAGTGAGTTTTCAGTACTGAAATGGAATGCTTGTACATAGGACCTGAGCTCTGTTTCTAAAATGTTATTCAAAAAATGATTTGGGGGCAAATCAATGGCTTTTACATTTTTGAGAAGGAATAAATAGTGTGTGCTTGATTACATAAAAATATTTGAACCTTTCACAATCATGTCACCTGTGTTACCTCAGATTAGGAAGCAGACTGAGCTTCTTTACTGTTGGTTTGTGTCATTTTTTTGGTAAAGCTTGGTAGGAATGTTTGCAAGAGAGAGGAAATGTATTTTGTAAAATAGTGAGTTTTCAGTACTGAAATGGAATGCTTGTACATAGGACCTGCGCTCTGTTTCTAAAATGTTATTCAAAAAACGATTTTGGGGCAAATCAATGGCTTTTACATTTTTGAGAAGGAATAAATAGTGTGTGCGTGATTACATAAAAATATTTGAACCTTTCACAATCATGTCACCTGTGTTACCTCAGATTAGGAAGCAGACTGAGCTTCTTTGCTGTTGGTTTGTGTCATTATTTTGGTAAAGCTTGGTAGGAATGTTTGCAATAGAGAGGAAATGTATTTTGTAAAATAGTGAGTTTTCAGTACTGAAATGGAATGCTTGTACCTAGGACCTGCGCTCTGTTTCTAAAATGTTATTCAAAAAACGATTTTGGGGCAAATCAATGGCTTTTACATTTTTGAGAAGGAATAAATAGTGTGTGCATGATTACATAAAAATATTTGAACCTTTCACAATCATGTCACCTGTGTTACCTCAGATTAGGAACCAGACTGAGCTTTTTTGCTGTTGGTTTGTGTCATTTTTTTGGTAATGCTTGGTAGGAATGTTTGCAAGAGAGAGGAAATGTATTTTGTAAAATAGTGAGTTTTCAGTACTGAAATGGAATGCTTGTACATAGGACCTGCGCTCTGTTTCTAAAATGTTATTCAAAAAACGATTTGGGGGCAAATCAATGGCTTTTACATTTTTGAGAAGGAATAAATAGTGTGTGCTTGATTACATAAAAATATTTGAACCTTTCACAATCATGTCACCTGTGTTACCTCAGATTAGGAAGCAGACTGAGCTTCTTTGCTGTTGGTTTGTGTAATTTTTTTGGTAAAGCTTGGTAGGAATGTTTGCAAGAGAGAGGAAATGTATTTTGTAAAATAGTGAGTTTTCAGTACTGAAATGGAATGCTTGTACATAGGACCTGCGCTCTGTTTCTAAAATGTTATTCAAAAAACGATTTTGGGGCAAATCAATGGCTTTTACATTTTTGAGAAGGAATAAATAGTGTGTGCGTGATTACATAAAAATATTTGAACCTTTCACAATCATGTCACCTGTGTTACCTCAGATTAGGAAGCAGACTGAGCTTCTTTGCTGTTGGTTTGTGTTATTTTTTTGGTAAAGCTTGGTAGGAATGTTTGCAAGAGAGAGGAAATGTATTTTGTAAAATAGTGAGTTTTCAGTACTGAAATGGAATGCTTGTACATAGGACCTGCGCTCTGTTTCTAAAATGTTATTCAAAAAACGATTTTGGGGCAAATCAATGGCTTTTACATTTTTGAGAAGGAATAAATAGTGTGTGCGTGATTACATAAAAATATTTGAACCTTTCACAATCATGTCACCTGTGTTACCTCAGATTAGGAAGCAGACTGAGCTTCTTTGCTGTTGGTTTGTGTCATTAATAGGGTAAAGCTTGGTAGGAATATTTGCAATAGAGAGGAAATGTATTTTGTAAAATAGTGAGTTTTCAGTACTGAAATGGAATGCTTGTACCTAGGACCTGCGCTCTGTTTCTAAAATGTTATTCAAAAAACAATTTTGGGGCAAATCAATGGCTTTTACATTTTTGAGAAGGAATAAATAGTGTGTGCATGATTACATAAAAATATTTGAACCTTTCATAATCATGTCACCTGTGTAACCTCAGATTAGGAAGCAGACTGAGCTTCTTTGCTGTTGGTTTGTGTCATTTTTTTGGTAATGCTTGGTAGGAATGTTTGCAAGAGAGAGGAAATGTATTTTGTAAAATAGTGAGGTTTTAGTAGAGAAATTGAATGCTTGTACATAGGACCTGCGCTCTGTTTCTAAAATGTTATTCAAAAAACGATTTTGGGGCAAATCAATGGCTTTTACATTTTTGAGAAGGAATAAATAGTGTGTGCATGATTACATAAAAATATTTGAACCTTTCACAATCATGTCACCTGTGTTACCTCAGATTAGGAAGCAGACTGAGCTTCTTTGCTGTTGGTTTGTGTCATTTTTTTGGTAATGCTTGGTAGGAATGTTTGCAAGAGAGAGGAAATGTATTTTGTAAAATAGTGAGTTTTCAGTACTGAAATGGAATGCTTGTACATAGGACCTGCGCTCTGTTTCTAAAATGTTATTCAAAAAATGATTTGGGGGCAAATCAATGGCTTTTACATTTTTGAGAAGGAATAAATAGTGTGTGCTTGATTACATAAAAATATTTGAACCTTTCACAATCATGTCACCTGTGTTACCTCAGATTAGGAAGCAGACTGAGCTTCTTTACTGTTGGTTTGTGTCATTTTTTTGGTAAAGCTTGGTAGGAATGTTTGCAAGAGAGAGGAAATGTATTTTGTAAAATAGTGAGTTTTCAGTACTGAAATGGAATGCTTGTACATAGGACCTGCGCTCTGTTTCTAAAATGTTATTCAAAAAACGATTTTGGGGCAAATCAATGGCTTTTACATTTTTGAGAAGGAATAAATAGTGTGTGCGTGATTACATAAAAATATTTGAACCTTTCACAATCATGTCACCTGTGTTACCTCAGATTAGGAAGCAGACTGAGCTTCTTTGCTGTTGGTTTGTGTCATTATTTTGGTAAAGCTTGGTAGGAATGTTTGCAATAGAGAGGAAATGTATTTTGTAAAATAGTGAGTTTTCAGTACTGAAATGGAATGCTTGTACCTAGGACCTGCGCTCTGTTTCTAAAATGTTATTCAAAAAACGATTTTGGGGCAAATCAATGGCTTTTACATTTTTGAGAAGGAATAAATAGTGTGTGCATGATTACATAAAAATATTTGAACCTTTCACAATCATGTCACCTGTGTTACCTCAGATTAGGAAGCAGACTGAGCTTCTTTGCAGTTGGTTTGTGTCTTTTTTTGGTAATGCTTGGTAGGAATGTTTGCAATAGAGAGGAAATGTATTTTGTAAAATAGTGAGTTTTCAGTACTGAAATGGAATGCTTGTACATAGGACCTGCGCTCTGTTTCTAAAATGTTATTCAAAAAACGATTTGGGGGCAAATCAATGGCTTTTACATTTTTGAGAAGGAATAAATAGTGTGTGCATGATTACATAAAAATATTTGAACCTTTCATAATGATGTCACCTGTGTTACCTCAGATTAGGAACCAGACTGAGCTTCTTTGCTGTTGGTTTGTGTCATTTTTTTGGTAATGCTTGGTAGGAATGTTTGCAAGAGAGAGGAAATGTATTTTGTAAAATAGTGAGTTTTCAGTACTGAAATGGAATGCTTGTACATAGGACCTGCGCTCTGTTTCTAAAATGTTATTCAAAAAACGATTTGGGGGCAAATCAATGGCTTTTACATTTTTGAGAAGGAATAAATAGTGTGTGCTTGATTACATAAAAATATTTGAACCTTTCACAATCATGTCACCTGTGTTACCTCAGATTAGGAAGCAGACTGAGCTTCTTTGCTGTTGGTTTGTGTCATTTTTTTGGTAAAGCTTGGTAGGAATGTTTGCAAGAGAGAGGAAATGTATTTTGTAAAATAGTGAGTTTTCAGTACTGAAATGGAATGCTTGTACATAGGACCTGCGCTCTGTTTCTAAAATGTTGTTCAAAAAACGATTTTGGGGCAAATCAATGGCTTTTACATTTTTGAGAAGGAATAAATAGTGTGTGCGTGATTACATACAAATATTTGAACCTTTCACAATTATGTCACCTGTGTTACCTCAGATTAGGAAGCAGACTGAGCTTCTTTACTGTTGGTTTGTGTCATTTTTTTGGTAAAGCTTGGTAGGAATGTTTGCAAGAGAGAGGAAATGTATTTTGTAAAATAGTGAGTTTTCAGTACTGAAATGGAATGCTTGTACATAGGACCTGCGCTCTGTTTCTAAAATGTTATTCAAAAAACGATTTTGGGGCAAATCAATGGCTTTTACATTTTTGAGAAGGAATAAATAGTGTGTGCGTGATTACATAAAAATATTTGAACCTTTCACAATCATGTCACCTGTGTTACCTCAGATTAGGAAGCAGACTGAGCTTCTTTGCTGTTGGTTTGTGTCATTAATAGGGTAAAGCTTGGTAGGAATGTTTGCAATAGAGAGGAAATGTATTTTGTAAAATAGTGAGTTTTCAGTACTGAAATGGAATGCTTGTACCTAGGACCTGCGCTCTGTTTCTAAAATGTTATTCAAAAAACAATTTTGGGGCAAATCAATGGCTTTTACATTTTTGAGAAGGAATAAATAGTGTGTGCATGATTACATAAAAATATTTGAACCTTTCACAATCATGTCACCTGTGTTACCTCAGATTAGGAAGCAGACTGAGCTTCTTTGCAGTTGGTTTGTGTCTTTTTTGGTAATGCTTGGTAGGAATGTTTGCAATAGAGAGGAAATGTATTTTGTAAAATAGTGAGTTATCAGTACGGAAATGGAATGCTTGTACATAGGACCTGCGCTCTGTTTCTAAAATGTTATTCAAAAAACGATTTGGGGGCAAATCAATGGCTTTTACATTTTTGAGAAGGAATAAATAGTGTGTGCATGATTACATAAAAATATTTGAACCTTTCATAATCATGTCACCTGTGTTACCTCAGATTAGGAAGCAGACTGAGCTTCTTTGCTGTTGGTTTGTGTCATTTTTTTGGTACTGCTTGGTAGGAATGTTTGCAAGAGAGAGGAAATGTATTTTGTAAAATAGTGAGGTTTTAGTAGAGAAATTGAATGCTTGTACATAGGACCTGCGCTCTGTTTCTAAAATGTTATTCAAAAAACGATTTTGGGGCAAATCAATGGCTTTTACATTTTTGAGAAGGAATAAATAGTGTGTGCATGATTACATAAAAATATTTGAACCTTTCACAATCATGTCACCTGTGTTACCTCAGATTAGGAAGCAGACTGAGCTTCTTTGCTGTTGGTTTGTGTCATTTTTTTGGTAATGCTTGGTAGGAATGTTTGCAAGAGAGAGGAAATGTATTTTGTAAAATAGTGAGTTTTCAGTACTGAAATGGAATGCTTGTACATAGGACCTGCGCTCTGTTTCTAAAATGTTATTCAAAAAATGATTTGGGGGCAAATCAATGGCTTTTACATTTTTGAGAAGGAATAAATAGTGTGTGCTTGATTACATAAAAATATTTGAACCTTTCACAATCATGTCACCTGTGTTACCTCAGATTAGGAAGCAGACTGAGCTTCTTTACTGTTGGTTTGTGTCATTTTTTTGGTAAAGCTTGGTAGGAATGTTTGCAAGAGAGAGGAAATGTATTTTGTAAAATAGTGAGTTTTCAGTACTGAAATGGAATGCTTGTACATAGGACCTGCGCTCTGTTTCTAAAATGTTATTCAAAAAACGATTTTGGGGCAAATCAATGGCTTTTACATTTTTGAGAAGGAATAAATAGTGTGTGCGTGATTACATAAAAATATTTGAACCTTTCACAATCATGTCACCTGTGTTACCTCAGATTAGGAAGCAGACTGAGCTTCTTTGCTGTTGGTTTGTGTCATTAATAGGGTAAATCTTGGTAGGAATGTTTGCAATAGAGAGGAAATGTATTTTGTAAAATAGTGAGTTTTTAGTACTGAAATGGAATGCTTGTACCTAGGACCTGCGCTCTGTTTCTAAAATGTTATTCAAAAAACAATTTTGGGGCAAATCAATGGCTTTTACATTTTTGAGAAGGAATAAATAGTGTGTGCATGATTACATAAAAATATTTGAACCTTCCACAATCATGTCACCTGTGTTACCTCAGATTAGGAAGCAGACTGAGCTTCTTTGCTGTTGGTTTGTGTAATTTTTTTGGTAAAGCTTGGTAGGAATTTTGCAAGAGAGAGGAAATGTATTTTGTAAAATAGTGAGTTTTCAGTACTGAAATGGAATGCTTGTACATAGGACCTGCGCTCTGTTTCTAAAATGTTATTCAAAAAACGATTTTGGGGCAAATCAATGGCTTTTACATTTTTGAGAAGGAATAAATAGTGTGTGCGTGATTACATAAAAATATTTGAACCTTTCACAATTATGTCACCTGTGTTACCTCAGATTAGGAAGCAGACTGAGCTTCTTTACTGTTGGTTTGTGTCATTTTTTTGGTAAAGCTTGGTAGGAATGTTTGCAAGAGAGAGGAAATGTATTTTGTAAAATAGTGAGTTTTCAGTACTGAAATGGAATGCTTGTACATAGGACCTGCGCTCTGTTTCTAAAATGTTATTCAAAAAACGATTTTGGGGCAAATCAATGGCTTTTACATTTTTGAGAAGGAATAAATAGTGTGTGCGTGATTACATAAAAATATTTGAACCTTTCACAATCATGTCACCTGTGTTACCTCAGATTAGGAAGCAGACTGAGCTTCTTTGCTGTTGGTTTGTGTCATTAATAGGGTAAAGCTTGGTAGGAATGTTTGCAATAGAGAGGAAATGTATTTTGTAAAATAGTGAGTTTTCAGTACTGAAATGGAATGCTTGTACCTAGGACCTGCGCTCTGTTTCTAAAATGTTATTCAAAAAACAATTTTGGGGCAAATCAATGGCTTTTACATTTTTGAGAAGGAATAAATAGTGTGTGCATGATTACATAAAAATATTTGAACCTTTCACAATCATGTCACCTGTGTTACCTCAGATTAGGAAGCAGACTGAGCTTCTTTGCAGTTGGTTTGTGTCTTTTTTGGTAATGCTTGGTAGGAATGTTTGCAATAGAGAGGAAATGTATTTTGTAAAATAGTGAGTTATCAGTACTGAAATGGAATGCTTGTACATAGGACCTGCGCTCTGTTTCTAAAATGTTATTCAAAAAACGATTTGGGGGCAAATCAATGGCTTTTACATTTTTGAGAAGGAATAAATAGTGTGTGCATGATTACATAAAAATATTTGAACCTTTCATAATCATGTCACCTGTGTTACCTCAGATTAGGAAGCAGACTGAGCTTCTTTGCTGTTGGTTTGTGTCATTTTTTTGGTACTGCTTGGTAGGAATGTTTGCAAGAGAGAGGAAATGTATTTTGTAAAATAGTGAGGTTTTAGTAGAGAAATTGAATGCTTGTACATAGGACCTGCGCTCTGTTTCTAAAATGTTATTCAAAAAACGATTTTGGGGCAAATCAATGGCTTTTACATTTTTGAGAAGGAATAAATAGTGTGTGCATGATTACATAAAAATATTTGAACCTTTCACAATCATGTCACCTGTGTTACCTCAGATTAGGAAGCAGACTGAGCTTCTTTGCTGTTGGTTTGTGTCATTTTTTTGGTAATGCTTGGTAGGAATGTTTGCAAGAGAGAGGAAATGTATTTTGTAAAATAGTGAGTTTTCAGTACTGAAATGGAATGCTTGTACATAGGACCTGCGCTCTGTTTCTAAAATGTTATTCAAAAAATGATTTGGGGGCAAATCAATGGCTTTTACATTTTTGAGAAGGAATAAATAGTGTGTGCTTGATTACATAAAAATATTTGAACCTTTCACAATCATGTCACCTGTGTTACCTCAGATTAGGAAGCAGACTGAGCTTCTTTACTGTTGGTTTGTGTCATTTTTTTGGTAAAGCTTGGTAGGAATGTTTGCAAGAGAGAGGAAATGTATTTTGTAAAATAGTGAGTTTTCAGTACTGAAATGGAATGCTTGTACATAGGACCTGCGCTCTGTTTCTAAAATGTTATTCAAAAAACGATTTTGGGGCAAATCAATGGCTTTTACATTTTTGAGAAGGAATAAATAGTGTGTGCGTGATTACATAAAAATATTTGAACCTTTCACAATCATGTCACCTGTGTTACCTCAGATTAGGAAGCAGACTGAGCTTCTTTGCTGTTGGTTTGTGTCATTAATAGGGTAAAGCTTGGTAGGAATGTTTGCAATAGAGAGGAAATGTATTTTGTAAAATAGTGAGTTTTTAGTACTGAAATGGAATGCTTGTACCTAGGACCTGCGCTCTGTTTCTAAAATGTTATTCAAAAAACAATTTTGGGGAAAATCAATGGCTTTTACATTTTTGAGAAGGAATAAATAGTGTGTGCATGATTACATAAAAATATTTGAACCTTCCACAATCATGTCACCTGTGTTACCTCAGATTAGGAAGCAGACTGAGCTTCTTTGCTGTTGGTTTGTGTCATTTTTTTGGTAAAGCTTGGTAGGAATTTTGCAAGAGAGAGGAAATGTATTTTGTAAAATAGTGAGTTTTCAGTACTGAAATGGAATGCTTGTACATAGGACCTGCGCTCTGTTTCTAAAATGTTATTCAAAAAACGATTTTGGGGCAAATCAATGGCTTTTACATTTTTGAGAAGGAATAAATAGTGTGTGCGTGATTACATAAAAATATTTGAAACTTTCACAATCATGTCACCTGTGTTACCTCAGATTAGGAAGCAGACTGAGCTTCTTTGCTGTTGGTTTGTGTCATTAATAGGGTAAATCTTGGTAGGAATGTTTGCAATAGAGAGGAAATGTATTTTGTAAAATAGTGAGTTTTCAGTACTGAAATGGAATGCTTGTACCTAGGACCTGCACTCTGTTTCTAAAATGTTATTCAAAAAACAATTTTGGGGCAAATCAATGGCTTTTACATTTTTGAGAAGGAATAAATAGTGTGTGCATGATTACATAAAAATATTTGAACCTTTCATAATCATGTCACCTGTGTTACCTCAGATTAGGAAGCAGACTGAGCTTCTTTGCTGTTGGTTTGTGTCATTTTTTTGGTACTGCTTGGTAGGAATGTTTGCAAGAGAGAGGAAATGTATTTTGTAAAATAGTGAGGTTTTAGTAGAGAAATTGAATGCTTGTACATAGGACCTGCGCTCTGTTTCTAAAATGTTATTCAAAAAACGATTTTGGGGCAAATCAATGGCTTTTACATTTTTGAGAAGGAATAAATAGTGTGTGCATGATTACATAAAAATATTTGAACCTTTCACAATCATGTCACCTGTGTTACCTCAGATTAGGAAGCAGACTGAGCTTCTTTGCTGTTGGTTTGTGTCATTTTTTTGGTAATGCTTGGTAGGAATGTTTGCAAGAGAGAGGAAATGTATTTTGTAAAATAGTGAGTTTTCAGTACTGAAATGGAATGCTTGTACATAGGACCTGCGCTCTGTTTCTAAAATGTTATTCAAAAAATGATTTGGGGGCAAATCAATGGCTTTTACATTTTTTTAGAAGGAATAAATAGTGTGTGCTTGATTACATAAAAATATTTGAACCTTTCACAATCATGTCACCTGTGTTACCTCAGATTAGGAAGCAGACTGAGCTTCTTTGCTGTTGGTTTGTGTCATTTTTTTGGTAAAGCTTGGTAGGAATGTTTGCAAGAGAGAGGAAATGTATTTTGTAAAATAGTGAGTTTTCAGTACTGAAATGGAATGCTTGTACATAGGACCTGCGCTCTGTTTCTAAAATGTTATTCAAAAAACGATTTTGGGGCAAATCAATGGCTTTTACATTTTTGAGAAGGAATAAATAGTGTGTGCGTGATTACATAAAAATATTTGAACCTTTCACAATCATGTCACCTGTGTTACCTCAGATTAGGAAGCAGACTGAGCTTCTTTGCTGTTGGTTTGTGTCATTAATAGGGTAAAGCTTGGTAGGAATGTTTGCAATAGAGAGGAAATGTATTTTGTAAAATAGTGAGTTTTCAGTACTGAAATGGAATGCTTGTACCTAGGACCTGCGCTCTGTTTCTAAAATGTTATTCAAAAAACAATTTTGGGGAAAATCAATGGCTTTTACATTTTTGAGAAGGAATAAATAGTGTGTGCATGATTACATAAAAATATTTGAACCTTTCACAATCATGTCACCTGTGTTACCTCAGATTAGGAAGCAGACTGAGCTTCTTTGCTGTTGGTTTGTGTCATTTTTTTGATAAAGCTTGGTAGGAATTTTGCAAGAGAGAGGAAATGTATTTTGTAAAATAGTGAGTTTTCAGTACTGAAATGGAATGCTTGTACATAGGACCTGCGCTCTGTTTCTAAAATGTTATTCAAAAAACGATTTTGGGGCAAATCAATGGCTTTTACATTTTTGAGAAGGAATAAATAGTGTGTGCGTGATTACATAAAAATATTTGAACCTTTCACAATCATGTCACCTGTGTTACCTCAGATTAGGAAGCAGACTGAGCTTCTTTGCTGTTGGTTTGTGTCATTAATAGGGTAAAGCTTGGTAGGAATGTTTGCAATAGAGAGGAAATGTATTTTGTAAAATAGTGAGTTTTCAGTACTGAAATGGAATGCTTGTACCTAGGACCTGCGCTCTGTTTCTAAAATGTTATTCAAAAAACAATTTTGGGGCAAATCAATGGCTGTTACATTTTTGAGAAGGAATAAATAGTGTGTGCATCATTACATAAAAATATTTGAACCTTTCACAATCATGTCACCTGTGTTACCTCAGATTAGGAAGCAGACTGAGCTTCTTTGCAGTTGGTTTGTGTCTTTTTTTGGTAATGCTTGGTAGGAATGTTTGCAATAGAGAGGAAATGTATTTTGTAAAATAGTGAGTTATCAGTACTGAAATGGAATGCTTGTACATAGGACCTGCGCTCTGTTTCTAAAATGTTATTCAAAAAACGATTTGGGGGCAAATCAATGGCTTTTACATTTTTGAGAAGGAATAAATAGTGTGTGCATGATTACATAAAAATATTTGAACCTTTCATAATCATGTCACCTGTGTTACCTCAGATTAGGAAGCAGACTGAGCTTCTTTGCTGTTGGTTTGTGCCATTTTTTGGTACTGCTTGGTAGGAATGTTTGCAAGAGAGAGGAAATGTATTTTGTAAAATAGTGAGGTTTTAGTAGAGAAATTGAATGCTTGTACATAGGACCTGCGCTCTGTTTCTAAAATGTTATTCAAAAAACGATTTTGGGGCAAATCAATGGCTTTTACATTTTTGAGAAGGAACAAATAGTGTGTGCATGATTACATAAAAATATTTGAACCTTTCACAATCATGTCACCTGTGTTACCTCAGATTAGGAAGCAGACTGAGCTTCTTTGCTGTTGGTTTGTGTCATTTTTTTGGTAATGCTTGGTAGGAATGTTTGCAAGAGAGAGGAAATGTATTTTGTAAAATAGTGAGTTTTCAGTACTGAAATGGAATGCTTGTACATAGGACCTGCGCTCTGTTTCTAAAATGTTATTCAAAAAATGATTTGGGGGCAAATCAATGGCTTTTACATTTTTGAGAAGGAATAAATAGTGTGTGCTTGATTACATAAAAATATTTGAACCTTTCACAATCATGTCACCTGTGTTACCTCAGATTAGGAAGCAGACTGAGCTTCTTTGCTGTTGGTTTGTGTCATTTTTTTGGTAAAGCTTGGTAGGAATGTTTGCAAGAGAGAGGAAATGTATTTTGTAAAATAGTGAGTTTTCAGTACTGAAATGGAATGCTTGTACATAGGACCTGCGCTCTGTTTCTAAAATGTTATTCAAAAAACGATTTTGGGGCAAATCAATGGCTTTTACATTTTTGAGAAGGAATAAATAGTGTGTGCGTGATTACATAAAAATATTTGAACCTTTCACAATCATGTCACCTGTGTTACCTCAGATTAGGAAGCAGACTGAGCTTCTTTGCTGTTGGTTTGTGTCATTAATAGGGTAAAGCTTGGTAGGAATGTTTGCAATAGAGAGGAAATGTATTTTGTAAAATAGTGAGTTTTCAGTACTGAAATGGAATGCTTGTACCTAGGACCTGCGCTCTGTTTCTAAAATGTTATTCAAAAAACAATTTTGGGGAAAATCAATGGCTTTTACATTTTTGAGAAGGAATAAATAGTGTGTGCATGATTACATAAAAATATTTGAACCTTTCACAATCATGTCACCTGTGTTACCTCAGATTAGGAAGTAGACTGAGCTTCTTTGCAGTTGGTTTGTGTCTTTTTTTGGTAATGCTTGGTAGGAATGTTTGCAATAGAGAGGAAATGTATTTTGTAAAATAGTGAGTTATCAGTACTGAAATGGAATGCTTGTACATAGGACCTGCGCTCTGTTTCTAAAATGTTATTCAAAAAACGATTTGGGGGCAAATCAATGGCTTTTACATTTTTGAGAAGGAATAAATAGTGTGTGCATGATTACATAAAAATATTTGAACCTTTCATAATCATGTCACCTGTGTTACCTCAGATTAGGAAGCAGACTGAGCTTCTTTGCTGTTGGTTTGTGTCATTTTTTTGGTACTGCTTGGTAGGAATGTTTGCAAGAGAGAGGAAATGTATTTTGTAAAATAGTGAGGTTTTAGTACTGAAATGGAATGCTTGTACATAGGACCTGCGCTCTGTTTCTAAAATGTTATTCAAAAAACGATTTGGGGGCAAACCAATGGCTTTTACATTTTTGAGAAGGAATAAATAGTGTGTGCTTGATTACATAAAAATATTTGAACCTTTCACAATCATGTCACCTGTGTTACCTCAGATTAGGAAGCAGACTGAGCTTCTTTGCTGTTGGTTTGTGTCATTTTTTTGGTAAAGCTTGGTAGGAATGTTTGCAAGAGAGAGGAAATGTATTTTGTAAAATAGTGAGTTTTCAGTACTGAAATGGAATGCTTGTACATAGGACCTGCGCTCTGTTTCTAAAATGTTATTCAAAAAACGATTTTGGGGCAAATCAATGGCTTTTACATTTTTGAGAAGGAATAAATAGTGTGTGCGTGATTACATAAAAATATTTGAACCTTTCACAATCATGTCATCTGAGATTAGGAAGCAGACTGAGCTTCTTTGCTGTTGGTTTGTGTCATTATTTTGGTAAAGCTTGGTAGGAATGTTTGCAATAGAGAGGAAATGTATTTTGTAAAATAGTGAGTTTTCAGTACTGGAATGGAATGCTTGTACCTAGGACCTGCGCTCTGTTTCTAAAATGTTATTCAAAAAACGATTTTGGGGCAAATCAATGGCTTTTACATTTTTGAGAAGGAATAAATAGTGTGTGCATGATTACATAAAAATATTTGAACCTTTCACAATCATGTCACCTGTGTTACCTCAGATTAGGAAGCAGACTGAGCTTCTTTGCAGTTGGTTTGTGTCTTTTTTTGGTAATGCTTGGTAGGAATGTTTGCAATAGAGAGGAAATGTATTTTGTAAATTAGTGAGTTTTCAGTACTGAAATGGAATGCTTGTACATAGGACCTGCGCTCTGTTTCTAAAATGTTATTCAAAAAACGATTTGGGGGCAAATCAATGGCTTTTACATTTTTGAGAAGGAATAAATAGTGTGTGCATGATTACATAAACATATTTGAACCTTTCATAATGATGTCACCTGTGTTACCTCAGATTAGGAAGCAGACTGAGCTTCTTTGCAGTTGGTTTGTGTCATTTTTTTGGTAATGCTTGGTAGGAATGTTTGCAAGAGAGAGGAAATGTATTTTGTAAAATAGTGAGTTTTCAGTACTGAAACGGAATGCTTGTACATAGAACCTGCGCTCTGTTTCTAAAATGTTATTCAAAAAACGATTTTGGGGCAAATCAATGGCTTTTACATTTTTGAGAAGGAATAAATAGTGTGTGCATGATTACATAAAAATATTTGAACCTTTCACAATCATGTCACCTGTGTTACCTCAGATTAGGAAGGACACTGAGCTTCTTTGCTGTTGGTTTGTGTCATTTTTTTGGTAATGCTTGGTAGGAATGTTTGCAAGAGAGAGGAAATGTATGTTACCTGTGTTTCCTCAAATTAGGAAGTGGATTGTGCAGATGAGGTGAGGCATGTCCAGGGGCGCAAAGGAGTTGAGGCCTGTGTCTATGAGTGCAATGGAGAGGACTTACCTCCTCTGACCCTTAGACAAGCATTATCTAATCTGTGCCCCTTGGACAGGCCTCAATACATTGAGTATAATTGATGGTAACAGGGTGCAGATGAGATGAGGCGTGTCCAGGGGTGTAGATGAACTGAGGCCTGTCTAATGGTGCAGATGAGTTGAGGTCTATTCAGGGTTGCAGATGAGGTGAGGATAGTCCAGGGGTGCATAGGAGGTGATGCCTGTGTTGAAGAGTGTAGTGGAAGAGAGGTCTGTCCAGGGGTGGAAAGGAGGTGAGGGCTGTGTCTAAGAGTGCAGTGGGGATAGGCTTCATGAAGTGCAGTCCAGTGCACTCTTAGACACGGGCCTCACCACCTATGCTCCCCAGGACAGTCCTTACCTCATTTGTACAATCTGTTTACTAATCTGAGGAAACACAGGTGATATGATTGTGAAATGTGCAAATATATTTTTTTAATCATGCAGATACTATCTAATCCTTGTCAATAATGTAAAACCAATTCATGTGCCCGAAATATTTTTTTAGAGTAACATTAAAAAAACAGAGATAAGGTCATATGTATAAGCATTATAGTGTTTATATCATTTGCTTATTGTCATTCCTTTGTTGTTTGGTAATAGTGGTCTATAATGAGTTTTTTTTTTATTTGTTTACCACAGATTGAAATCAAGATTTCAATAGTAAGGAAATATGCCCTCAAGGCAGAGGACACGGAAAGATGCTAAGCGGAAAAAATCAAAAACAGCAACGGAATTAAAGCAGTCTCCTACAACAAATACTTCAAAAAACGCGAAAAAAGCTTCTGGTAAGACAACTAAGTCTTTTTTTCGGAACATATGTAGATCCAAAAAAAATGATAATATACATGTGAATGTACAGAAGGAGAGAGCAAATTTGAAGAGGAAGGAGAGATCCCCAAAAAATTTTACTACTGCAGCAGGAGACAATATTATGTATAGGAATAGAAGGCAAAATCAATTTAGGGACATTCATAAACGAATGTTTCGCAATAGGGTGGTTTTAAATTTGTTAAAAAATATTAAGAAAGGTAAACCGAGAGCTGCTTTTTATAAGAAAAAGAAAAATGTAGAGAAGATTGTTGATCAGGCTTTTGAAGTTAAGAAAAAAATATTTATTTTAGTAATCAATAGAATTAGGACACTTAACAAGACAATTGATGTTTTCAAATCAAAGAGTAGATGCAAAAGAGTAATAAATCGGACTAATTTTTGTAAAGTTTTTTCTGGAGAATGGATGCCTAGTTCAAATTGTGAGCCATTTTTTAATGAGGAGAGTTACTTCCAGGAGAATGATTTGGTGCATGCAGTTGACACCAGTGGTCGAGCATATGAGGTGAAAGACGGTTGTCCGATTGAAAAAGAGAAACTTGTGCCTAGAGAAGCAGAAGAGGTGTTAGCTGATGAAGTTTTAGGGAGACGTACTAAGGGTCCAGTGTACACTTGGAAGTGTAGTAGTATTTGTAGTGTGCGACAGGAATCAATCGATTTGCTTCGTAATTTCTTACGTACATATAGTAAGAAAAGTTTAAAACAGAAAATGAAGATGTTGCAAGACTTAGATCCTTGCAGAGTGAGAGGAAACACAGGTTTGCAAGGGCATTCACTGGCTTGTCTTTCTAGAAAAGTATGTCAAAGTGTTTTTCATCATTTTAGGATGTTAGCAGTGCATCATAACAAAATGAGGTAATTAGTGAGAATGTTGTATTATGCAAAAAGTCCAGCACTTAAGCTTAAACAATTAAACATTGCTCTTTTGCATGGAACTGAATTAGATGTGAAGAAGATTTGTGAAGAAATTGAGATTTGTTATTTTTGTGAAAAAGAGGACAGTGTAGAAATTGACACAGTAATACAAGGTAATGTAGAAGACAATGTACAGATTTCATGTACAGAAAAGTTTGACCAGGAAATTACCAGGTTTAAGGTGAAATCAAGTGAAAGGCCTAATTTTACTTGTGTGTGTTGTCGACGAACTCATTATAAGCAACAAACTAGATTAGTTGATTTATATGTTAAAAGTGAAAAGATAAATAATTATGAGTGGGAGGATTTTGCAACTTATTTGTGGGTGGAGAATTCTTTTGATTTGAGTTCTGATCAGCGTATTTGTAAATATTGTTATAATAAATTAAATCAAAACAGAATGCCTGCCAGAGCTGTTCATAATAATCTGGAGTTGGTAGACATTCCCCGTGAATTGATGGATTTAAATACATATGAGTCTATTTTGATTCAATGTGTCCATCCTTTTCAGGCAATTGTTCGCATGGAGCCTAAGATAGGGAAATTGCCTCCTTCAGATTTACAGAGAGGATTAAAGGGAAGAGTTGTTTATTTGCCTCTAGATTTCAAGAAAAATATTGATACAATTGGTGTAGAGAAAGTGGAAGAGGAACCTCTGGTTATTCTAGTTAATGGGGTTCCGACAAAGAGTAAGAAAATCTGGCAAGATTTAGTGGATGTTAGGAAAGTCAAAAAGGCAACGTTGTATTTGGTCAAAAACAATGAGTACTACAAACATGTATGTGTTGGAGCAGAGGAAACAGCTGCAGATGAAGACAGTGATTGTTCAACTGGCCAAATTGAAAAAGGTGATGTGTCTAGAAGTGAAGAAATATATGAACATTATACTGTTCATCCTTTGCATTCCAAAGAAGTAATGGGGAATGCAATTGACTTGTTTCAAATGAAATCCGCAAAAGGAAGTCCCATTAGTGTATGGGAAGAAAGTTTGGATGCTCGTTGTTTTCCACAGCTATTTCCAACAGGTCGAGGTGGACGATATGACGATCGACCACTTCAAATTCCAGCATCTGAATACCGGACTTTAAGATTATATGCTGAAGATCCAAGGTTTCGTCAATGCATCCCATATTTGTTTCATCTACTGTATTAAAGTGACTTGTCTCGGCTTTCTTATGCAGTAAACCATATACTGAAAAGTGGAGCACATCTGCAAAATGTTTCAGCAAGGGACTTTATGGATAAAGTCAATCTGCAAGACAATATTTTGGAATCTCATCTAATCAATCTCATGGCATGTCAGCTTGGTACAAACGAGTATTGGTACCGCCGTCATGGGGAATTTAAATGTATGCTAAGAAACTTAGGAACTCCTACATGGTTCCTCACTCTTAGCTGTGCCGAGTATGCCTGGGACGACTTACTTCAATTTATACGCGAGGCAAATGCAAATATACAAAATATAGAATTCAAAACACCTGGAGAACTGTGTTCTTTGGATCCAGAAAAATGTATGCAGATATTTCAATCATAGATTTGAAGCTATGATGTCTTTCATTACCAACAAAAAAAATCCTCCCCTTGGAGAGGTTTTAGATTTCTTTTGGAGAAAGGAGTATCAAGCAAGAGGTGCTCCTCACATATATATGTTGTTATGGATTAAAGATGCACCCAAATTTGGAACAGATTCAGATGAAACAGTGATGAGTTTCATTGAGGAGTATTCAACATGTGCTGTTCCGAAAACTACAGAGGAAAACAGTTTAAGGCAACAAGTTTTACGCTTTCAATCCCATCGTTGTGGGAAGTATTGTCGTCGAAAATTCAAAAACAAGGAAAAGTTCTACACAAAATGTTGTTTCAGCTTTACACGACCAGTGATCTCTAAAGGAAGAGTAAATAATTTGATGTCTTCTCTACGACATACTGTGACGAGGATATCACCCAAAAATACATACAATTTAAAAAGAAACAAAGAATCCAAGTACATCAACGACTACAACCCAGTGATTTTGTCCATGTGGAATGCTAACATGGATATTCAATTCATTGCTGACAACTCTATTGCTGTGGCTCGATATGTGACGTCTTACATCACAAAAAAAGAAAAGACAGAACTGAAGGAAATGTGGGAGGATATTTCACATGAAAAGAGTCTAAGCAAGAAATTATACAGTTATAGTTTGAAGATGTTGTCACATCGAGAAATTGGAGCATATGAATGTTCTGATCGATTGTCATCAGCAAGTCTATATGCCAAATCTAGAACCATCATTTGGGTGAGTCTAGGTCTTGCTGCAACACGAAACCGAGTTTTGAAATCTGTACAAGAAATAGAGTATTTGGCGGAGAAAGAACCAGAAAGTACAGATATTTTGAAGACAAACATGTTGGATACATACTATCCAAATAGAAGTCCTTACCTTGAGAACGCTCGTCTCTATAAAGTTCTGCAAAGATATATTCATAAGAGGAACATCAGAGACGATATCAATAATGGAATATATGCTGTCATTGGATGTGAAGGATGTCTAGTGAAACAGAGAAAAGGTCATTTGATTAATCATCGAAAATTAAATTGCGAAAATCCAGACAAAAGGGAATTTTACTATTTGGCTCTTTTGCAACTCTTTAAACCATGGCGTACAGAAGAGGAACTTCTTGGAGATTTTCTCTGTTACGTAGACTCTTTTAATGCAACCAAGGATACCATAGAATGTCCTGTTTTTCCTAATTATCTGCAAATGTTGAACGAAGAAATAGAGCAAGAAGCAACAATTGCTGCAGAGATTGCGAGAGACAGTTCTCAAGACAGTCAGAGTTCTACTTCATTGAGTCAGGATCCACTAGGAGGACCAATTATTCAAAATGAGGCTGCCACTGCCATGGATGAGGTGGAAAGAGCTATGAAACAAGCTGAAGAGGATGTAGTTAACTTAGAAGATTTGGTGAAACAAGTAAACCTTGAGCAGAAACAGATATATGACGAAGTCACAGAACAGGTTGCACATGGATTCAGTCATGAGAAAAAAGAGTGCTCATGTACATCATTTAAGCCTGTCCGACTGTATGTGAGTGGAGAAGCGGGAACTGGAAAAAGTTTTCTGATTAAAGCAACTGCAACTTATCTGCAGAAAAGGACTGAATCACCGCTGTCTTGTGTTGTTACCGCTCCAACTGGGCTGGCAGCACTTAACATTAAAGGGATTACTTTACATCGTTTACTGATGCTACCAGTTGAGCATGATAACAAATTACAATACCACAAGCTATCTAGAGATGCTTGTTCTGAAGTTTCGAGAGTCCTAAAGAAAATGAAACTTCTCATCATTGATGAGGTAAGCATGGTCTCAAATCTAATGCTTGCTTTTGTTGAGAATGCAAGAAATTCTTAGAACAGACTATGATGTCTTATTCGGAGGAAAACACATTATTGTTTTTGGAGATCTACTGCAGTTGACTACAGTGAAAGGACAACCAGTGTTTAAAATGGTCACGCATGAAGATACCAGGAAGTGCCTAGGAAGCATTGGAAACGTTAATATATGGTTAAATTTCAGATATGCAGAACTGCTTCAAAATATGCGTCAGGCAAAGGATGAAGATTATAAAAATATTCTACAAGATGTAAGAATCGGAAAAGTAAGTGAGCATGGGAAAGTAGCATTACATGCACGATGAATTTCAAATTTGTATCCAAATGAAAACATTCTTCCAGAGAATATTTTTAAGAAAATTAATGAGAACAAATCTGGGATATGCTTGATGCCAACTCTGCAAGAATGTTCCATCTTCAACCACAAAATGTTAAAGTTAGAAAATGAAGAGATTGTGAAACTGGAAGCTATAGATAAAATAGAGCATATCGGAGCAACAATTATTTTGTCTGAAAATTTGAAATCAAAATTGGATTCATTAGAGAAGAGTATATTTAAAACTGCTGGTTTTGAAAAGACTCTGAATGTGTGTTTAAATTGTCGTATCATTTTGAGAAGAAATTTAAATGTTGAAAGAGGTCTGGTAAATGGAGCAATGGGTCATGTTGTTGGTTTTGTGAATTACAAAAATAGAGATGGAATTGAAATTTTAAAAATTAAATTTGATGGCATTGACGAAATAGAAGAAATTTGTCGTTGTTCAGCTAGATTTTTGCTTGTGAAAGACTTATATGTTCGCCGAAAACAGTTTCCTGTTTGTTTGGCATATGCGGTAACAATTCATAAATCTCAAGGTTTAAGTGTAGATACTGCTTTGGTGAACATTGGAAGTTCTGTGTTTAAAGAGGGTATGGCATATGTGGCATTATCACGAGTCAGAACTTTATCAGGATTGTACTTGATTGAATGTGATGAAACAAAGATTTGTGCTGATCTAGATTGTGTTAAAGAATACAATAGGTTAAGAAGAGAGTATGCTCCACATTTGCCTCAATATCCTCTGTTTGAAAAACGTGTGGTAGGCCGAAAAAGAAGAAATGAGAATAATTGCAGGGAGGTAGTAGCAAAAAGACAAAAAGTAGATGAAACTGTAATGGTAAGCAGAAAGAAAAAGAATTCTGTTGAAGATGTTGTTGGATTTCAGTTTGAAAACAGTTCTGGTGTCAACTGCTATGCTAATGTAGTGCTTAATGTTGTTTTTTTTCTTCAAAATTTACAAGAACAGATTGTTGAAAATCGGGATGAAACATTCTGCTGTTTATTGAATTCTGTGTTTGAGAAATGTAGCAGTGATAGAGCAAAAATAGAAAGTGTTTCAGAAATTCGAAATCTTCTAGACATATGTTCTGGTCAAAATCAATTTTCACAGAATATTCAGCAGGATTGTCAGGAATTTTTAATGTATATGTTTGATGTATTGGAAGATGAAGGTGTAGATATAAAAAATCTTTTTAGCCTTTCTTATCAATGGCAGCATGACTGCGACAACTGTAGTTTATCAAGTAGTACTAGAATAGACACTGAAAGATTTATATATTTGACTTTACCAGACTGCAAATCAGTGCCTTTTAATAATCTGGTTATAGCAGCTGATCACAATATGGTGTGTACCCAATGTAAGTCTGTAATGCTGTCCACATTATTTTTACAAACTTATGGTAAATATGTCATTTTAATGTTCCAACGATGTAGACCTGATGGAAGTAAATTGTCAACTTCTATTAAAAATGTTGTGGCTTCTCAGTTATCAATTTCAGGAAGAACTTTTGCAACTGTAGCTATCATTTATCATGACGGTCCTTCAACAACATCAGGGCATTACACATGCTATTTAAAAAGTCGTAAAGGTTGGACCCACTGTAATGACACTCATTTGACTTTCAAACAACGTTTGCCTTTTGACTTAAAAAATTCATACCTAGTGTTTTAGAACCAAAATTTAAGTAAAGGTAATTGCCCTATGAAGACGGGAGCAGTTAATAAAAGTTAGTCTGCTGTTTAAAATTATATTGTGAGTAAAAGTGATGAAGATAATATAAAAATTATAGTTCTCATAAAGGTACGGTAAGTGGATCGCATATTAAGTGATATCAGTATTATGGGAAATGTAGAACATGAGAGAGCCAGAGCTGGAATTATGAATATTTAAATATTGTGAAAATGTTCTTTGAGCCTTTCTTTCAGAACGTCGGGAAAACGGTAATTTTAGAGTTTGTTTTAAGTAATTTGAAAATATACTGATACATCTGACACTATTTGGCCTTAAGGAAAAGTGAAGGAATGAGCAAAGAGTCATGACTGAAAAAAAGGAGTATATGAAAACATTAAAACATATTTCAGATGTTCTTCGAGCTTTTCTTCTAGAAAGTCGATGAAATGGAATTTTTAGAGAACAGCAGAGTACTTTCCAACGAAAAGGACCTTCATGATGTACTATTTGGCCTAAAGGAAAAGTAAGTGAATGAAAGATTAGTGTACATTTGTGATTTTTAAGTTTAGATGTTTTTTTTTTTAAAACACAATCTTTTTGATTGTGGTTTTTTTTTCCCGCTGTCATATGATGAGTAGTTTGAACTCACTGTTTTAGGTGAAATTCAATATATTCTGAGAACAGCAAAAATAAACTATGTAACATGTTGTACAAGTTATTCTATAGTTTGTATTGTGTAATTTAAATTGTATTCCCATTGCCTCACACTCACTTTGCTTTTTGCATTCTCTTTCAGCTCTTTTTACTCACTTATAATGTCTTTCTCTCACTCTGTTTCACACCCATTCGTTTACTGCACTTCTTTCAGAACCCCTCATTTTCATTTCAACTGTCTGCATCCCCTCTCTCCCTTGCACCAATTTTCAGCTTTCAGTCTCTCTGCTTTACTTCCCTTTTCCGTCTTTTCCTCTTTTGCTCTTTTAGTAATCCCTCTTTACTCACTCAGCAGTATTGTCGCACTCTATCACTATAACTCACCCACTCTCCCTCGCTTATCTTTTTTTGCTCCTTTCTTTTGACCTCTTCTCTCTATTTTCCGTTCACTACCTCTATGTCCTCAGTCCCTCACTCTCCTTGTGTTATGTTCACTTGTGTTTATCTACCTTCTATCATTTCTCTTACAACAACTTCACTGCTCCTCTCTCATCGTTCTTCATCCCATTTCTTTTACTCTGGTTCCATTACTACCCCTCATTTCCTATCTTTCAGTGTCCTTCTCTTTACTTTCATCACCGAATCACTTTCTCTCAGTACCACTGTTTTAGTCCTCTACTCTTCTCTTTCCTTTTTTTGCTCCCTTACTCATTTCCTTTCCTCACTCATTGTACTCCACTTCACTCAGTCCTTCTCTTAGTCTCTCTGTTCACTAACTTGCTCACTCCTTTTCCCTCAATCCTTCTATATTATCCTCTCTCCCTTCATCCCTTCACTCTATGACTCTCCTTCACTTACTCTGAGTTATCTTCCATTCCTCATTCTTCTAAATGCATCCTCATTCAGACTCCTTTCCCTCTCAGTCATTCTCTTTTTACTTACTCCTGTTTCCTGATTTAGTTTTGCTAACTCACATTCTTTTAGTATCTTGCTTACCTTCAGTTCATTTCTCTCTTCTTCTCTTCCTCTCTGTCAGTGTATCTATATGCCTTACTCTTAGTAATTTGCTCTTCTTCTATTTCTTTTTCCCTCTATTTGTCCGTCTACCTTACTTTATTTCCCTTTCTGTGTCCTTCACTCTTACTTTATTTCTAAATACTGTTATGATTTTTAACCTCTTCATTTGTATTTTTTATTTTAAAATACATATTTTACTAATTATAACGTCTTTTTCTTCTCTCTTTCACAGATACAAAATGTAGTAAACAAATTTAATTAAAGTTACATTAATGATATGGTAAGTGTGAGTAACAAAATGTAGTTTGTCATCACCCTTTGCTTTAACCTCACTACTATTTTCTCACCCTACCTCACTCCTGTTTCTTTACTCTGCTTCCCTCACTTATTCTTATCCTCCATGTTTACTCCCCTTTCCCTAACTCCCCTCCCACATTCAACTTCTTTCAGTCCCCCTGCTTTACTTCCTTTACCCTCTGTTCCCTTCCTTTGCTCCCTCACTCATTCCCTTTCCCTTAATCATTTACTTTACTCCTGTCACTCCTTCTCTCAGTCCGTCTGTTCTCACAGTTCCTCATTTCCGTTCCCTCACTCTGTCTCTCTTATCGTCGCTGTCTCTGTCCCCTCATTCTGTCAATACTCTTTTGTCATGCTCACTCCCTACAACTCACCCACACTCCCTCACTTACCTTTCTTTGCTGCTTTACTCACTACCTTTCAGTCACTCCTTCCTTTACTCTCTCTCTCTTTTCTCTCTGTCACTCCCCATGTCTTACCTTTATTCACTTTTATCCACCCTCTTTAACCCCTCTTTACTTACAGTCACTGCTCTTTTCTAACCCTCCATCACCGTTGTTCTTTTACTCCGGTTCCGTCACTACCCCTCATTCCCCATCCTTTACTGTCCTTCCCTTTACTTTCAACACCCACTCACATTCTCCCAGTACCTCTGCTTTAGTTTTCTTCCTCTCTCTTCCCTACTTTCGCTCCCTTAATCATTTTTTTTCTCCCTTACACTCTATTATACCTTCTCTCTGTCTTACTATGTAATACACAGTCCATCTGTGTTGCTCCCTCTAGCTCTCTTTCTCTTAACATCACTCTCTCTGTCCCCTTCCCTCATGCTCACTCCTTCATTATTATTTTTTTCTTTGTTTTTGGGTGCGCGTACCCTTGAGAAAAAAGAATGACAGAGTTTTTTAAAAATATAGCATTTTTTTTATAAATTGGAGGTAGTTCTAAAAAGAACTGTTTTTTTAATTCTTTTTGTTGTTTTATAATTTTTTTGTTTTTTTGAACATATTTTACTTTTTTTGGTTTTTCAGAACAGTTTTATATTTTTTTGTATTTTTTATGGGGAGAAACAAAAAACAGGGAATTGTAAACGGCTCAACTGGAGCAAAAAAAATCAGGAAAAAATTAGGTTTTTTTGGGGCAATTGTGGTTGTCACCAGCAAGGACGATGAGCTTTACGCTCTGCTCACCATAGCTGATGGTCTTACCACAAAAAATACATGTCACCCTGAATTCACCAAACCGTGGTTGTATGATTGGCATCGTCTCCCTTGTGTCTGGTCCCGATGGAGTGGGTTGCTTTCTTTTGGAGGTGCGGGGTGAAGATTGGGGAGGGTTACTGGCCAGTTCTCTCAGCTCTGCAGCAGCATAGTTGTTGGGATGCTTGCGCTGCATATGCCGAATCATGGTGTAATTACCAAATGAATATTTTTTATTAGAGTTGCCCCTTGAAAGTTCCATGCCACAGATTCGGCAAGTTACCTTGGGCGCATTCACTTTCTTCTTGCCCTCTGGGATGGAAAAAAACTCCCATACAATGTGATCCTTTGGCATATATGGGGTATTGTCTTCTGGGAGGAATGTCCTTCTCCCCTCCTCGTCCTCCTCCTCCTCTTCTTCTTCTTGACCACCAATGTGATGTTGTGGTGGTCCTCTTGGGGGTGGTGGTGGTGGTGGTGGTGCAGATGCTCCAGCTGCTGCTGCTACTGTAGCCATTTTAAAATACAAAAGATTAGAGACAGATCTCCAAACAGGTCTTCCTCAGTCAAAGGACAAAGTCAGAATAAGGAAAAAAGGTGGGGGCTTTCATCATTTGGAAAACAAAACTGTTCTGGACCAATGAAAAGTGTTATTTTCAAGTCACATGATCCGGGCTTTCATCATTTGGAAACCAAAACTGATCTGCACCAATGAAAAGTGTTATTTTCAGATCACATGACCCGACGCGCTTACGCTACGCGCCCCGGGGCGCGCCCGTAGTCGCGCCCCGGGGCGCGCCTGGGGGTGCGTTGCGTAAGCGCGTCAGGATGTTTCACGATTGTATGCGCTCGCGTGCTTCCGGGTGAGCTTACGCTGTGCATCATATGACGCATCACGCGGCTACGCGATACGTCACGATGTTGTTTTCGTTCGTGGGAATAGCGCTAACGGGACGCTCACCGGTACGCGCCCCGGGGCGCGCCATAGCACCGCGCTTACCGGTGAGCACATCGGTACGCGCCCCGGTAGCGCTCCAGGGCAAAAAAATAAAAAAATATTACATAATTATACAATATAAAATTCGTTATAAAAAATATTACATTTCATACCTATAGAGATTTGCTATTAAAAAACCTATGAAATTCACTGAAAAAACCATAGGTTTCACACCAGTTATAGTTAGGAATTAGCATTTAAAAAACCTATTAAATTCACTGAAAAAAACATAGGTTTCACACCAGTTATAGTTTACTGGAAATTTTACTCACATAAAACCATTGAAATTCCCACGTTATAGTTAGTTGGACTCACTATAACTTGCGCGTGCAATGCACTGCTGATGACGTCACATATTACATCACTCATGACATGGTCAGTGACATCACTCATGACATCACTGATGACACCATCCTTGTGACACAGTGACAGACCTCCTTTCACTGTAATGTAACCCTTGAAACACATATTCAAAAATAGAAACTACAATTTTCAAAAAAATGGAGATACCCATATCAGTTACAGCAACCAATTCAGTAATTCCACCATATATATACACAACCACTCATTCGCCAACAGTTCTATATAGTCACTCATACATATACTCACTCATCATATGTAGTGATACACCTATACATCCTGTTACACACCGACAGTCATCCAAAAGGTACTCACACACATACTCACACATGCAAATAAACTATTGAACATCCATTTATTTGCATATAGAGCTATACACACACTACCACCTTACTTCTAAGGAAATGTACACATATTTATTCTCTTAAACATCACTTATAGAAACACATACTTATTTAAACAGGAACTCTTACAATCTCATACTCTCATATATACTCACTTACATACATCAATATTCACATATACTAGATTAAAACATATGTAGTTACTGATAAAGACACTAGTGAGACAGTCATTCACTCACGAACACACACATATACACACTCATCCACCCATACAGTCCTGCACATATGCTGTCTTCAAAACACATACAGAGAGTCAGTTATTCATGCATCTATGTGCTAAGTAATGCCCCTACCAAACAATACAAACACTCATACTGATACTAAAACAAACATCTAATAACCCATATACATACACATGTAGGTACTCACCAACCCATGCAGCCACTTATACAGAAAGTGAAACACTAATCCTTATATTCAAATATTTAAACATTACTCACTAATATATGTATTGCCTAAGATACACTTAATAAGCCAGTTAACCAATCAATTTAAAAAAAAAACATCTAAACACTTATTTAAACATTTATTCTTCCATCAATTTTTACATATACATATATAACACATATTTATTTCTCGGAAAGACACATATTCACTGGATGGTGTCATCAGTGATGTCATGAGTGATGTCACTGACCATGTAATGAGTGATGTAATATGTGACGTCATCAGCAGTGCATTGCACGCGCAAGTTATAGTGAGTCCAACTAACTATAACGTGGGAATTTCAATGGTTTTATGCGAGTAAAATTTCCAGCTAACTATAACTGGTGTGAAACCTATGGTTTTTTCAGTGAATATATATATATATATATATATATATATATATATATATATATATATATATATATATATATATATATATATATATATATATATTTTACCTACTGGCGGTCACCAGTAGGTAGTTATAGTGTTAAGACCTAGCTACCATAGGAGATCCGCAACATTCTATTGGGAATAACTTTGGCGCCGGTTGAGGAATTTGCGTGTAATTTTCCAAAATTTAGGCCAGCTCTGCTCCGCTCCTTCCCTGAAAGTTTCGGGGGGATTCGTGAAGTGGGGGCCGAGAAAAAAGGGGGGTCACAAAATGTCTTTTCCCCATGTTTATTTCCATAGGACGAATTGACAAGGCTACAGCCCGAACCGCTGAACGGAATTACGCCAAACTTTGCAAAATTATAGGGACTGGTACGCAGAAGTGCCTTTGCTATATTTGGTGAAAATTGCTCCAGTGGTTTTTACCCAAATTAACTTAAAACAATATATATATCTATAGGCGCACTCCGAGCGCTCACCGGTACGCGTACCGGGGAGCGCACCCGGCACGCCACGGAAGTGCGCGAGCGGAAAGCTGATTGGCTCTCGGGTGTCTGTCAACATTCTAAACAGTCCGGAGAGTCCGCCATCTTGTGTCTCGGTAGAATCGAGACACAAGAGGTGAAAATAAAAAGGGGGAAATGATTAAAAGGGGGCAGGGTAGACACCCCCTGACCCCCTTTGCTTTTCTGATGGAGGCCTAGAAGGACCCTGAAGAGCAAAAAAACTATTATTTATTTTTTTAAATTTTCACGGGGTTAGCACTGGGTGCGTTCCCATGTACGCTTACCGGTACGCGCACCCTGAGCGCACCACGGGGAAAAACAGTGTAAAAAATTAGAGTAAAAAATTATAATTTAGAGTGCTTAGAGGTAGGGTAGCTCTGAAAAGAGCTGTTGTGTTATGTGGGTGTTTTTTGTACCTACAAGTAGGTACCAATGCAGAGTCTCAAATTCAAGAGGAAGACTCTATTCCCCTCATCTGTAAAATGTACACCATCTCTCCTATAGATGCCTTGCATGTTGTAACGCAAGTTGTTGTGGTAAATGGAACCCTTACCATAGTTTTTGAGGAAATCAGAAACAGATTTATTCACATGTTTCCTTGCTTTCTCAATCTGTGGACAAAATTGGTTGGACCAGTTCCATTTTTGCCTTTGGCATATATTAGAAAATACCAGGGCAGTTTTTGGGATAAGTAACATCAATTGCCCAAAGATGTCCTTTAAAGCATTTCCAGACCTACCCCAGTCAAAGTGCCCAGGTCATTGCCACCACAGTGCACAATTATGAGGTCAGGGTGTGGTAGATGCATAAAGGATTTTATCAATGGTATCAATTGGTGACTTTTTAATCCTCTCTGTCCAATCCACACAATGTCCACATTTGGTAAATCAAGGTTGTAAATACCTCTGTTACTTGCAAATTTTTCACTCCAGTCGACAAAGCTATGACCCACAAACCCGACTTTTGGCATCTTGAAGGTAGATGTGCTTGTATTCAGATGAGTTGTGGAAATGAAATGGCAGTTTGAAAGTAGGAGTTATGAAAAAAAGTGGTTGAGATTCAGTACACTTGAAAAAGAAGAAATGATTGGTGCTTTCTTAAAATTCACCACTGAAAATTAGGGTGCATGCTTTTTTTTTTAAAGAAGTCATTTTAATGGTTGAGAAAAAGTAATTTAAAGAAACATTGCACATGATTAGCTAGTACATTGAGAGGTCAAACTCCCTTGCTGGATTCTTTTGCAACATAGTATGATGAACTTTTCAAATATGAGCTGGGTTAGGTGGGAGTTACCATGGTAACAGGGTGAATGAGCACTGGGGGGATCGGATGGGTGAATATTATGTGAGTTTCAAAGTGTTGAAATGTAGAACCAATTAAAATGTTAGTTTGGTTTTGAAATAGTGTGGGAAGAATTTTAATTGGTTAAGTCCAGGGATTTGTGTGAAGAATTACAGGGAATCAGGGCCATTTCTGGTTGCAGTGTTTCAGGAGCAATTCAGAGATTCTGCTTAAGAAAATCTGGTGTGTGTGACTGACACTGGTCTAAATCTTCCAAAGCATTTTTAAAGGTGAGTAATGATTCTTTTAATAAAGATAGACTGCTGTATGCACCATGGGGAAGATTAAGAAGCATATTGTGCTTCTTTATTCTTGCATTGTGTGTCATGTTTTTTTGTAATGCTGTTAAAAAATTTAATGGGGCATATTTGACATGTATTTTGGAAATTAGTTAGGTTTCTGCCTTGTTTTGTAGTGGTCATTTAAATGGGCTGTGCTCTGTGTTAAAAATTATTTACTATGGAAAATGTTTTCTGGTAAAATGTCTGGCTTTTAAATTTTGGTCAAGGATTACAGTGAATGTCTGTGTGAAATAAGGAATTACATTTTCAAATTCTTTTCAATAATGTCACCTGTGTCCGCTGACAGTTTGCAGGGTACTCTGTGCCTGTGTCTCATGTCACTTTGCACGTGCATATTCTCTCTTTTCTGTGTGTCATTTTTCTCTTTGTGTGTGTGTCATGACATGTGTCTCATGTGCCTAATATCACACTGTGAGTTAAGCTTGATTTTAAATGGATCTGGGTGAATAATTTGCTTAGTTGATGTGTTTAGAAATATGGAAATACATGATTTCTTAAAGTCAGTTAGGCTTTAGCATATGTACTAGTAGGGAATCTTAGGCAGCATGTATGTTAGGCCTGTTACTTCACAAATAGGCTCTAAGCTGTGCAATCAAGATCCAGGGTGTGCCATTGAAATGAAAAAAGGAATGTTATGTCTTGCTTATATATATGTGGTCTGTTTTTTGCCACTAGACACAGTGAAATAGTATGACCAGAGACACACATATTGCATGCAGAGACAGACATGGTAGATTACATGTAACATCCTGGTCATGTGCCTAAGATCACACTGTGAGTCAAGCTTGATTTTAAATGGATCTGGGTGAATAATTTGCTTAGTTAATGCGTTTAAAGTATGGAAATACATGTATTTGTAAAGTCAGTAAGGCTTTAGCATATGTACTAGTAGGGAATCTTAGGCAGCATGTCTGTTAGGCCTCTTACTTCACAAATAGGCTCTAAGCTGTGCAATCAAGATCCAGGGTTTGCCTTTGAAATGAAAAAGGAATGTTATGTCTTGCTTATAGGTGACATTATTGAAAAATGTGAAAATATGACACACATATTGCATGCAGAGACAGACATGGTAGATTACATGTAACATCCTGGTCATGTGTATAAGGTCACACTGTGAGTCAAGCTTGTATTTAAATGGATCTGGGTGAATAATTTGCTTAGTTGATGTGTTTAAAGTATGGAAATACATGTATTTTTAAAGTCAGTTGGGCTTTAGCATATGTACTAGTAGGGAATCTTAGGCAGCACGTCTGTTAGGCGTCTTGCTTCACAAACAGGCTCTAAGCTGTGCAATCAAGATCCAGGGTGTGCCTTTGAAATGAAAAAGGAATGTTATGTCTTGCTTATTTATATATGTGTTCTGTTTTTTGCCAGTAGACACAGTGAAATAGTATGACCAGAGGCACACATATTGCATGCAGAGACAGACATGGCAGATTACATGTAACATCCTGGTCATGTGCCTAAGATCACAATGTGAGTCAAGCTTGATTTTAAATGGATCTGGGTGAATAATTTGCTTAGTTAATGTGTTTAAAATATGGAAATACATGTTTTCTTAAAGTCAGTTAGGCTTTTGCATATGTACTAATAGTGAATCTTAGGTAGCATGTCTGTTAGGCCTGTTACTTCAGAAATAGGCTCTAAGCTGTGCAATCAAGATCCAGGGTGTGCCTTGGAAATGAAAAAGTAATGTTATGTCTTGCTTATTTATATATGTGTTCTGTTTTTTGCCAGTAGACACAGTGAAATAGTATGACCAGAGACACACATATTGCATGCAGAGACATACATGGTAGATTACATGTAACATCCTGGTCATGTGCCTAAGATCACACTGTGAGTCAAGCTTGATTTTAAATGGATCTGGGTGAATAATTTGCTTAGTTAATGTGTTTAAAGTATGGAAATACATGTATTTTTAAAGTCAGTTAGGCTTTAGCATATGTACTAGTAGGGGAACTTAGGCGGCATGTCTGTTAGGCCTCTTACTTCACAAATAGGCTCCAAGCTGTGCAATCAAGATCCAGGCTGTGCCTTTCAAATGAAAAAGGAATGTTATGTCTTGCTTATTTATATATGTGGTCTTTTTTTTGCCAGTAGACACAGTGAAATAGTATGACCAGAGACACACATATTGCATGCAGAGACTTACATGGTAGATTATATGTAACTTCCTGGTCATGTGCCTAAGATCACACTGTGAATCAAGCTTGAATTTAAATGGATCTGGGTGAATAATTTGCTTAGTTAATGTGTTTAAAGTATGGAAATACATGTATTTTTAAAGTCAGTTAGGCTTTAGCATATGTACTAGTAGGGAAACGTAGGCGGCATGTCTGTTAGGCCTCTTACTTCACAAATAGGCTCTAAGCTGTGCAATCAAGATCCAGGGTGTGCCTTTGAAATAAAAAGGAATGTTATGTCTTGCTTATATATATGTGGTCTGTTTTTTGCCAGTAGACACAGTAAAATAGTATGAGCAGAGACACACATATTGAATGCAGAGACAGACATGGTAGATTACATGTAACATCCTGGTCATGTGTATAAGATCACACTGTGAGTCAAGCTTGGATTTAAATGGATCTGGGTGAATAATTTGCTTAGTTGATGTGTTTAAAGTATGGAAATACATGTATTTTTAAAGTCAGTTGGGCTTTAGCATATGTACTAGTAGGGAAACGTAGGCGGCATGTCTGTTAGGCCTCTTACTTCACAAATAGGCTCTAAGCTGTGCAATCAAGATCCAGGGTGTGCCTTTGAAATGAAAAAGGAATGTTATGTCTTGCTTATATATATGTGGTCTGTTTTTGCCAGTAGACACAGTGAAATAGTATGAGCAGAGACACACATATTGCATGGAGAAACAGACATGGTAGATTACATGTAACATCCTGGTCATGTGTATAAGGTCACACTGTGAGTCAAGCTTGGATTTAAATGGATCTGGGTGAATAATTTGCTTAGTTGATGTGTTTAAAGTATGGAAATACATGTATTTTAAAAGTCAGTTGGGCTTTAGCATATGTACTAGTAGGGAATCTTAGGCAGCACGTCTGTTAGGCCTGTTACTTCAGAAATAGGCTCTAAGCTGTGCAATCAAGATCCAGGGTGTGCCTTGGAAATGAAAAAGGAATGTTATGTCTTGATTATTTATATATGGGTTCTTCTCTTTTGCCAGTAGACACAGTGAAATAGTATGACCAGAGACACACATATTGCATGCAGAGACAGACATGGTAGATTACATGTAACATCCTGGTCATGTGCCTAAGATCACACTGTGAGTCAAGCTTAATTTTAAATGGATCTGGGTGAATAATTTGCTTAGTTGACGTGTTTAAAGTATGGAAATACATGTATTTTTAAAGTCAGTTAGGCTTTAGCATATGTACTAGTAGGGAAACTTAGGCGTCATGACTGTTAGGCCTCTTACTTCACAAATAGGCTCTAAGCTGTGCAATCAAGATCCAGGCTGTGCCTTTGAAAAGAAAAAGGAATGTTATGTCTTGCTTATATATATGTGGTCTGTTTTTTGCCGGTAGACACAGTGAAGTAGTATGAGCAGAGTCACACATATTGCATGCAGAGACAGACATGGTAGATTACATGTAACATCCTGGTCATGTGTATAAGATCACACTGTGAGTCAAGCTTGGATTTAAATGGATCTGGATGAATAATTTGCTTAGTTGATGTTTTTAAAGTATGGAAATGCATGTATTTTTAAGGTCAGTTGGGCTTTAGCGTATGTACTAGTAAGGAATCTTAGGCAGCAAGTCTGTTAGGCGTCTTACTTCACAAACAGGCTCTAAGATGGCGGAATGAGGGTCTGCTGTGAGCAGTTCGCCTAGAGGTTCCCTTCCCATCCCTTACGGAGTGACCTGGTGTGGTATCTATGGCGTGCCAGCGATACCGAAGCTGACATACCTTTCATGTAGAAAGATAGCAGAGAGCGGAGAGCCGGCAGTGTAAAGAAAGAGAGAAAACATTATTTCAAAACGCTGTCTGCACTGCAATCACCGAGGCACGTTTTTGATGTACCATCTTACCGCCACAGCTGAACTTTTTCGGCGGACGATCTACGGTCTGCTCAGAGAATCTGGGCTCGGCTGGTCTGGGCTCTACTCCCGAATAGCACGCACCTGGTGGACGAGAGGCATGTCTCTGAAAAGATTTCCGCGGAAAACCCGTAACAGCAGGTTCCCAGCTGGAGCCACGGGTGTAGTGGGAATTGTACCCCTCCTCCCAGCTACACGAGCGTCACAAAATACAGCACAAACGCCGCTGGCAACAGTAGTTTCACCCGTGGCCCCAGCGACCTTTGTCGTCTCTGGAAGCACTTCACGGGAGCATGTGTCTGCTACTGCTACTGCTATAGGAGCTGCAGAGAAAAAAGGTGGTGCAGAGAGAAAAAACGAAAACGAAAAGCAACAACTCGTCATCTCTGATGAAACTACGACTGTCCCGGTGATGCCAGAATAGGAGGACTTGGACTCAGACCCTGAGATTCAGGTACAGAAACCCCCTAACATACCCTCGGGCGCTCTCTTTAAGAGACCCAGTCAAAGCGCTGTTAAAACTCTAGCTAAGATTGTAGCCAAAACTAAGCCATCGGCAGGAGGGGAAGCTGGGGGGGGTGATCTAATAAACGCAAATCTGGTCTCTGAGACTGGAAACTCGAGTGAAGCAGCTAGTGCTGGGGGGGGAAAATGGCAATACTTCTATGACCCCTATGACCCCTATGGCCCTGAGGGGGGCACTAAAAAAACGGGACACCCAGCCGGTAATGAACAAACTGTGTCTGCAGAGACTGGTAGAACAGACTGGCCACCCCCTAATCTGGGTGTAGAGAACCTGATTTCTTCTAGCAATACCACGGCTCGGACCCCCCTCGCCGTATTAGGCACCACTGTCTTGATGGATGTGGCAGAGGCAGAGGCGGAGGCAGAGGCGGGGACTGATGGGCTAGTGGAAGCGGAGGTGCTCCTCGATCAGACAGAGCAAGGCTCTTTTGAAGACATTGATGCAGTAACAGAGGACGAATTGGACGAATTGGGTGAGAAAGGTGAAAAGGAGGATTGTTTGAACAACGTATTAAAAATACGTACTAAAAAAGGGCGAAAGCAGAAAAATAAACCAAAGGCAAAGGCAAAGAAATGTGGCAAAGGTGGTGGTATATCAAACAAATATATGGCAAACAACTGTCAAACTTCGATTAAAGCTCTACAGAATCAAAGCCCACTAAGAAGATGGATTGAAGCGAAGGGGTTAGTCAAAAACATGACGCAGAGACTCTCAGGGGGCAGTCCTACAGAACTCATGCTCAGTAAAGAGACTTTATCTAACACCGCCAGTTCTTTCAATCCAGACAGTTGTTCCTTGAATACTACACTAAATCCACCGCCAAATGCACTTAATATATCTAATACATCTAATATACCTAACATACTGACTCCTGACCCAGCACTATTGATGACGTCTGAGTCTGAGTCCACTGTAGAATCGCCCATAAAAAAAGCGGACACGGTACAATTTACTGCAACCTCTACCGCAGTTACAGCTATCCCTGTCACCCTCCCCTCTTTAGGAGGCCCCTCTTTCGAATCTTTATCTCTCCACACTGATCTGGAGATCAATAAACCTACAGACATCTCTAACCAAAGACTAAACCTAAGTCAAGAACCAGCCGAACCCTCTTCTTTAGACATAATATTACAACTATTGGGCAACCAACGGGCTGAAGCGCAGGAACATTACTTACAGCTAAGGGAGGACAATAGCAAAGTTCAATCAACTTTACTAGAACTTACTACTAAATTTAGGAGTTTCTCGCAAGATATTGAGGAATTACAACAACGGGTGGTTTCGCTAGAAGAAACAAACCTAGAGACAACATCTGCATCCGATAAGCATGAGATTCAGCTTGCTACACTCCAACAAAAGATTGAAGACTTGGAGAATCGGCAGAGACGCTCAAACCTAAAACTTTTTGGCATACCGGAGGGCGCAGAAGGCTCCGATCCGAGGGCTTACCTAGTGGGGCTGTTCCAGAAAGCTTTCCCTGACTTAGCCGACTGGGACTGGGATTCACAAATCCAGCGAGCTCATCGCCTTCCTTTGGTGCAGAGAAATAGGGAGAACCAGTTCCCACGTCCCTTTCTAATTTTTTTTGGTAACTTTCTACTGCGTCAGGCTATTTGGCAGAGAGCTCGTCCTAACACCCCTGTAGCTATTGGAGAGCTTTCAATCTTCGCCCGCTCCGACCTCAGTAAAGAAACAATGGACAGACGATGGATGCTTCGAAAATTAATAGACCCGATTAAATCCGTTGGAGGCCAGACTTTTCTCCAAGTACCAGCACGTCTTAAGGTTATCAAAGATGGTCGCACTCACTTTTTTCTAGAAGTTAAAGAAGCAGAGGCTTATTTGGCTGAAATTCGTGGGGGCAAAAATAAGACTAAGAATTAGTTGAACTTATCACTGGCCTCACTGGTAAACTAACAATTAAGAGAAAATCTCCATTATCAAGTACATTGATTATAGGGGGGGACTGTTTAACCTTGTTTAATTTTTTTTTTTTCTTCTCTCTTCCATTCTCTCTAAAATACATAGATTAGCTAAATGCTCAGACTATTTTGTACACACTCACAGACAAAGTGTGAAAAGTAAAAGCAAAGGGATGGTAGGGACCTCTCTGGGGCGACCTGCCACATTAGCTGCCCCTACAACGGCAGCAGATGCAGAGGGATGGCTCTTCCCCGGCTGGGGTAAGAGCTAGGGGGGAGGGGGGTTGGAGGGGGGCTTCTCCGCACCTAGGGGGATGAGGGGGGGAAGGGAAAAATCAAGAAAATTTGTTTGCAGGCAGAGGGGGATGAGGGGATGGATTTACACTATGAAATCAGAGCTTTTTTGCTTGTTAATAGTATTAAAAGTACGCTATCTATGAGGCTATGTGGATATCGCGAACATTATTTCGGACTATATGAGATAGGCTTAGAATTAAGGATTTTACTTTTTTTTTTTTTTTTTTTTTAGATGTATGAAATAAAATGCTTAGCCTGGAATGTAGCAGGGTTAAATAGCAAGAATAAAAGATACTTGGTTAAAGAAGAATTGAAACTGTACAATCCCCATATTATTTTACTATCTGAAACACATATTGCGGGGAAGGATAAAAAACTGCTTAACCATCTGGGGTATGATATCATAGCTCGCTCAACTTTTGGACAATCTACAAGAGGGGTTGCTATCCTCAAGGATACACGATTTAGGGCCGAAATAATACAAACTTTTTGTGGTAAGAACGGCAGATGGGCAATAGCGCAGATAAGCTATGAAAATGTTAAATATGTCCTATGTGTGGTTTACGGTTGCAACACAGATGATCCTATTCTTTTCAACCAATTGAATATTAAACTTTTGGGCTTGGAGGGAGAACTTATCATCATGGGGGATTTTAATTGCATCATGGACTACAGGATAGACACAACCAGTTTTTGCCGCCATCAAAGGATGCACAAGACCAGATCATCTATTCATGATTTATGTCGCGTACATAATATTAAAGACGCCTGGCGACATTTACATGCTAATAAACCGGGGTATACATATTACTCCGCTCCTCACAAATCATGTTCAAGGCTTGACATGGCATTAATAAGCGATAACTTACTGAAAAATAGCTCTATGGTTTTATATCCTCGAATTTCTTCCGATCATAATGCTATATTATTGACAATCAAAACAACAAATAATAGAATTACTCCTAGACCATTCTCTTTTCCGAGACATTTGATCTCAGATACATGCTATATGACGCTATTAAAATCACACCTCATTGAATTTATAGACATAAATACTAACTCAGCTTCATCCGCGGTGATCTGGGATGCCTGTACGGCAAGCATCAGGGGCTTTACTCAGGCTTACGTTATTAGACAGAATCTTGAGCATAAAAAAAATAACGAATTATTGCTGTCAAAAATAACTGCCCTAGAAGAACAACTTTCCTCAGCACTCCGGTACAACCCAATAAAAATCATAGAAATTGGCCTTAAACTTTGCTCACTCAAAAATAAAACTAAGACAAAATGTATTCAGAAAAGCACAAATAGTTTACGTAAATTTAAGATAACACAATACGAGGGGGGCGACAAAATTGGGAAAATTCTGGCCTACAAAGTCGCTGAGGATAGAGCTAACTCTACAATTACAAATATACGGGGGGCTGGCAACAAAATGTATACCCAACCCCAAGATATTTTAGAACAATTTGCCGAATTTTACAGAATTCTATATACCCCAGAAGTTGACTACAATCTAGACGACATACACAAATATGTTGAAGACCATACTGGGGATATTCAGAACAGCCCAGAGCTAGATTCATTGTCTGACGACATAACAATGGCTGAACTACATCAAGCGATAGCTCTATTACCCGTAGGAAAAGCGGCGGGGGAAGACACCATACCTATAGAAATATATAAACTATGCTTAAAAGAGCTCGAACAACTACTTCTGAAAGTCATCCAATCTGTCGGCTCAGAAGGAAAGACACCCAAGTCCTGGAATAGGGCAAAAATAATATTTTTTTTTGAAAAAAGGCAAACCAAAAGAAGAGAGAGGGTCATACCGTCCCATCTCTTTAATAAATGCAGACGCAAACATTTTTGCAAAAATATTAGCACTAAGATTGGCTCCTATCATGCCTCAAATCATCAACCCACAACAACATGGCTTCATAACTGGAAGAGACACTACTATACATGTTAACATGGCTATAACAGCATTTGATGTAGCGGAGACTGAATCCACCCCACTCGGCATGATTTTATTAGATGCTGAAAAAGCTTTCGACCGAGTGGGGTGGGACTTTCTCTGGTGCACATTGTCTAGAATAGGATCCTACGAGGCACCCGTCAGGGTTGCCCCCTATCTCCAATTTTATTTGCCCTTTCATTGGAGCCTTTTTTGTTTGCCCTTCAATCTCAAACTCAGATTGCACCCTTTAGATCAGGACCACAAGAACTAAAAATAACTGCATACGCCGACGACATCGCGATTTATACTGAAAATGTCGTCGAAGCACTAAAGGGAATATCATTAGAAGCCGGAAAATATGGTAAGGTGGCGGGTTATAAATTAAATTTACAAAAAACGCAAGTAATAGCTAATTACACACCTGCAGTGGTTTTGCCTGAGATCTGCCACACCGCTACTTATCTCGGGGTAAAAATAACGGCTAAACTACAAGAAATTAACAACATAAATTACAACGAATTAACTAAATCAACCAGCTTACTTTTAAAATGGCATAGACTACCTCTGAATCTAATTGGCAGAATTAATTTAATCAAGATGAAGGTTTTGCCTAAATATCTGTACCTATTTCGATCCAGAACCACTAGCGTTAAATAATCAATTTTTTAAAAAACTCGATGGAGTATTCAGTAGTTTTATCTGGGGATATAAAAAGGCAAGAAGATCACTGGCTCTTATGAAAAATAACGCGAATCTTGGCGGGCTAAACTTCCCAGACTTCAAATTGTATTTCTGGTCCGCCTTTGTTATCCGCCTCCGTTCCTTATTAAACGAAAAAAATGCTTTGTTTTTTCATTCCTTTATGCTAAAATCAGACTCGAACATGTTTCTGTTCAGAACTAATGACCCCAACTACTACAAAAGGGTTAGATTTAAGACTATAAGAGACCTAATAAAGATCTGGGGTAAAATACTTTCTTTTTGCAACACCAGTTTTTTCCACCCTAAGCTTCCGCTATGGGGCAATCCTGGCCTCCCAAATATTTTTAACAACAGCATTATTCGCTGTTGGCTAAGATCAGGAATCACGGTTCTAGGGGATCTATATGGCACACAAGGTTTTTTAGATTTCAACACCCTCAAATTATTGTATGACCTACCTGAAAACATGAGGTATAAATATCTACAGATACATGACTATCTGATCAATAAAAAACAAATATTAGAGGTTACTGAATGCGATATCTGGCCTTGTCTATATTCATCCAAAAACAAATCTACAATAAGCGAAGCATACAAGCTTCTCGTTGGATTTAAATCAAATGACTGTATTAAGCTGGCTGACAAATGGAGCACAATGTTGGGCTCAAATATAACACCTAAACAGATAGAGAACTCTCTTACAAATATTAACAAACAAGTACGGTCATCCAGTCTAAGATTACAACAATTTAGAACAACCTGTATGCTATACTACACTCCGCAAAAAATCTCTAAATGGTCCTCTAATAATATTTACAGCGATCGCACAAAATGCCCTAAATGCTCTACTGAAGCAGCTGACTTGGCACACATTTTATTTTCTTGCCCGAACCTTAAAACTTTTTGGCGTGACATTGAAAAAGTTCTGAAATTGAAACGTATTCAGCTGCCCATACTTACGGCCACCTCTGTCCTGCTAGACATTTATCCTGTATCAATCCCGGAGGCCGCTCTGGTCACGATAATAATGTCCTGTGCTAAGCTAACTTTGGCCAGAGCCTGGATTAGCTTAGAAACACCTAAGGTTTGGGACTGGTGGGCCTTGGTAATTGAGATACACTCTATGGAATTAGCTTTAGCAAATATCAGGGGCACACGAACACTGAACAAGCATGAAAAAATCTGGGGTACTTTTGCAGAAGGTTGATGTTTTTACTTTATTTTCGTGCGGAACGGGGGAATGGGGATGGAAACTGGTTGGTCAATACAATTTGTATCAATGTTGAAAAGAAATTGCTACTATCTTCTTGTTTGCTTACCCTCTTCTTTTCGTTTCTTTCTGTCACTTGCTTGTGTTTAGGCTCTACATGGAAAGAACATATGTATGTTTAAACTATGAATTTATGCTTTATTGTACTTATTCCTCACCTGTCTGCAAAAAAAAAAAAAAAAAAAAGGCTTTAGCATATGTACTAGTAGGGAAACGTAGGCGGCATGTCTGTTAGGCCTCTTACTTCACAAATAGGCTCTAAGCTGTGCAATCAAGATCCAGGGTGTGCCTTTGAAATAAAAAGGAATGTTATGTCTTGCTTATATATATGTGGTCTGTTTTTTTGCCAGTAGACACAGTAAAATAGTATGAGCAGAGACACACATATTGCATGCAGAGACAGACATGGTAGATTACATGTAACATCCTGGTCATGTGTATAAGATCACACTGTGAGTCAAGCTTGGATTTAAATGGATCTGGGTGAATAATTTGCTTAGTTGATGTGTTTAAAGTATGGAAATACATGTATTTTTAAAGTCAGTTAGGCTTTAGCATATGTACTAGTAGGGAATCTTAGGCAGCATGCCTGTTAGGCCTCTTACTTCACAAATAGGCTCTAAGCTGTGCAATCAAGATCCAGGGTGTGCCTTTGAAATGAAAAAGGAATGTTATGTCTTGCTTATATATATGTGGTCTGTTTTTGCCAGTAGACACAGTGAAATAGTATGAGCAGAGACAAACATATTGCATGGAGAAACAGACATGGTAGATTACATGTAACATCCTGGTCATGTGTATACGGTCACACTGTGAGTCAAGCTTGGATTTAAATGGATCTGGGTGAATAATTTGCTTAGTTGATGTGTTTAAAGTATGGAAATACATGTATTTTTAAAGTCAGTTGGGCTTTAGCATACGTACTAGTAGGGAATCCTAGGCAGCACGTCTGTTAGGCGTCTTACTTCACAAACAGGCTCTAAGCTGTGCAATCAAGATCCAGGGTGTGCCTTTGAAATGAAAAAGGAATGTTATGTCTTGCTTATTTATATAAGTGTTCCGTTTTTGCCAGTAGACACAGTGAAATAGTATGACCAGAAGCACACATATTGCATGCAGAGACAGACATGGTAGATTACATGTAACATCCTGGTCATGTGCCTAAGATCACACTGTGAGTCAAGCTTGATTTTAAATGGATCTGGGTGAATAATTTGCTTAGTTAATGTGTTTAAAATATGGAAATACATGTTTTCTTAAAGTCAGTTAGGCTTTAGCATATGTACTAATAGCGAATCTTAGGTAGCATGTCTGTTAGGCCTGTTACTTCAGAAATAGACTCTATGCTGTGCAATCAAGATCCAGGGTGTGCCTTGGAAATGAAAAAGGAATGTTATGTCTTGCTTATTTATATATGGGTTCTGTCTTTTGCCAGTAGACACAGTGAAATATTATGACCAGAGACACACATATTGCATGCAGAGACAGACATGGTAGATTACATGTAACATCCTGGTCATGTGCCTAAGATCACACTGTGAGTCAAGCTTAATTTTAAATGGATCTGGGTGAATAATTTGCTTAGTTGACGTGTTTAAAGTATGGAAATACATGTATTTTTAAAGTCAGTTAGGCTTTAGCATATGTACTAGTAGGGAAACTTAGGCGTCATGACTGTTAGGCCTCTTACTTCACAAATAGGCTCTAAGCTGTGCAATCAAGATCCAGGCTGTGCCTTTGAAATGAAAAAGGAATGTTGTGTCTTGCTTATATATATGTGGTCTGTTTTTAGCCGGTAGACACAGTGAAATAGTATGAGCAGAGTCACACATATTGCATGCAGAGACAGACATGGTAGATTACATGTAACATCCTGGTCATGTGTATAAGATCACACTGTGAGTCAAGCTTGGATTTAAATGGATCTGGATGAATAATTTGCTTAGTTGATGTTTTTAAAGTATGGAAATGCATGTATTTTTAAGGTCAGTTGGGCTTTAGCATATGTACTAGTAGGGAATCTTAGGCAGCAAGTCTGTTAGGCGTCTTACTTCACAAACAGGCTCTAAGATGTGCAATCAAGATCCAGGGTGTGCCTCTGAAATGAAAAAGGAATGTTATGCCTTGCTTATTTATATATGTGTTCTGTTTTTTGCCAGTAGACACAGTGAAATAGTATGACCAGAGACACACATATTGCATGCAGAACCAGACATGGTAGATTACATGTAACATCCTGGTCATGTGCCTAAGATCACACTGTGAGTCAAGCTTGATTTTAAATGGATCATGGTGAATAATTTGCTTAGTTGATGTGTTTAAAGTATGGAAATACATGTATTTTTAAAGTCTGTTAGGCTTTAGCATATGTACTAGTAGGGAAACATAGGCAGCATGTCTGTTAGACCTCTTACTTCACAAATAGGCTCTAAGCTGTGCAATCAAGATCCAGGGTGTGCCTTGGAAATGAAAAAGGAATGTTATGTCTTGCTTATTTATATATGTGGTCTGTTTTTTGCCAGTAGACACAGTGAAATAGTATGACCAGAGACACACATATTGCATGCAGAGACAGACATGGTAGATTACATGTAACATCCTGGTCATGTGCCTAAGATCACACTGTGAGTCAAGCTTGATTTTAAATGGATCTGGGTGAATAATTTGCTTAGTTGATGTGTTTAAAGTATGGAAATACATGTATTTTTAAAGTCAGTTAGGCTTTACCATATTTACTAGTAGGGAAACGTAGGCGGCGTGTCTGTTAGGCCTCTTACTTCACAAATAGGCTCTAAGCTGTGCAATCAAGATCCAGGCTGTGCCTTTGAAATGGAATGTTATGTCTTGCTTGTTTATGTATGTGGTCTTTTTTTTGCCAGTAGACACAGTGAAATAGTATGACCAGAGACACACATATTGCATGCAGAGACTGACATGGTAGATTATATGTAACTTCCTGGTCATGTGCCTAAGATCACACTGTGAGTTAAGCTTGATTTTAAATGGATCTGGGTGAATAATGTGCTTAGTTAATGTGTTTAAAGTATGGAAATACATGTATTTTTAAGGTCAGTTGGGCTTTAGCATATGTACTAGTAGGGAATCTTAGGCAGCACGTCTGTTAGGCGTCTTACTTCACAAACAGGCTCTAAGATGTGCAATCAAGATCCAGGGTGTGCCTTTGAAATGAAAAAGGAATGTTATGCCTTGCTTATATATATGTGGTCTGTTTTTTGCCGGTAGACATAGTGAAATAGTATGAGCAGAGTCACACATATTGCATGCAGAGACAGACATGGTAGATTACATGTAACATCCTGGTCATGTGTATAAGATCACACTGTGAGTCAAGCTTGGATTTAAATGGATCTGGGTGAATAATTTGCTTAGTTGATGTTTTTAAAGTATGGAAATGCATGTATGTTTAAGGTCAGTTGGGCTTTAGCATATGTACTAGTAGGGAATCTTAGGCAGCACGTCTGTTAGGCGTCTTACTTCACAAACAGGCTCTAAGATGTGCAATAAAGATCCAGGGTGTGCCTTTGAAATGAAAAAGGAATGTTATGTCTTGCTTATTTATATATGTGTTCTGTTTTTTGCCAGTAGACACAGTGAAATAGTATGACCAGAGACACACATATTGCATACAGAGACAGACATGGTAGATTACATGTAACATCCTGGTCATGTGCCTAAGATCACACTGTGAGTCAAGCTTGATTTTAAATGGATCTGGGTGAATAATTTGCTTAGTGAATGTGTTTAAAGTATGGAAATACATGTATTTTTAAAGTCAGTTAGGCTTTAGCATATGTATTAGTAGGGAAACTTAGGCAGCATGTCTGTTGGGCCTCTTACTTCACAAATAGGCTCTAAGCTGTGCAATCAAGAACCAGGGTGTGCCTTTGAAATGAAAAAGGAATGGTATGTCTTGCGTATTTATATATGTGGTCTGTTTTTTGCCAGTAGACACAGTGAAATAGTATGACCAGAGACACACATATTGCATGCAGAGACAGACATGGTCAATTACATGTAACATCCTGGTCATGTGTATAAGATCACACTGTGAGTCAAGCTTGATTTTAAATAGATCTGGGTGAATAATTTGCTTAGTTGATGTGTTTAAAGTATGGAAATACATGTATTTTTAAAGTCAGTTGGGCTTTAGCATACGTACTAGTAGGGAATCTTAGGCAGCACGTCTGTTAGGCGTCTTACTTCACAAACAGGCTCTAAGCTGTGCAATCAAGATCCGGGCTGTGCCTTTGAAATGAAAAAGGAATGTTATGTCTTGCTTATTTATATAAGTGTTTCGTTTTTGCCAGTAGACACAGTGAAATAGTATGACCAGAAGCACACATATTGCATGCAGAGACAGACATGGTAGATTACATGTAACATCCTGGTCATGTGTATAAGATCACACTGTGAGTCAAGCTTGGATTTAAATGGATCTGGATGAATAATTTGCTTAGTTGATGTTTTTAAAGTATGGAAATGCATGTATTTTTAAGGTCAGTTGGGCTTTAGCATATGTACTAGTAGGGAATCTTAGGCAGCAAGTCTGTTAGGCGTCTTACTTCACAAACAGGCTCTAAGATGTGCAATCAAGATCCAGGGTGTGCCTTTGAAATGAAAAAGGAATGTTATGCCTTGCTTATTTATATATGTGTTCTGTTTTTTGCCAGTAGACACAGTGAAATAGTATGACCAGAGACACACATATTGCATGCAGAACCAGACATGGTAGATTACATGTAACATCCTGGTCATGTGCCTAAGATCACACTGTGAGTCAAGCTTGATTTTAAATGGATCATGGTGAATAATTTGCTTAGTTGATGTGTTTAAAGTATGGAAATACATGTATTTTTAAAGTCTGTTAGGCTTTAGCATATGTACTAGTAGGGAAACATAGGCAGCATGTCTGTTAGACCTCTTACTTCACAAATAGGCTCTAAGCTGTGCAATCAAGATCCAGGGTGTGCCTTGGAAATGAAAAAGGAATGTTATGTCTTGCTTATTTATATATGTGGTCTGTTTTTTGCCAGTAGACACAGTGAAATAGTATGACCAGAGACACACATATTGCATGCAGAGACAGACATGGTAGATTACATGTAACATCCTGGTCATGTGCCTAAGATCACACTGTGAGTCAAGCTTGATTTTAAATGGATCTGGGTGAATAATTTGCTTAGTTGATGTGTTTAAAGTATGGAAATACATGTATTTTTAAAGTCAGTTAGGCTTTAGCATATTTACTAGTAGGGAAACGTAGGCGGCGTGTCTGTTAGGCCTCTTACTTCACAAATAGGCTCTAAGCTGTGCAATCAAGATCCAGGCTGTGCCTTTGAAATGGAATGTTATGTCTTGCTTGTTTATGTATGTGGTCTTTTTTTTGCCAGTAGACACAGTGAAATAGTATGACCAGAGACACACATATTGCATGCAGAGACTGACATGGTAGATTATATGTAACTTCCTGGTCATGTGCCTAAGATCACACTGTGAGTTAAGCTTGATTTTAAATGGATCTGGGTGAATAATGTGCTTAGTTAATGTGTTTAAAGTATGGAAATACATGTATTTTTAAGGTCAGTTGGGCTTTAGCATATGTACTAGTAGGGAATCTTAGGCAGCACGTCTGTTAGGCGTCTTATTTCACAAACAGGCTCTAAGATGTGCAATCAAGATCCAGGGTGTGCCTTTGAAATGAAAAAGGAATGTTATGCCTTGCTTATATATATGTGGTCTGTTTTTTGCCGGTAGACACAGTGAAATAGTATGAGCAGAGTCACACATATTGCATGCAGAGACAGACATGGTAGATTACATGTAACATCCTGGTCATGTGTATAAGATCACACTGTGAGTCAAGCTTGGATTTAAATGGATCTGGGTGAATAATTTGCTTAGTTGATGTGTTTAAAGTATGGAAATACATGTATTTTTAAAGTCAGTTAGGCTTTAGCATATGTATTAGTAGGGACACTCAGGCAGCATGTCTGTTGGGCCTCTTACTTCACAAATAGGCTCTAAGCTGTGCAATCAAGAACCAGGGTGTGCCTTTGAAATGAAAAAGGAATGCTATGTCTTGCGTATTTATATATGTGGTCTGTTTTTTGCCAGTAGACACAGTGAAATAGTATGACCAGAGACACACATATTGCATGCAGAGACAGACATGGTCAATTACATGTAACATCCTGGTCATGTGTATAAGATCACACTGTGAGTCAAGCTTGATTTTAAATAGATCTGGGTGAATAATTTGCTTAGTTGATGTGTTTAAAGTATGGAAATACATGTATTTTTAAAGTCAGTTGGGCTTTAGCATACGTACTAGTAGGGAATCTTAGGCAGCACGTCTGTTAGGCGTCTTACTTCACAAACAGGCTCTAAGCTGTGCAATCAAGATCCGGGGTGTGCCTTTGAAATGAAAAAGGAATGTTATGTCTTGCTTATTTATATAAGTGTTCCGTTTTTGCCAGTAGACACAGTGAAATAGTATGACCAGAAGCACACATATTGCATGCAGAGACAGACATGGTAGATTACATGTAACATCCTGGTCATGTGCCTAAGATCACACTGTGAGTCAAGCTTGATTTTAAATGGATCTGGGTGAATAATTTGCTTAGTTAATGTGTTTAAAATATGGAAATACATGTTTTCTTAAAGTCAGTTAGGCTTTAGCATATGTACTAATAGCGAATCTTAGGTAGCATGTCTGTTAGGCCTGTTACTTCAGAAATAGACTCTATGCTGTGCAATCAAGATCCAGGGTGTGCCTTGGAAATGAAAAAGGAATGTTATGTCTTGCTTATTTATATATGGGTTCTGTCTGTTGCCAGTAGACACAGTGAAATAGTATGACCAGAGACACACATATTGCATGCAGAGACAGACATGGTAGATTACATGTAACATCCTGGTCATGTGCCTAAGATCACACTGTGAGTCAAGCTTAATTTTAAATGGATCTGGGTGAATAATTTGCTTAGTTGACGTGTTTAAAGTATGGAAATACATGTATTTTTAAAGTCAGTTATGCTTTAGCATATGTACTAGTAGGGAAACGTAGGCGTCATGACTGTTAGGCCTCTTACTTCACAAATAGGCTCTAAGCTGTGCAATCAAGATCCAGGCTGTGCCTTTGAAATGAAAAAGGAATGTTATGTCTTGCTTATATATATGTGGTCTGTTTTTTGCCGGTAGACACAGTGAATTAGTATGAGCAGAGTCACACATATTGCATGCAGAGACAGACATGGTAGATTACATGTAACATCCTGGTCATGTGTATAAGATCACACTGTGAGTCAAGCTTGGATTTAAATGGATCTGGATGAATAATTTGCTTAGTTGATGTTTTTAAAGTATGGAAATGCATGTATTTTTAAGGTCAGTTGGGCTTTAGCATATGTACTAGTAGGGAATCTTAGGCAGCAAGTCTGTCAGGCGTCTTACTTCACAAACAGGCTCTAAGATGTGCAATCAAGATCCAGGGTGTGCCTTTGAAATGAAAAAGGAATGTTATGCCTTGCTTATTTATATATGTGTTCTGTTTTTTGCCAGTAGACACAGTGAAATAGTATGACCAGAGACACACATATTGCATGCAGAACCAGACATGGTAGATTACATGTAACATCCTGGTCATGTGCCTAAGATCACACTGTGAGTCAAGCTTGATTTTAAATGGATCATGGTGAATAATTTGCTTAGTTGATGTGTTTAAAGTATGGAAATACATGTATTTTTAAAGTCTGTTAGGCTTTAGCATATGTACTAGTAGGGAAACATAGGCAGCATGTCTGTTAGACCTCTTACTTCACAAATAGGCTCTAAGCTGTGCAATCAAGATCCAGGGTGTGCCTTGGAAATGAAAAAGGAATGTTATGTCTTGCTTATTTATATATGTGGTCTGTTTTTTGCCAGTAGACACAGTGAAATAGTATGACCAGAGACACACATATTGCATGCAGAGACAGACATGGTAGATTACATGTAACATCCTGGTCATGTGCCTAAGATCACACTGTGAGTCAAGCTTGATTTTAAATGGATCTGGGTGAATAATTTGCTTAGTTGATGTGTTTAAAGTATGGAAATACATGTATTTTTAAAGTCAGTTAGGCTTTAGCATATTTACTAGTAGGGAAACGTAGGCGGCGTGTCTGTTAGGCCTCTTACTTCACAAATAGGCTCTAAGCTGTGCAATCAAGATCCAGGCTGTGCCTTTGAAATGGAATGTTATGTCTTGCTTGTTTATGTATGTGGTCTTTTTTTTGCCAGTAGACACAGTGAAATAGTATGACCAGAGACACACATATTGCATGCAGGGACTGACATGGTAGATTATATGTAACTTCCTGGTCATGTGCCTAAGATCACACTGTGAGTTAAGCTTGATTTTAAATGGATCTGGGTGAATAATGTGCTTAGTTAATGTGTTTAAAGTATGGAAATACATGTATTTTTAAGGTCAGTTGGGCTTTAGCATATGTACTAGTAGGGAATCTTAGGCAGCACGTCTGTTAGGCGTCTTACTTCACAAACAGGCTCTAAGATGTGCAATCAAGATCCAGGGTGTGCCTTTGAAATGAAAAAGGAATGTTATGCCTTGCTTATATATATGTGGTCTGTTTTTTGCCGGTAGACATAGTGAAATAGTATGAGCAGAGTCACACATATTGCATGCATAGACAGACATGGTAGATTACATGTAACATCCTGGTCATGTGTATAAGATCACACTGTGAGTCAAGCTTGGATTTAAATGGATCTGGGTGAATAATTTGCTTAGTTGATGTTTTTAAAGTATGGAAATGCATGTATGTTTAAGGTCAGTTGGGCTTTAGCATATGTACTAGTAGGGAATCTTAGGCAGCACGTCTGTTAGGCGTCTTACTTCACAAACAGAATCTAAGATGTGCAATAAAGATCCAGGGTGTGCCTTTGAAATGAAAAAGGAATGTTATGTCTTGCTTATTTATATATGTGTTCTGTTTTTTGCCAGTAGACACAGTGAAATAGTATGACCAGAGACACACATATTGCATACAGAGACAGACATGGTAGATTACATGTAACATCCTGGTCATGTGCCTAAGATCACACTGTGAGTCAAGCTTGATTTTAAATGGATCTGGGTGAATAATTTGCTTAGTGAATGTGTTTAAAGTATGGAAATACATGTATTTTTAAAGTCAGTTAGGCTTTAGCATATGTATTAGTAGGGAAACTTAGGCAGCATGTCTGTTGGGCCTCTTACTTCACAAATAGGCTCTAAGCTGTGCAATCAAGAACCAGGGTGTGCCTTTGAAATGAAAAAGGAATGCTATGTCTTGCGTATTTATATATGTGGTCTGTTTTTTGCCAGTAGACACAGTGAAATAGTATGACCAGAGACGCACATATTGCATGCAGAGACAGACATGGTCAATTACATGTAACATCCTGGTCATGTGTATAAGATCACACTGTGAGTCAAGCTTGATTTTAAATAGATCTGGGTGAATAATTTGCTTAGTTGATGTGTTTAAAGTATGGAAATACATATATTTTTAAAGTCAGTTGGGCTTTAGCATACGTACTAGTAGGGAATCTTAGGCAGCACGTCTGTTAGGCGTCTTACTTCACAAACAGGCTCTAAGCTGTGCAATCAAGATCCGGGCTGTGCCTTTGAAATGAAAAAGGAATGTTATGTCTTGCTTATTTATATAAGTGTTTCGTTTTTGCCAGTAGACACAGTGAAATAGTATGACCAGAAGCACACATATTGCATGCAGAGACAGACATGGTAGATTACATGTAACATCCTGGTCATGTGTATAAGATCACACTGTGAGTCAAGCTTGGATTTAAATGGATCTGGATGAATAATTTGCTTAGTTGATGTTTTTAAAGTATGGAAATGCATGTATTTTTAAGGTCAGTTGGGCTTTAGCATATGTACTAGTAGGGAATCTTAGGCAGCAAGTCTGTTAGGCGTCTTACTTCACAAACAGGCTCTAAGATGTGCAATCAAGATCCAGGGTGTGCCTTTGAAATGAAAAAGGAATGTTATGCCTTGCTTATTTATATATGTGTTCTGTTTTTTGCCAGTAGACACAGTGAAATAGTATGACCAGAGACACACATATTGCATGCAGAACCAGACATGGTAGATTACATGTAACATCCTGGTCATGTGCCTAAGATCACACTGTGAGTCAAGCTTGATTTTAAATGGATCATGGTGAATAATTTGCTTAGTTGATGTGTTTAAAGTATGGAAATACATGTATTTTTAAAGTCTGTTAGGCTTTAGCATATGTACTAGTAGGGAAACATAGGCAGCATGTCTGTTAGACCTCTTACTTCACAAATAGGCTCTAAGCTGTGCAATCAAGATCCAGGGTGTGCCTTGGAAATGAAAAAGGAATGTTATGTCTTGCTTATTTATATATGTGGTCTGTTTTTTGCCAGTAGACACAGTGAAATAGTATGACCAGAGACACACATATTGCATGCAGAGACAGACATGGTAGATTACATGTAACATCCTGGTCATGTGCCTAAGATCACACTGTGAGTCAAGCTTGATTTTAAATGGATCTGGGTGAATAATTTGCTTAGTTGATGTGTTTAAAGTATGGAAATACATGTATTTTTAAAGTCAGTTAGGCTTTAGCATATGTACTAGTAGGGAATCTTAGGCAGCACGTCTGTTAGGCGTCTTACTTCACAAACAGGCTCTAAGATGTGCAATCAAGATCCAGGGTGTGCCTTTGAAATGAAAAAGGAATGTTATGCCTTGCTTATATATATGTGGTCGGTTTTTTGCCGGTAGACACAGTGAAATAGTATGAGCAGAGTCACACATATTGCATGCAGAGACAGACATGGTAGATTACATGTAACATCCTGGTCATGTGTATAAGATCACACTGTGAGTCAAGCTTGGATTTAAATGGATCTGGGTGAATAATTTGCTTAGTTGATGTGTTTAAAGTATGGAAATACATGTATTTTTAAAGTCAGTTAGGCTTTAGCATATGTATTAGTAGGGAAACTCAGGCAGCATGTCTGTTGGGCCTCTTACTTCACAAATAGGCTCTAAGCTGTGCAATCAAGAACCAGGGTGTGCCTTTGAAATGAAAAAGGAATGCTATGTCTTGCGTATTTATATATGTGGTCTGTTTTTTGCCAGTAGACACAGTGAAATAGTATGACCAGAGACACACATATTGCATGCAGAGACAGACATGGTCAATTACATGTAACATCCTGGTCATGTGTATAAGATCACACTGTGAGTCAAGCTTGATTTTAAATAGATCTGGGTGAATAATTTGCTTAGTTGATGTGTTTAAAGTATGGAAATACATGTATTTTTAAAGTCAGTTGGGCTTTAGCATACGTACTAGTAGGGAATCTTAGGCAGCACGTCTGTTAGGCGTCTTACTTCACAAACAGGCTCTAAGCTGTGCAATCAAGATCCGGGGTGTGCCTTTGAAATGAAAAAGGAATGTTATGTCTTGCTTATTTATATAAGTGTTCCGTTTTTGCCAGTAGACACAGTGAAATAGTATGACCAGAAGCACACATATTGCATGCAGAGACAGACATGGTAGATTACATGTAACATCCTGGTCATGTGCCTAAGATCACACTGTGAGTCAAGCTTGATTTTAAATGGATCTGGGTGAATAATTTGCTTAGTTAATGTGTTTAAAATATGGAAATACATGTTTTCTTAAAGTCAGTTAGGCTTTAGCATATGTACTAATAGCGAATCTTAGGTAGCATGTCTGTTAGGCCTGTTACTTCAGAAATAGACTCTATGCTGTGCAATCAAGATCCAGGGTGTGCCTTGGAAATGAAAAAGGAATGTTATGTCTTGCTTATTTATATATGGGTTCTGTCTGTTGCCAGTAGACACAGTGAAATAGTATGACCAGAGACACACATATTGCATGCAGAGACAGACATGGTAGATTACATGTAACATCCTGGTCATGTGCCTAAGATCACACTGTGAGTCAAGCTTAATTTTAAATGGATCTGGGTGAATAATTTGCTTAGTTGACGTGTTTAAAGTATGGAAATACATGTATTTTTAAAGTCAGTTAGGCTTTAGCATATGTACTAGTAGGGAAACGTAGGCGTCATGACTGTTAGGCCTCTTACTTCACAAATAGGCTCTAAGCTGTGCAATCAAGATCCAGGCTGTGCCTTTGAAATGAAAAAGGAATGTTATGTCTTGCTTATATATATGTGGTCTGTTTTTTGCCGGTAGACACAGTGAATTAGTATGAGCAGAGTCACACATATTGCATGCAGAGACAGACATGGTAGATTACATGTAACATCCTGGTCATGTGTATAAGATCACACTGTGAGTCAAGCTTGGATTTAAATGGATCTGGATGAATAATTTGCTTAGTTGATGTTTTTAAAGTATGGAAATGCATGTATTTTTAAGGTCAGTTGGGCTTTAGCATATGTACTAGTAGGGAATCTTAGGCAGCAAGTCTGTTAGGCGTCTTACTTCACAAACAGGCTCTAAGATGTGCAATCAAGATCCAGGGTGTGCCTTTGAAATGAAAAAGGAATGTTATGCCTTGCTTATTTATATATGTGTTCTGTTTTTTGCCAGTAGACACAGTGAAATAGTATGACCAGAGACACACATATTGCATGCAGAACCAGACATGGTAGATTACATGTAACATCCTGGTCATGTGCCTAAGATCACACTGTGAGTCAAGCTTGATTTTAAATGGATCATGGTGAATAATTTGCTTAGTTGATGTGTTTAAAGTATGGAAATACATGTATTTTTAAAGTCTGTTAGGCTTTAGCATATGTACTAGTAGGGAAACATAGGCAGCATGTCTGTTAGACCTCTTACTTCACAAATAGGCTCTAAGCTGTGCAATCAAGATCCAGGGTGTGCCTTGGAAATGAAAAAGGAATGTTATGTCTTGCTTATTTATATATGTGGTCTGTTTTTTGCCAGTAGACACAGTGAAATAGTATGACCAGAGACACACATATTGCATGCAGAGACAGACATGGTAGATTACATGTAACATCCTGGTCATGTGCCTAAGATCACACTGTGAGTCAAGCTTGATTTTAAATGGATCTGGGTGAATAATTTGCTTAGTTGATGTGTTTAAAGTATGGAAATACATGTATTTTTAAAGTCAGTTAGGCTTTAGCATATTTACTAGTAGGGAAACGTAGGCGGCGTGTCTGTTAGGCCTCTTACTTCACAAATAGGCTCTAAGCTGTGCAATCAAGATCCAGGCTGTGCCTTTGAAATGGAATGTTATGTCTTGCTTGTTTATGTATGTGGTCTTTTTTTTGCCAGTAGACACAGTGAAATAGTATGACCAGAGACACACATATTGCATGCAGAGACTGACATGGTAGATTATATGTAACTTCCTGGTCATGTGCCTAAGATCACACTGTGAGTTAAGCTTGATTTTAAATGGATCTGGGTGAATAATGTGCTTAGTTAATGTGTTTAAAGTATGGAAATACATGTATTTTTAAGGTCAGTTGGGCTTTAGCATATGTACTAGTAGGGAATCTTAGGCAGCACGTCTGTTAGGCGTCTTACTTCACAAACAGGCTCTAAGATGTGCAATCAAGATCCAGGGTGTGCCTTTGAAATGAAAAAGGAATGTTATGCCTTGCTTATATATATGTGGTCGGTTTTTTGCCGGTAGACACAGTGAAATAGTATGAGCAGAGTCACACATATTGCATGCAGAGACAGACATGGTAGATTACATGTAACATCCTGGTCATGTGTATAAGATCACACTGTGAGTCAAGCTTGGATTTAAATGGATCTGGGTGAATAATTTGCTTAGTTGATGTGTTTAAAGTATGGAAATACATGTATTTTTAAAGTCAGTTAGGCTTTAGCATATGTATTAGTAGGGAAACTCAGGCAGCATGTCTGTTGGGCCTCTTACTTCACAAATAGGCTCTAAGCTGTGCAATCAAGAACCAGGGTGTGCCTTTGAAATGAAAAAGGAATGCTATGTCTTGCGTATTTATATATGTGGTCTGTTTTTTGCCAGTAGACACAGTGAAATAGTATGACCAGAGACACACATATTGCATGCAGAGACAGACATGGTCAATTACATGTAACATCCTGGTCATGTGTATAAGATCACACTGTGAGTCAAGCTTGATTTTAAATAGATCTGGGTGAATAATTTGCTTAGTTGATGTGTTTAAAGTATGGAAATACATGTATTTTTAAAGTCAGTTGGGCTTTAGCATACGTACTAGTAGGGAATCTTAGGCAGCACGTCTGTTAGGCGTCTTACTTCACAAACAGGCTCTAAGCTGTGCAATCAAGATCCGGGGTGTGCCTTTGAAATGAAAAAGGAATGTTATGTCTTGCTTATTTATATAAGTGTTCCGTTTTTGCCAGTAGACACAGTGAAATAGTATGACCAGAAGCACACATATTGCATGCAGAGACAGACATGGTAGATTACATGTAACATCCTGGTCATGTGCCTAAGATCACACTGTGAGTCAAGCTTGATTTTAAATGGATCTGGGTGAATAATTTGCTTAGTTAATGTGTTTAAAATATGGAAATACATGTTTTCTTAAAGTCAGTTAGGCTTTAGCATATGTACTAATAGCGAATCTTAGGTAGCATGTCTGTTAGGCCTGTTACTTCAGAAATAGACTCTATGCTGTGCAATCAAGATCCAGGGTGTGCCTTGGAAATGAAAAAGGAATGTTATGTCTTGCTTATTTATATATGGGTTCTGTCTGTTGCCAGTAGACACAGTGAAATAGTATGACCAGAGACACACATATTGCATGCAGAGACAGACATGGTAGATTACATGTAACATCCTGGTCATGTGCCTAAGATCACACTGTGAGTCAAGCTTAATTTTAAATGGATCTGGGTGAATAATTTGCTTAGTTGACGTGTTTAAAGTATGGAAATACATGTATTTTTAAAGTCAGTTAGGCTTTAGCATATGTACTAGTAGGGAAACGTAGGCGTCATGACTGTTAGGCCTCTTACTTCACAAATAGGCTCTAAGCTGTGCAATCAAGATCCAGGCTGTGCCTTTGAAATGAAAAAGGAATGTTATGTCTTGCTTATATATATGTGGTCTGTTTTTTGCCGGTAGACACAGTGAATTAGTATGAGCAGAGTCACACATATTGCATGCAGAGACAGACATGGTAGATTACATGTAACATCCTGGTCATGTGTATAAGATCACACTGTGAGTCAAGCTTGGATTTAAATGGATCTGGATGAATAATTTGCTTAGTTGATGTTTTTAAAGTATGGAAATGCATGTATTTTTAAGGTCAGTTGGGCTTTAGCATATGTACTAGTAGGGAATCTTAGGCAGCAAGTCTGTCAGGCGTCTTACTTCACAAACAGGCTCTAAGATGTGCAATCAAGATCCAGGGTGTGCCTTTGAAATGAAAAAGGAATGTTATGCCTTGCTTATTTATATATGTGTTCTGTTTTTTGCCAGTAGACACAGTGAAATAGTATGACCAGAGACACACATATTGCATGCAGAACCAGACATGGTAGATTACATGTAACATCCTGGTCATGTGCCTAAGATCACACTGTGAGTCAAGCTTGATTTTAAATGGATCATGGTGAATAATTTGCTTAGTTGATGTGTTTAAAGTATGGAAATACATGTATTTTTAAAGTCTGTTAGGCTTTAGCATATGTACTAGTAGGGAAACATAGGCAGCATGTCTGTTAGACCTCTTACTTCACAAATAGGCTCTAAGCTGTGCAATCAAGATCCAGGGTGTGCCTTGGAAATGAAAAAGGAATGTTATGTCTTGCTTATTTATATATGTGGTCTGTTTTTTGCCAGTAGACACAGTGAAATAGTATGACCAGAGACACACATATTGCATGCAGAGACAGACATGGTAGATTACATGTAACATCCTGGTCATGTGCCTAAGATCACACTGTGAGTCAAGCTTGATTTTAAATGGATTTGGGTGAATAATTTGCTTAGTTGATGTGTTTAAAGTATGGAAATACATGCATTTTTAAAGTCAGTTAGGCTTTAGCATATTTACTAGTAGGGAAACGTAGGCGGCATGTCTGTTAGGCCTCTTACTTCACAAATAGGCTCTAAGCTGTGCAATCAAGATCCAGGCTGTGCCTTTGAAATGGAATGTTATGTCTTGCTTGTTTATGTATGTGGTCTTTTTTTTGCCAGTAGACACAGTGAAATAGTATGACCAGAGACACACATATTGCATGCAGAGACTGACATGGTAGATTATATGTAACTTCCTGGTCATGTGCCTAAGATCACACTGTGAGTTAAGCTTGATTTTAAATGGAACTGGGTGAATAATGTGCTTAGTTAATGTGTTTAAAGTATGGAAATACATGTATTTTTAAAGTCAGTTGGGCTTTAGCATATGTACTAGTAGGGAATCTTAGGCAGCATGTCTTTTAGGCGTCTTACTTCACAAATAGGCTCTAAGCTGTGCAATCAAGATCCACGGTGGGCCTTTGAAATGAAAAAGGAATGTTATGTCTTGCTTATTTATATGTGGTCTGGTTTTTTGCCAGTAGACACAGTGAAATAGTATGAGCACAGACACACATATTGTATGCAGAGACAGACATGGTAGATTACATGTAACATCCTGGTCATATGCCTAAGATCACACTGTGAGTCAAGCTTGATTTTAAATGGATATGGGTGAATCATTTTCTTAGTTGATGTGTTTAAAGTATGGAAATGCATGTATTTTTAAAGTCGGTTGGGCTTTAGCATATGTACTATTAGGGAATCTTAGGCAGCAGGTCTGCTAGGCGTCTTACTTCACAAACAGGCTCTAAGCTGTGCAATCAAGATCCAGGGCGTGCCTTTGAAATGAAAAAGGAATGTTATGTCTTGCTTATAGGTGACATTATTGAAAAATGTGAAAATATAATTCCTTATTTCATACATACACTCAGTGTTTTCCTTGTCAAAAATGTTAAAGCCATACTTTTTAGCATGAAACATTTACCAGAGTGAGATGAGACACACACAAACAAATGAATGACACATAAAAAAAGAGAGAGAGATGGTGCAGGCACAGAGTGAGATGAAACTCAGGAACATAGTGAGGTGAGACACAGGCACAGAGTACCCTTTTAGCTTAGAGATGCAAACTGTGAGGAGACACAGGTGACATTATTGAAAAATGTGAAAATATAATTCCTTATTTCATACAGAGACTCAGTGTGATCTTTGTCAAAAATGTAAAAGCTATACTTTTTACCATGAAACATTTACCAGCGTGAGATGAGACACACGCAAACAGACAAATGACACACAGAAAGAGAGAGAGAGATGGGGCAGGCACAGACTGAGATGACACACAGGCACAGAGTCAGGTGAGACACAGGCACAGAGTGAGATGAGATACAGGCACAGAGTGACATAAGACACAGGTACAGAGTGACATGGTGTAGGCAGAGAGTAAGTTTAATAATGAAAGTGTACTGCACTGTTACTGTGACACAGTTGATGTGGTATGAAGTAACTTATGTTGTAAACTAGTGTTTATATTGTTCAGTTATTGTAATTGCTATGTAGTATGTTTGTAGTGGTCTATAATATGTTATTTTTTTTTCTTTACCACAGATTGCAATCATCTATAGAAAGATAAAATAATATGCCGTCAAAGGAAAGACGTCAAAAGAAACATAAACAGGATTTAAGGTCCAATAAAACAGAAATACAAGACTCATCGAAAACACAATCTTCGGTGAAAAAAAATAATGCTCCTGGTAAGCAAACTAAGGACTTTTTAAGACACTTATTGAAATGTCAAAAAAAAATATGTTGGACAAGAGGAAACAACTGTAGAAGAGGACAGTGATTTCTCAGCTGTGCAAATTGAAAAAGTTGATGTCTCTAGAAGTGAAGAAATCTATGAACATTACAGTGTTCATCCATTGCATTCCAAAGAAGTAATGGGGAATGCTATTCACTTGTTTCAAATGAAAGAAGCAAAAGGAAGTCCCATTAGTGTATGGGAAGAAAGTTTGGAAGCTCGTTGTTTTCCACAGTTATTTCCAACAGGTCAAGGTGGACGATATGACGACCGACCTGTTCAAATTCCTGCATCTGAATTCCGGACTTTAAGATTATATGCAGAAGATCCAAGGTTTCGTCAATGCATTCCATATTTGTTCCACCTACTGTTTGAGAGTGACGTGTCTGGACTTTCTTATGCAGTGAACCATATACTGAAAATTGAAGTACATCTGCAAAATGTTTCAGCAAGGGACTTTATGGATGAAGTGAAACTGCAACACAGTGTTTTGGAATCTCAGCTAATTAATCTCATGGCATGCCAGCGTGATACTAACGAGTATTGGTACCGTCGTCATGGGGAATTGAAATGTATGCTAAGAAACTTAGGAACTCCTACATGGTTCCTCACTCTTAGCTGTGCTGAGTATGCTTGGGAAGACTTACTTGAATTTCTACGAGAGGCAAATAAAAACATTGAAAATATTGAATACAAGACACCTGGAGAACTGTGCTCTTTGGATCCAGTTAATGTATGCAGATATTTCAATCATAGGTTTGAAGCTATGATGTCTTTTATTACAAACACAAAAAATCCTCCGCTTGGAGAGGTGTTGGATTTCTTTTGGAGAAAGGAGTATCAAGCAAGAGGTGCTCCTCACATACATATGTTGCTATGGATTAAAGATGCACCAACATTTGGAACAGATTCAGATGAGAAAGTGATGAGTTTCATTGAGCAGTATTCTACATGTGCTGTTCCGAAAAGTACAGAAGAAAACAATTTAAGACATCAAGTTTTACGCTTTCAAACCCATCGTTGTGGAAAATACTGTGGTCAAAAATACAAATCCAAGGACAAGTTCTACACAAAATGTCGTTTTGCATTTCCACATCCAGTAACATCGAAAGGAAGAGTGAACAATTTTATGTCTTCTCTGTGACATACTGTGACAAGAAAATCACCTTAAAATACATACAACCTAAGAAGAAATGAGGAGTCCGAATACATAAATGACTACAACCCAGTCATTTTGTCCATGTGGAATGCTAACATGGATATTCAATATGTTGCTGACAACTCTATTGCTGTGGCTCGATATGTGACGTCTTACATCACAAAATCAGAAAAGACAGAACTGAAGGAAATGTGGGAGGACATTTCACATGAAAAGAGTCTAAGCAAGAAATTATACAGTTACAGTCTGAAGATGTTGTCGCATCGAGAAATTGGAGCATATGAATGTTCTGATCGGTTATCATCAGCAAGTCTATATGCCAAATCTAGAGCCATCATTTGGGTGAGTCTAGGTCTTGCTGCAACACGAAACCGAGTTTTGAAATCAGTACAAGAAATAAAGTATTTGGCGGAGAAAGAACCAAACAGTTCGGATATTTTTAAGACAAACATGTTGGATACATACTATCCAAATAGAAGTAGTCATCTTGAGAACGTTTGTCTCTATGAAGTTCTGCAAACCTATACTTTTAAGAGGAATGTCACAGAAGATATCAATAACGGTGTATATGCTGTAATTGGATGTGTAGGCTGTCTGGTGAAACAAAGAAAAGGCAATTTGATTAATCATCTAAAATTGAGTTGTGAATCTTCAGACAAAAGGACATTTTACTATTTAGCTCTTTTGCAACTCTTTAAACCATGGCGTTCAGAAGAGGAACTACTTGGAGATTTTCTTACTTATGAAGATTCTTTTCAAAGCAACCAAGGATACCATAGAATGTCCTGTTTTTTCAAATTATCTGCAAATGTTGAACGAGGAAATACAGCAAGAAGCTACAATTGCAGCAGAGATTGCTAGAGACAGTTCTCAAGACAGTCAGAGTTCTGCTTCAATGATTCAGGATCCACTAGGAGGACCAATTATACAAAATGAAGCTGCCACTGCCATGAATGAAGTGGAAAGAGCTATAGAACAAGCTCAGGAGGATGTAGTTAACTTAGAAGATTTGGAAAAAGAACTAAACGTTGAGCTGAGACAAATATATGATGAAGTCACAGAACAGATTGAGCATGGTTTATGTCATGAGAAAAAAGAGTGCTCATGTACATCATTTATACCCGTCCGACTGTACGTGAGTGGAGAAGCAGGAACTGGAAAAAGTTTTCTGATTAAAGCAATTGCAACGTATCTGCAGAAAAGAACGGAGTCATCGCTGTCTTGTGTTGTTAACGCTCCAACTGGGTTGGCAGCACATAACATTAAAGATATTACTTTACATCGCTTGTTGATGCTGCCAGTAGAGCATGATAATAAATTACAATACCACAAGCTATCTGGAGAAGCTTGTTGTGAAGTTTCAAGAGTCCTAAAGAAAATGAAACTTCGTATCATTGATGAGGTAAGCATGGTATCAAATGTAATGCTTGCTTTTGTCCATTTAAGAATGCAAGAAATTCTTAAAACAGAGTATGATGTGTTATTTGGAGGCAAACACATCATTGGTTTGGGGGATCTACTGCAGCTAACTCCAGTGAAAGGACAACCAGTGTTTAAAATGTTTACACATGAAGATACCAGGAAGTGCCTAGGAAGCATTGGAAATGTTAACATATGGTTAAATTTCAAATATGCAGAACTGCTTCAAAATATGCCACAGGCAAAGGATGAAGATTGTCTTTGTTAAAGGTTTGGAAGTGTATAGAAAATATTATAGAAATATTACTTTTAGTATGGAGAGTTTACATTTTACGGTACAGTTGTCTACATTAGATACATTACAAAATTACTTTAAAAGATTACCCTTTAAATTATTTGATATAAAAATGTAGATAGTTTAAACCAGTTATATTTTCTAAGAATAACTTTGAAAACGGACTAATAAATGTTGAAAAACTTGCACTTACCAGAAGTATCCAATGACAGGCAGTATTTGTCGGACTAAGAAGAATGCCCATTTTCTCAAAGGGTACCTGTAGAGTTAAAATGCAATCATTAATAGCTTTACATTACAACCCAATTACATTCTTTTTGACTTACAAGTATTCGAAAAAGTGAATATTAATGAATATATTTTCAAAATAAACAATCTTCCCTCGAAAAAGTTCTAAAAACATCTTACATTTATCATAGTCTTCTAAACGTTACTCGATTCTACTCTTAAACATTAATTCAAATAGAGGTCTGAGAGGGCCATATGACGCAGCAATAACTATTACAACCATGTACACATAATTTAAAAGAATACAGGCTTGGGAGTGTCACATGACGCAGTAATAAATATTAAAACTAATGGGAGAATTAGGAGGTGGCAAATACGATGAACTAGAAAGCATATATTCCACAAAAATAAAGCAAAACAGAGCTGGGAGGGCCACGTGACGGATTAAAAAAATAATACCATTATGAACGCACAATTTATATGAATACAGGCTAAAGCACGTGACAGTTGAAAAATACAAAAGCAAAATGTATGCACGGAGAATTTTTAAAAATAGAGGTCTGGATTAGGTTAGCATTCGCTGAAGCTAATGCACCTTTCAATGTTATGTTGCCCGTTTTCAGAGGCCATTTTGTATTACTATCCACCATGTTGTATGCCTTCCATTGCCTCGTGCTCGTCATGTGCTTTGTCCTACCTCTCTGATTACTAGCTCACGTATTCTGCTTAGCAACAAGTTTTTTTTTGCTTTCTTTCAAATATGCGCATGCTCTATCGAGCCACATCTGTTTCTGATAAACCATTGTTGCGATGTGTTTACCCCAAAATGCTTAAATTTTCAGCTCCTTCCGCTTTTTGAATGTGCTTCGAAAATACCCTTATATGTACATGAATTTGTCTTCTGTTTGTGCCGCCTATTTTCCGAAACCGCTGTGTGGGTATAAAAGGACCATGTGCCTTCCTACCTGGGGGTGACTCTGGACTCTAAACTCAGCTGGAGAAACCACATTGTGAAGACCTGCCAGAAAGCAGTAACCAAACTGGCTGCATTATACCCACTCCTGAAGACCAAGTCGATGCCCATTCAGAGCAAGGTGTGAGCAATCACCGCAATAATTTGACCAACTATGACATACGCTTCACCAGTTTGGAGTAGTGACACTCGCAGCTTTGGAAAGACCTACAGAGACTACAGAGCGAGGCCCTACGGATTGCAGCAGGTGATCCTATGATCTCACGAACAGCAGACCTCCACAGAGACCTAGGCATTGAGATGTTGGACAACCATTTCCTCAAACTCAACTAGGCATTCTACAAAGGATTGGATCAAAAAGAAAACCCACTGATCAGGAAACTCGCAGATATCTCTACAAACCCATTTGACCGCTACCCACGGCCCATCGAATCGCTAACCTTGTGAAACTGAAACAGCAACGCAGCATCCAAAAACTCATCAGTGCCTGAAGGCAAACGCCCGGCAGGTACACAAAACTGACGGAATAATCGCCTCGGCAGGCACCCAAAACTGAACAGTATCAGAAGGAACTAGATAGACAAAGACGAGACTCTTTGAAAAATATGCTGACAACTCTGCAAACTCAATTGACCGCTACCCGCGGCCTATCACTGAGCTGACCCTGTGATACAACCTCAACTGTAACAAAGAGTCACACATCAATAAGACAGACTAAAAAATTAAAAATGAATGTGGAGTAATGAGGCTACTGCCTCGGTATCCAAAAACTCACCACTGTCAGAAGGAATCTAACAGACGAAAACAAGACGGTAGACGTTCAGTGTGCTACTTCATGCATTGCCGAAGGGTATTGTCTGAATGTAGATCCACCCCATGGTGTCTTAATAAACTTTGTCTTTTCTATTCCAGTTTCCGTGCCAACTTCTATTTTAAGATTCACAGGTTTTAGCGGCATGACTAGGCCTTACTGAAAGTGGATACAACATCGTGACACAGAAAGAAACATTTATACTATGTGCATACAATTTAAAACCATTGAGGGGTAGGAAAGCCATATGATGGAGAAAAAACTAGCATCATGCATATACAATTTACAGCGGAGGCTGATGTTTAGACGGCTTCTCTTACCTTTGCTTCTGTCGTGTTTTGTCGTGTCTTGAAAGGCTGCGGTTTTGCAGAGTCTGGGGTGTTTTTGGTGCGGGCGCCGCCGCCTCCGTGCCTATGGTATTGTGGCTGGGCGGCAGCAGCAGTGACACCACGTCGAGTGTCAGGAGTCCTCCTCCGCTTGAGCAATCAGTTTGTAGTAAAATGGATGACAACACTCTGTTTGTCACCACAGCACAGGCAGGCAAAAGAGAGGGCGCCCACGTCAGTGCCGCATTAAATGGGAACTGTGGGGGCTGACCAAACCAAGCCCAGGGCCTTCAATGACATCTCATTGGCTAATGTATTAGTTTCCAGGCTTAGTGATAGCAAGCATGCTAGGTGGTGGCATGTGGGGAGTGTGGGCGGGCATGCACCGCTCATGTGCAAGTGTGAGTGTGTGCACTAACAATTAACAACAGAGATAGATGGGGGTGGTGTTATAATGTGCGCAGAGGCAGGCCCAAAATCGGATCTGCAATGCAATCTCCTTAGCGCGCCCTGAGCTCTGATTTGTCAGTGAGAGGGTGATCGCACCATACTTTGTACTGCTAATCATACTCAGCGCATACGCGAGCATACAGTACGAATATGCTTTGACATTACGCGTCGCATGAAAGCTTCCGTGTGACGTCATGTACAGCGTTCTGTACGCGAAAGGCGGCAATGTTTCTACTTGGTTTAAAACATTTGTTTATGTATTTAATGTAGATACTAAGGGCAGACATTTGGGATGACTATGATTTTTTTTATACTTTTAACAATCATATATTACTTTTAAAAACAATTTCACAAATCGCGGTAGAACATCATGCGTACTCATATCGAAAGAGCTGCGCAAGCGCATCATGAGTGTACGCAAAGCCATGTGACTTTAAAAGTAGAGATTTGATTGGTTTGTAACTTTTCCTATTACGACTGTTGAAAGTTCCGTCCCATTATAATTATTCGACGTTGACTTTCTAAGAAGAAGTATTTCTTCTGAAAATCTTCTCAAATAGAAGGAAGATCACCATAATAAGAGCAATGGACTCATCTTCCAGCAGTTCTTCAGAGGGAGATTTCATTCCTGAAGAACCTCCAAAGAAGAGGAAAGAAGCTCTAATTTGGAAGTTTTTTACTTTTCCGGAAGGGCAAAAAAAGGTTAATGCTTCAAAAGTAACCTGTAAAATTTGGGAAGGGGGTAGGGTAGAGATATTCTGACCCTCTAGGCTTGCTCAGGGGGTCGTACATGGATGTTTAGGCTCTATTTTCTTTTTTTAAAGAAATATTGCGGCGTACGCGTACGCGTATGTAAATACCTACAATTACGAGCAGGAGCTGCATGCTGATTGGCTGTCAATACTCCAAACCAGGAAGTGTTGGCAGCCATGTTGTTTGTCGGGAGAGCAGAGTCGCAAGAAAACAGTAAAACAAAGTTGAGAAATAAGGAAAGGGGGCAGGGTAGAAACATTCTGAGCCTATAGTCTTAGTCAGGGGGTGGTATATGGATCTTTAGGGTCAATTTTTATTTAAAAAAATTAAAAATGGCAGGTAGTCGTGCAGTACTTGTATGCGGTGGAAAAGGTGAAAAAAAAGTAGAAGTCTGTTTTATTCATTAGGTCCCGGGGGGGTAAATTACGGGGAAATTTTTCAGGATAATGGGGGCTTGTAAGGTGCCTCGAGCACTGGGGAACGGCACTCCTCTGGTTTTATTTTGAAGTATGCGGGGGGGTTACGGTCCTACTCCCCGCATTCTCAGGAAGCGGCACCCCGTGGGTCTTTTTAAAAAAAAAAAGTTTTCAGCTCTCTTTCTCTGTCCCTGTACACGTCGCGGAGAACGCCACCTTTCTGGGTTAGTGATATGTAAAATGACCTTCCAGCTCCGGGTATCTGCATTGTCTGGAGTTTTTTTATTAATGTTGGGAGGGTGGGCTTGATAATACGTCCTTGTTAATTGCCATAGAAGCCTATGTTCTGGTGCTAACATGGGGTTCTATGGGACATAACAAGGCCGTATTAACACCGGTCCTTGATAATAAGCACCTAAGTTTACTGGTAAAAAAAAAGAGCAATGGGCCATATTATCAACAAAAGGATATACATTATCGTCGCTTTTATTGGCAGGAAACTGCCGATAGAGCGGAGATAATGGGCTTGATAATATGTACTTGTGAATAACCATAGCAGCCTAGGTTAGGATCAGAACCTGGGTTGCTATGGGAAGTTACAAGGGTCTATTATCAAGTACATTATCGCCGCTTTATCAGCAGTTTCCTGTCGCTAAAAGCAGCGATAATGTATAGCCTTTTGTATGTAAAGCTTTCCTTTTTTTTGGTGTAGCAGTTGTACTCTCTTCACATGCTCAGCGTCGTTTCGAATTTCAAGTTTTTTTCTTCAAGTTCAACAAGCAAACATTTCTTTATATCAGTTAGTAAATATGTCGCTTTCTTTTCCCGGTTTGTGTGATTCATCCGGTGCTGTACTATTGTACAGTATTAATAGTCATATTTTTAATATATTTATTTTAAAGGTAGTGCCGAGGCGCCAAACGTTGATTACGTACTCCGTCCACCGCTATTTTAGTAGTCTCTCACCGTTGTATTTATTATATCAGTTAGTTAGAACTTAGTAGTTTTCAATCCTAGTCTTGAATATCTTACTATAGTATTTCAACATTATTTTTATTGTGGACCGTCATACCCCTCCCCCACAAAATAAAAGAAGTATGTAGTTTTTTTATTAACTTTTATTAAACAATAAATGTAAACAAAACTCAATTATAACTATATTAGAACTGGCAAAATAACTTAAACAATGTTATAAAGAAATTGTGAAATGGATTCCAAAAGGTGTCCGATTGGTAATCTGCAAAAGAAAAAAGAAAATTTGAGTTTAGAATTATGTAGATGTCAGTAAATGAGCTGAAGCATTACAAGTTGTGCTAACTCTACAGTTTTACATGTGCAGTGTGACTCGTATATTCCTGTTCTGTTATAGTGCCGCATTCAAGTGGTGTCTATATGGAAGTGCCTATTGCGTTACTGACGCCCGTTATGGCGACTTATTTCTAATGCATTCCTATGAAGGATTTGTAGATCTAGGCCTCTGTGCTTACCGTTGTATAAACCTTGCGGCCAAACACTGCAGCCACTGGGATGGACAACTTCAGGTGGGCTGATCGTCTACACGTCCAAGTAGACAGCAGTGTCTACGTTTAAGAGAGATAGAGAAATGATGTCACAGAGAGAGAGAGAGAGAGAGAAAACATTAAAACTGTGTCGCAGAGTCTGGAGTTGAGATTTTTTGCTGAATCAGCCGTAGATTTATTATCTCCTTGCATCACTTTACCCATCTTAAAAGTGACTCAAAAGTGGCGTAGTATGGTTGATGATCTGTTTGTCAGACTGTTGTAACCTATCTGTTGTCACTGCTCGGAGGTAATTATAGATTTTACAGAGAAGCTGCTGTACACTACGCACTCTAGGCCATAATATCAAGCCTGGGTGACAAAAATTATTGCCACTTTATTGGCAGGAAAGTGTCGCTAAAGTGGCGATAATGGGTTTGATAATATGCTCTATGGAATTCCAATTGAAGCTCATGTCAGATGTCCTTCTCATCTGACATGAGCTTTGATTGGAATTCCATAGAGCATATTATCAAACCTATTATGGCCACTTTAGCGGCAGTTTGCTGCCGATAAAGTGGCGATAATTTTGTCGCTAAGGGATGATGATATGGCCCTCTCTCGTTTCACAAATGTAGCTAGCAATATAGTTTAACGAGTGCAGTGTACCTGGTATATTTCAGTTGTTATAGTGCCGCGTTGAAGTAATGTCTATATGGAAGTGCCTATTGCGTTACTGACGCCCGTTATGGTGATTTATTTCTAATGCATTGCTATGAAGACTTTGTAGATCTAGGGTGCTGTGCTTACCTTGTATAAAGAGTGCAGCCACCAGAGTTCACCATACGACATCTGTCGTCTTTTGTCATGTCTTGAAAGGCTGCGGTTTTGCTGAGTCTGGGGTGTTTTCGACAGTCTGTCTGTCATTGCAGCACAGGCAGGCAAAAGAGAGCGTGCTCACGTCAGTGCCCGCATTAAATGGGAACTTCGGGGGCTGATCACACCAAGGCCAGGGCCGTCATTGGTAGCGTTTTCGCGGTCTGCAAGAATGATGGCTCTGGGGGACATGCCATTGGGTGATGTATTGGTTTCCAGGCTAAATTATAGCAAGCATGCTAGGTGGTGGTATGTGGGTAGTGTGGGCGGGCATGCACCATGCATGTGAAAGTATGAGTGTGTGCACTAACCATTAATAACAGAGAGAGATGGGGTGGTGTTATAATGTACGCAGAGGCAGGCCCAGAATCGGAACGGCAATGAGTCAGCACTTCTAATCATTGTCCTTAGCGCGCCCTGAGGTCTGATTTGTCACTGAGAGGGTGATCGCACCATAGTTTGTATTGCTTATCATACTCAGTGTGTACCCGCGCATACGGTACAAATATGCTTTGACGTCGCATTAAAGCTTTCTGTTCGCGTAAGGGGGCAATGTTTCTACTTGGTTTAAAACATGTATGTATTTAATGTAGATACTAAGGGCAGACATTTAATAATCTTATATTACTTTTAAAAAGAATTACACAAATCGCGGTAAAACATCATGCGTACTCGTATTGAAAGAGCTGCGCAAGCGCATCATAAGCGTACGCAAAGCCATGTGACTTTAAAAGTAGAGATTTGATTGGTTCGTAACTTTTCCTATTGCGAGTGTTGAAAGTTCAGTCCCATTATAATTATTCAACTTTGACTTTCTAAGAAGAAGCATTTGTTGTGAGAATCTTCTCAAATAGAAGGAAGTTCACCATAATAAGAGCAATGGAGTCATCTTCCAGCAGTTCTTCAGAGGAATATTTAATTCCTGAAGAAGCTCCAAAGAAAGGGAAAGAAGCTCTAATTTGGAAGTTTTTCACTTTTCCAGAAGGTCAAAAAAAAGGTTAATGCTGCAAAAGTAACCTGTAAAATTTGCCAAACAACTCTTTCAAGGGGTGATCCATGTAAAAAATACTCCTTCGGCACAGCAAATATGGTACGACACGTGAAGAACTTGCACCCCAAGAACTTTGCTCAAGCTGAAAGACGGAGGTTGCACGAGAACCCAACCTGCTGCTACACCAAGCACATCAACGGCGGCAGCATTTTCAGCAAGCAGTCCACACCCACATATTGATTGTAACTTTGCTAAAGTTAAAATTCTTTGCATTTATTGCGATAAACTTTTGTGTTATGGGGAACAGTCTATAGACCTGATGAAACACAGAATACAGGATCATTGCTGTCCTCGACATTAGTTGTTCTTTTTTTCATTATTTTGTTCCGCTTGGAATTTGTTGAGAAAACACACAAAAAATACAAAACAAAAAAACCAGTTGTTTTTAGAACTACTTTCACTGGTCATAGAAAGAACTATATTTCTATGTTAGTGTGTAAAAGTTTGTCAAAATGAATGTGTAGTTCTTAAATGAATGAATGAATATATTACTAGTGTATGGAGAATGTGAAAGTGCAGAGCTTTAAGGAAGTGCTACAGCATAAATCTATAAGGTGTTTACCTATAGTATACTGTAGTATTGTGCGAAGCACTTGAATGTAACATATGTACATAAATATGTTAGAAGTCTATGCTTCAATTTGCGCTGCTGGTGAAACTGCCTGGGTGAATTTGTATGTGTTAGGGGCGGATTTACAATCCCCTTGTGCCTCTTTTACACAGGCGTTGCATCACTTTTGTGACACAGCGGTGGTGCAAAAGATGTGCCATGGTGTGTGCTATTAACAATGCGACGCCTCTGGAGGGTGCAGCTAACTATAACTTGACGTGATGTCATTTGAGATGTCATCAGTGATGTCATGAGTGATGTCACTGACCATGTCATGAGTGATGTTATATGTGATGTCATCAGCAGTGCATAGAGGGCGCACTAGTTATAGTTAGCTGAGCTAACTATAACGGAGGAATTTCAAAGGTTTTGTATGAGAGAAATGTTCAGCTAAATATAACGTGTAAAAACTAGGGTTTTTTCAATGAATTTGCATGGTTTTTTAAATGCTAATTCCTAACTATAACATGTGTGAAACTTATGTTTTTTTCAGTGAATATATATATATATATATATATATATATATATATATATATATATTACGCTCCATTGGGTTGTCCAAGTAGCGGGTAGCACCCGCAACTGCCCGTACCAACTAACGCTTTGGGGAAGGCGCACGCAGGCTCGGGTGCTACCCGCTACTTGGACAACCCCATGGAGCGTAATATATATATATATATATATATATATATATATATATATATATATATATATATATATATATATATATATATATATATATATATATATATATATTGTTTTCCAAAGTGCCGGAAGCTATTTCGGGAGGCACACGACAGTCCTCCTCCCCTCTGGGCTTCACGTGCAGTGCGCCTCCCCACCTGGCAATTCTTTAGCCCAACGCGTTTCTGGGAATTTCACCCGTCGTCAGGGGCTGTGCATCCAGAAAGCACTCGTGTTTGCACCATATTAACCGGATACGCTCATTAGTACAGGTCCCTTGATGGGCGTGTATTGTGCTTCATCATACCAAGATTCTTTGGTCTTGTAGTCCGTTTTGGTGCAGTATAAAAGTTGCACTTTTGGTAAAGTCGAGTGTCTTTTGGAAATGTATGCATCCTTAATCTGCCTATAGTAGACTGCGGGTGGTTTGGTGCACTGAAATCATCACGGGAGTCCTGTGCTCACGTTTCCAACCTTTTTGAAAACGCTGCCTCAGCCGCAGCAAAGCTCCTGATTGCTGTGGTAGATGGTGCTCTCCCACGACCGGGCGGCCATCAGTAATCTTGTTTTCCAAAGTACCTGAAGCAACATCCAATCAACTTGCTGCCCATTTGAAGTCCTGCTGCCCCTGATGAAATCCTTAGATGAAACGCGTCGGGCTGGACAATTATTGTGTGGACCGAGCCATGGTAATCTGCTGCTGGCTTCTTGAATAAACACACTTTGGCATAATTCGAACCTGTGGTGTGGCGTCTCTTACAGCAGGAACTGTTGATGGATTTATATTGAGCGGCTGTCCTGAGCCGCGAGAGACGCTCCGGTGTTTTGAAGATCTGAGCACCCCGCCTTCTGTGTACAACGGACGGGAAAAGGGCACAGGGGCCGTTTATCATGAAAGCTGTGAGGTGGCAAATGCTTTGGACTGTGTGCCACAATCCACATGGATTTTATTCAAAAACATTTTCGAGTGAGCAGCAAAGTACTCACTGAAGTAAGACATCGGCACTTCACATACCAGAAGCCTTCGGGAGAGGGCCGCGCCCACGGAGGCGGGGTCTGTTATCACTTTAAGTTGCCGTAAATCAACTTGCTGCCCATTTGAAGTCCTGCTGCCCCATATGAAATCCTTAGATGAAACGCGTCGGGCTGGACAATTATTGTGTCGACCGAGCCATGGTAATCTGCTGCTGGCTTCTTGAATAAACACACTTTGGCATAATTCGAACCTGTGGTGTGGCGTCTCTTACAGCAGGAACTGTTGATGGATTTATATATATATATATATATATATATATATATATATATACATATATATATATATATATATATATATATATATATATATATATATATATATATATATATATATATATATATATATATTCACTGAAAAAACCATAGGTTATAGACCATATATAGTTAGGAATTAGCATTTAGAAAACCTTATTTTACTCACACAAAACCATTGAAATTCCATATATAGTTAGTTGCACTAACTATATATCGCGCACCCGCAATCCACTGCTGATGATGTCACATATTACATCATTCATGACATGGTCAGTGACATCACTGATGACATCACTGATGACATCTCAAATGACATCACTGATGACATCACTGATGACATCTCAAATGACATCACTGATGACATCATGACACACCAATACCAGTTACTACAAACGCACTCACTGATTCCTACGTCTACACACACATTCACTCATTCACCCATACAATCACTCATACATACAGTCACTCATTATTACAACACTATCATATGCACTCATACACCTATGCAGACAGTCACACACTGCCACTCATCCATGGAGTTACTCACACACCAAGTCAGTCCTGTAAAGAATCAATCACACTTCCATTTCTTCATCTATACAGTTAAACACAGAACACCATACTTCAGTGACATCACTGATGACATCACTAATGACATCTGAAATGACATCACTGATGACATCTCAAATGACATCACTGATGACATCATGACACACCAATACCAGTTACTACATACGCACTCACTGATTCGTACGTCTACACACACATTCACTCATTCACCCATACAATTACTCATACATACAGTCAGTTATTATTAGAACACTATCATATGCACTCATACACCTAGTCAGTCCTGTGAAGAATCAATCACACTTCGATTTCCTCATCTATAGTTAAACACAGAACACCATACTTTTCACACATATACTAACACATACTTACTCTCTTATACAATCACTGATACAAGTACACATTGATATGCACAGAGTCACACACCTCCCAGCCAGCCACACACACACTCAGTCTTCCATACATCCACTCATTCTTCAATATGTAAAACGTATTTAAACTTTACAAAAACACACAGACACTAGATGATGTCATCAGTGATGTCATTTGAGATGTCATCAGTGATGTCATCAGTGATGTCACTGACCATGTCATGAATGATGTAATATGTGACATCATCAGCAGTGGATTGCGGGTGCGCGATATATAGTTAGTGCAACTAACTATATATGGAATTTCAATGGTTTTGTGTGAGTAAAATAAGGTTTTCTAAATGCTAATTCCTAACTATATATGACCTATAACCTATGGTTTTTTCAGTGAATTTTCAAGGTTTTGTAAATGCTAATTCCTAACTATATATGGTCTATAACCTATGGTTTTTTCTGTGAATTTCATTGGTTTTTTAACAGCTAATATCTGTAGCTGTAAAATGTATTCTTCTTTAAATCCAAAAATATATTTTATATGTTTATGAATAATTTTTTTTTTAAATATTTTTTTTTCTTCGTTCCCGCTTCGCGAATCGGGAAGCTTCCCGTTAGCTGACCTTGATGCCGCGAAATAGACCGCGAGCCGGTAAACGTTTCTTTACCGCAAGTGCCGCGTTAGAAAACAACATCGTGACGCCTCCCGTCCGCATGACGTTTCACGTTGTCGCGTGATACGTCATATGACGTGCTACGTTAGCGAACTGGTACGCGAAGCGAGTCGCAAAGCGCAGGTTTCTGGAAGCAAACCGGGAGGCCCTGCAAAGCGCTTAACGTAAACACAGCAAGTCATGTGACTTGGTAATAACACTTTTCATTGGTTCATTTCACTTTTGGTTTCCTAATGATGTAAGACTAGGTCATATAATCTAAAATGAACACTTTTGATTGGTTGAGAACTCTTGTTTTTCCCAAATGATGAAAATCCCTCCTTCTTTCCTCACTCTGACTTTCATCATTGTGAGAGAAAGACCCTTTGTGATCACTGAGCAATGGCTTCTTTAGTAGCTTCAGCTGGTGCTTCCCCACCACCTCCACCAAATCCAAGGAAGAGTGGACCACCTGCTCAAGTTATAATTCAACAAGAAGAGGAAGAAGAGGAACAGGACGACGAGCACGAAGAGAGGCAGTTTTTGCCTGAGCAGCCCAGGACGTTTCACCGGAAAGAAAACTTCATTTGGCAATTTTTTTAAATTTCCAAAGGTCAGAAAAAAGTTAATGCAAGATACGTAACTTGCCTTATATGTCAAGATAGACTGTCCAGAGGAACCGAGAAAAAATACAGTTTCGGAAACTACACAATGCATCGCCATATGACTAGGTGGCATCCTAACAACTACAGTGCTGCACAGTTTCGGAACGACCTAGATAATCTCCCTATTATGGCCAGAAGATCTGTTGTACCGGAAGTAACGGGACCAGAGGGCAGGGAGATGGTGCCAAATATACAAATGAAATTTGGTGAAGTAAAACACATCTGCGTATTTTGCGATGGATTCATTTCCTACGGAGAAAGAAGCATCACTCTGATCAACAGAGCTATTGACTATCATATGCAAGTTTGTACGAAACGCCCAAAATAATAAATACTTCTTTTTTTGTTTTGTTGCTCCTGTTGAGCCCTTTACAATGAATCGTTTTCATTGCCCCCTCCAAGAAAAACCCCCAAAAATATAAAACTGTTCAGAAAAATTCAAAAAAAGTAAAAAAATGGTCCGAAAAATAATAAAAAAAATATAAAACAACAAAAACAATAAAAAAAAAGTTCTTTTCAGAACTACCTCCCCGTTATTAAAAAATTGGTACAATATTTGGAACTGTGCCAACCTCTATTTCTCTTAGTTCGCTTCCCAGTTCGCTCGCCGGTACGCGAACCGGAAGCGAACCAAAAACAGTAAGTATAAGGGAAGGAAACAGACACTTATGTTAAAAGAAAGACAGCTATAGGGGAGTAAACTAGAGATACTATTACCCGTAATCCACTGCTGATGATGTCACATATTACATCATTCATGACATGCTCAGTGACATCATCAGCAGAGGATTGCGGGTTTTTTGGCAACGTGCCTTATCCACGGTTTAATAACGCTGCCTTTTGCTTTATATAAGTTTTCAAATTGTATGAAATATATACCAATAGGTCGTTATGAACCTTTAGGTAGTGCTTTTCTTCATGAGGTCTGGTCGCTTCCATACACATACAGATGTTTCAAAGATGATCAAGAAGTTTATCTGAATGGAGAGGAATGCACTGAGACGCCAGATCATTCACTAATGTGTAGGCACATACAGTTACACGGTTCATGCAACAAACACCGACCAAATATGGCTTGCGTGTTGCAAGGCACGCCAGTTCCTGCTATCATCCCCACGTTCAAGTTGTTGGAAAATGGTAGTTATTTGATGCTCAATAATGAAGATTGTTCTGAGTTAATTAAAAGTATTCCTTTTATCGTAACAGTAAGTGAACGGGTTATTTGCTGCAGAAATGTTCTATTTCCTCCCACACATGAACATAGGGAGTTTTCAATCTGGCCACAAATACCAACCTTGGGACAGATTTCAACGGCATGGCAAGAATAAGAGCTCTTTTGTCTCAGAGAGAGGTGGCCTTGAGTTCGGCCCGTGAAACTTTCGTGCTTCACATAGCGAACACCCGTACAGAGGTGCAGACCCTTTTCAATTCAGATTTGCCTTTCAATTTCAGCAAGATGGTTCCGACTATCTTTAACGCATCCTCCACAAAGACCCTGGCGCACTTTTTTAAAGTTGTTACCAGTGGTCTCGTGACTTCATTTGAGAAAATCTTTGGAGTCATCCCTGCTTCCTTTCATTCTATTTTCTCCACTCTGGTTCGTGGATTGGCATTTTTACTTGCATTACCAGCGGACGCTCTTGTGCTTTTTTACATTTTTAAATATGGATGTCCCTCCTATGCAACCTCCCACCCTGCAGCTGCTGACACTGTTCCGCAATCGCATGCTAGAATATTATGGCACAATGCCGTTGGCGATATTAAGCACGGCATATGGATTATCTTTTCGATTCTCATACTTCACCTGTGTCCAGCCTGTATTTCACTGCCTGACCTGTGATTTCGATTGGGCCATTGATTTGTGTCTCTGCGGACCGGTTTCTCCTGACGTCGACTTTAATCAGCTGATGACTCCTATCATTACTCACGAGTTGGTTTGTCCTGGCGAAAGGATTATGGCTGTGGCATTGATGCATGGACTACTTGGTCCCTGGAATTTACTGGCGGCAGCACAGTCTTTCTTGGAACAGAGCTTTCTTGAAAACCCACCGAGCTGTCCTCTGATGGTGATAGAGGATCCGGTGCTGGGAGAGCACGTATGTTCTTTTCCGCTTTTAAATTGGATGGCTGAACTGTTTTCGGATGAAGACGGTGACTTCCTATTGGAGGCTGTTGCAGCTTATTTTGCATACACAGTTATGTCATAGACCTTTTTCATGTTTGATATGCTGAGTACTAGCATTTCATTGACAATTCATTGACTTATTTGTCAAGTTTTTATTATTTACCTTGCCTATTGGCTTAAGACTCGATAAAGTACTTGGCTGTTTTATTTTTCTTTAGCATTAAATTGTCCTAGTTTTTAATGCTTTACCTTGCGGACCGTCCACATATAAACTTGCAATCTGCTCTCATGAGATGGCACTTCTATTATCTTATTCAGTTCGTTTCCGGATCATGGGGAGGTGTCATCTAGGTCCTGGATATCTTTACACCGTGTTAAGTTAGCATGGGCTCATTACCGGTTTAAACGCCATTTTTCCTTTTTTGCAACTTCTGCACACGACACTTAGTTGTTGCTTTAGCTTTCCACCTAGTAGTTCATCGTGGTTTACATGAGAATAATATGTTATTGCTCTACTATCTGCTTTGCTTGTTAAACTATATCTGTACAGCGAGTGCTAAAGTTTCAAGAACAACACGATACAGAATTGTTATGAGGTCTGATCTCCACGACTTCATACTCATAACATAAGTGCAACTTCTGCCAATTCTGGGCATGAGGCGGGTTTTATATTGCTTTGCCGAACACACATACACAACAGTTGATGCGGTTCACATGAAGAGAGAGCTGGTGTATGCTGATGTGATTCCTTCAAATCTAAGACACTAAAGTATGGGCACGCCCTAAACCAACACAAAGAGACCTTCTTAGCAAATAATATAATATGTGTATTAGGGAGGGTGAGATATAAGCAGCCGCGGGCCGTGGAGGGAGTTACGGTGAGGCAGGGAGGCGGGGAGGGGGAGAAGCAGGGTGGAGCCCTCTCTACCTTGCCCCTCCCCCTCCCCGCCTCCCTGCCCCACCGTAACTCCCTCCACGGCCCGCGGCTGCTTATAAGTGTTGCTAACTCTTATTCATTTACAGCATGTTAACATACTGTCACCATTCGCTTTTTATGTACTAGTAACTATGCTGGTAATTTTGCTACTGATAATATGTGTACTTGTATTCTCCACCCTGCTTCTCCCCCTCCCCGCCTCCCTGCCTCACCGTAACTCCCTCCACGGCCCGCGGCTGCTTATAAGTGTTGCTAACTCTTATTCATTTACAGCATGTTAACATTCTATCACCATTCGCTTTTTATGTACTAGTAACTATGCTGGTAATTTTGCTACTGATAATATGTGTACTTGTATTATCTAAGATACTACGCCTGAGAAGACGGCATTAGTAAATAAACATTTCAAATACACATGTGTTCTTCTTAACTCCATGTTCTGGTTTCTAAGAAATATATAACGACCGACTGTTCATGAGTTCCACGTATCCTGAGGTACTATAAGTTCATATTCTGGATTGTCTAAACATTGAGAGTTTGTTATATCCAATGTGACACTGTACCTAGCTTGCTAAGGAGTTTTTGATTACTAACGTGAGTTTTGGGACACTCTAATTCGCCGAGGTTCCAATCCTCTGTCCACAGTTCTGTGTGAGAACAGAAACCCTGCGACAGGGGCACCCCCGACCCTTGCTGGAGCTTCATCACACTTGCGATACAACTCCAGCAATGCGCCACCTTTACGGCACAGATACATCACGCATCTGTGCTGTTTTTGCCCCATGATGCGCCGCATTGTAAATGCAGCACACCATAGGTGACGGAACAGCGGCACAGAATGACTAACACATCCCTGGTGATGCGCCAGTCATCATAAATGTATCCCTATGCTTCTTATCTTGTTAGAGATGAACCGCCATACGTATCATCAAAGTTTTTTGCATTTCCTAAATAGCGAACTTTAAGGAATAAATAGCGATTCTTTACCATTCCTAGTTTGCGATTAGCTATTTGCTAATTACAAATTACCCATTCATTTCCTTCATTTCCATAGGGCGGTTGGACTCACTTTTAGCTCGAACGGCTGAATGGATTTCCACGAAACTTGGCAAAATTGTAGGGACTGGTAGCCCGATGTGCCTTTGCTATGTCTCAAGATATATGCTCCAGTGGTTTTTACGAAAATTAACTTTGAAAAATATATATTGGGCTACATTGGCCTATATAGGGCGGTTGGACTCACTTTTAGCTCGAACGGCTGAATGGATTTCCACGAAACTTGGCAAAATTGTAGGGACTGGTAGCCCGATGTGCCTTTGCTATGTCTCAAGATATATGCTCCAGTGGTTTTTACGAAAATTAACTTTGAAAAATATATATTGGGCTACATTGGCCTATATATATGTTGGAGCCCAAATGTAGCCCAATGTAGCCCAATGAAGCCCAATGTAGCCCAAAGATGGCCGCCAGACACACAAAAAAACAAATGTAGCCCAAATATCAGCCAGATGTAGCCCAACTATAGCCCAGTGACAGAATGACCAATCAGCTTCGCAAACCTCCGTTACGCGAAGCGGAGCGCTGTTACAGATATATATCTTTTTTTGAACGTTAATTTCTCAAAATCCACTGGAGCACATATATTGAGACCTAGCAAAGGCACATCGGGCTACCAGTCCCTAATATTTTGCCAAGTTTCGTGCAAATCCATTCAGCCGTTCGATTATTATTATTATATTTTTTTTTTGCCCCGCGGGGCCCTTTTAAAACCTCCACATCAAACCTAGGGGGTCAGCGAGGATCTACTATGCCCCCTTATAGTTATTTCCCCCTTTGTTTTGACCTCCTCTTGTCTCTCGATCCTACCGAGAGACAAGATGGCGGCCGCTACGGACTTTTTGGAATGTTGACAGACGCCGGAGAACCAATCAGCTTCGCTTCACAAAGCTCCGTTGCGCGAAAAGTACGCGTCCTGGGACGCTGCCAGGTCCGCTGTTACAGATATATATCTTTTTTTAAACGTTAATTTCTCAAAATCCACTGGAGCACATATATTGAGACCTACAAAAGGCACATCGGGCTACCAGTCCCTACAATTTTGCCAAGTTTCGTGCAAATCCATTCAGCCGTTCGGGCTAAAAGTGAGGCCAACCGCCCTATGGAAAACTCAATGTTAAAAACACGTTTTGGGACCCCCCTTTTTTCTCTGCCCCCCCTTGACGAACCCCCCCAAATTTTTAAGGGCTGCTCAGAAACAAAATGTGCCATTTTCCTGAAAATTTCAGCCAATTCCGTCCACAAACGCCAAAGTTATTAGACATAGAATTTTCAAAAATCCCATAGAGAAAAAATCCCAACTATATATACCTACTGGCGACCGCCAGTAGGTAATATATATATATATATATATATATATATATATACATGTGTGTCAAGGAGTAATGAGTGGGTGTATGACTATTTGACCTACTGGTAAGTCTCCAGTACAGTGCACTGTGTGTGCCCAGGTCCTGTAAATCAAATGCTGTTAGTGGCCCTGCAGCAGTGATTGTGCCACCCACATGAGAAGCCTCTAAATATAACTCAGACCTGCCACTGCAGTGTCTGTGTTCAGTTTGGTACTGCTATGTCGACCTGGCAAATACACCCACTTGCCAGGCCCTGACCTTCCCTTTTCATACATGTAAGACAACCCTAAGGTGGGTACATGGTCTCCCCATTGGCAGTATTCCGTGTATGTTAAAGGTAGGACATGTACTAAGGTATGTGACATGTCCTGATAGTAAAATACAGTGAATTTTGTTTGTCACTATTGGAAGTCTATCTGTCCCATAGGATAGAATGGGAGTTTATTTATAACATCTTTTACATATAACTTCCCATTGGGATAAGATAGGAAGATGGAGTTTAGTATACCTAAACTCAGAATATAAAAATGTATCTTTTAGTAAAGATGATTTTTATATTGTGTGTTTGAAAATACAATTTTTAGCAAGCTGGTCTTTTCTTGCTTTGCCATCCTGTGTGACTCTGCTATTTTGTGGATTGACTGTCTGGCTTTGTGTTGACAGGGGTTGGGGATGTGCATTCTCTCAGACAGCCACTGTGGGATTATGTGTGTCCTGCCTTTCCCGAATGAGTCAGGGCTAGGCTGAATAGACATGGGCTGCATTCAGAGTAGTGGGAGGAGTTTTCATTAGCACCTGAATAGGCCTGGTCTGCATTTTGAGTGCACATTTCCCATGCACCTGGATAGGTCCTGTCTGCCTTGGACAATACTGTCTCCACCTCCTTCCGGTAAGCTGGACCAGAGAGGACAGAACTGGTTTGGGCTGAGCACAGACACTCTCTGCCCAAAAGAACAAAGAGAAACTGAGTATAAAAAGTTGAGCCCAGAACTTTAGATTACTGCTGAACTAAAGAGCCTGCCAAGAAGAAGAGGTGAAAAGCTATCAAGGAGGAATTGCCACTTTGCTGCGTGCTTTGCAGTGTTGGTATGCTGCTTTCTGCTTCTGTCTTGGGCAGGTGAAGGACTGGATTGTACTTTCATCATCCTGATGTTGGAGTTTTCTCCCAGGGCTTGAAGTAGAGCTTTCCTCCTGTTGGAAGCCTCAGGGAGAATAAAGACTTCAGATAACTTGCTGGAATAAAGGAACCTCCCAAGAAGAAGAGCTGGAAGAGCTGCAAGGAGGAGTTCTGCTTTGGCCTTGGGCAGTGAAATGACTACACTGCACTTTCTTTACTTGTGCTGAGTATCTCCAAGGGCTTGAAGCAGAGCTTGCCTCCTGTTCTAAAGTCTCAGGTGCTGCAAAGACTCTGCCAACCTCTGGGTACCACTTCTGAAACCGATGTTTCAGTTGCCACAGAAACGGGAAAAGCAACTGACTCCATCACCGACTAAGTCGCTGGCGCCGTGTCCTGAAGGCAATGTAGAAGGCACTGCTACATCTCGCACAGCAGCCCTGGTCTCACCAACAACTGAAGCTTCCTCCACCGAGCAGCTATATGCACCGTGACCTGTAGGCACCGCACTCCATTCAGCTTTGCTTCACTTTGCCACCCTGGTCTGCCTGCTGACTTTGACACCTGTGACCGCATCATTGCTGGGGGCACCGCTCGTAAGTTTCAGAACGCACCGCCTCGTGCCACAATGCAGTCTGGACCAACCGATGACCAGACTCCCACAACCTACTACACTGTGATCTGACAGCACCGCATCGACCACCACCTTTTCTCCGCACCACAGCTCTGGTATCACCGATGCTGCTGAATGACCATCACCGAGACGCTGCCTGCACCGCGCCTTGAGAGCACCACATGCTGCACCTCTTCACTTCACATTGCAACTGCAACGGTTGCAATGACATGCTCACACCAATGTTTTGGCTGCAATGCAAAAAATTCTGGGCCTCATTTATGAAAACAGCGACGCAGCACTTTTCACTGCGCCCTCCTTGCGACACCAATGATGCGTCATATTTACAGTATGATGTATCATGGCACAAGGAGTAACAGATACGTGAGTATTTCTGACGTATCTGCATGGCGCAAAAGTGACGCATTGCTGGAGTGTGTCACAAAAGTGACACAACCCCAGCAATGTGTCCTTTCACATGGGGCAGGCCCCATGTGAAAGGGCCTGCGTCAGTCTTACGCCTGCTGTGAGGCAGGAGTAAGAAATTGACGCATTTGTGTCCTAGAAGTGGCGCAGTGAAATCTTATAGATTTCACTGCGTCACTTCTATGACCCTTTCTTGCGTCAAAACACCCCCCATTGCATACATTATACCTGGCGCAGGTATAATGTGGCGCAGGGGTTTACATCTAGGTAGATGTGTCACTTTGTAAATATGGCGCAACATGGCGCATTTTTTAACGCCACTGGTGTGTCACAAAAAGTGACGCACCGGGTGCGTAAAAGTGACGCACAGCCTCATAAATGAGGCCCACTGTTTGAAAGTCTGCCTACTACCCCTACTGCCTCTGAGATAAGCCTGACTGCTCGTACCAAGCTACCAAGAGGTTGAACAGGGGTTATTTTAGGAGTGTAAATCCCTTACCCTGACCAGAAAGAAGTGTTCCTACTTGGACAAATGTGCAAACCATTGCCAACTAGAGACCCCCATTTCTAACAAATACCATCTCCAATAAGACTCCTTCCAGCAGTAACAAGTGTGCATAGCACAGTGTTTCAAACATCACCTACTCCTTTCTACTTTTCGGATCCCCGAGAGACTTGTGAGATAGTAACATTTTTGGAAAATAAGAATTAACTATTTGCTCATCACAGTAGTTACCTGTTTCGCACTTCTTCTCAAAGACAAGGACCACAATATGCATTATTTCTAAACGAGTGTATTTAGGACTCATCTACTCCTTTTTACTATTCATAATCCCGCATGAGTCCTGCGAGATCGTGAAAATTATTTAAAAACAAAATAATTTTTTTTTCTTCAAAGTAGTTATCTCTTTGACAGAAATGTGTCACACAATGCAGCAGAGTGGGCTAAAGAACGGTGATGGATTAAACCCAGATCTGTTGACTAGGTGTGAGTGTTTGATTGGTTCAGATTCTCAGTCCATCACCACCCCCTTTTGTACAGCTTTGTTCACCGTAAGTTGGCAGGGTATGCTCAGACGTGGGTCCCTTGATCACTTTGCCACCTGATTCAAGCAAGCCTGGCTGTAGAAGGCTGAAATGCCAGAAACCGATCCTAGGAAGCTTGTTTCCGGTCCAGGGAAGGCATGGCTTGGCAGTTCGGGCTGGACTGTTCCCATGAGGCAGAGGGTCAGACTGATTTGCATATGGCCATGTCTGAACTGGGGTGGAAGAGTGGGCTAAAGAACGGTGATGGATTAAACCCAGATCTGTTGACTGGTTGTGAGTGTTTGATTGGTTCAGATGCTCAGTCCATCACCACACCCTTTTGTAACACAATGCAGCACAGCAGCCAAAGAGGCTGTTCTGCATTGCGTGACAGGGAGAGAGCAGGAGAGTGCCATATTTGCAAAGCTATGACTCTCACCTCCCCTCACCCTAGCACCGGCGCTGATTTATACTGCTGTGTGCCAGGCCCTCACCTTAGCAGGATAGTGCTAGGGTGCATGCTGAGTCCACCATAGGTTTTGTACTATAAGGGTATCCTTCCTGACACCTGCTTTTCAGCTGCATTAATTTTAGGCACTAAACCTGTGTACTAATGTTAATAGAAAGGGTTTATCATCAAAGAGCACAGTGGGTGCATGGGAACGCCCATGTATCACCTTTGTAACTCCCCCTTGATGCAAAGTAATGAAAAGCAGCATTTCAAACCGCTTTGAATTGCTTTTCCTTTGTGAATCTTGGTCCTCCTCTCTAAATCTAGATGGACAGTATGTCTTTCTGCTGTCCCTTATATAGCCTTTTTACTTAATTTCCACAACAACTCCTATATTTCACAGTACACAGTAAGGGCAGCCATTTCATTTAGAACATTCCAACAGCCAGCCAATCAGAGCGCTTCCGGGACTAGTGGAAGCCCCTCACTTCAGAGAGAGCATGAAGACTCATGGGAAAAACAGGCCTCTTGATCAATCACAGGACTCCATTTTGGATTTTGTACTCTCACAGGGGGCTCACAGGACTCTCGTGAGCCCAACTGCCAAAATATACAATTATTTTTCACCCTCAATTTTTTTAATACTTCTAAATGGATTTACAGCAAATCACAAAAAGGACAATCTGCGGAGCAAGATCTAGCTTCCAGTCGAATTTGGGGGTCATTCCTTTGAGCAGTTTTTGCTGTAGCCCTGCTTAAAGATGTCTATGGAAAATGCATTGAGTTTTTGTGTTTTGGGGCCCATTTTATCTCGCCCCTGCTTCACGGATCACTCTGAAACTTTCCGGGAAGAAGCTGAAGTAGATGAACTTTTTGGGGTAAAATGCAGTTAATATATTTCAAACTTCACCAAAGTTATTTGCAAAGCAAAAACGCTCAGTGTATGGAAAAGAAGACCTAACTATAACTACCTAGTAGCGACTGCTAGTGTATAATCTGTATCTATATAAAGACAGAGACAGATAGATAGACAGACAGATAGATAGGTATACATGTATATATATATCAGATTTTCACCTCCTCCGAAAATGCTGGGACGCCATGACTGCGGTGCATTACAGGGTCAGAGGTTACCCTGTTGTCAATTTTCCGTTTCACCAGGCATAAAATAATATTTACACCGTTCGTTTAGATGATGCTAATTATGAAGATGCAAAATATTGGAGATTCACATATATGTACCCACTTGGGATGGTGATGATGATGCGAACGCGCGTGTGCAATGAATTTGCTTTCCCACTTGGGACTTATTGATCTGTAATTTTATGACTCAGCAACACAAGATTAATTGAATGTATAGACACTGTGCTACGGACATTATGATAACCCACGTGGGTATAGTATTATTGTCTTATGAGTATTGAGTATTGCAACACGCAGAATCATGGGTGTCATGAACAAGTAATGAGCCACCGATTTACATTTTAATATGTCTTTTCAAGGAAATGAACTCACATCTTCAATGTGACTGAATACATGATGATGTTTGGATTTAATTTCCATTAACTCAAGGGAACAGAGAGGTATTACGCTATACAAGTATTGTTTATTTGACCTTCAAATATGGCCGCCACTTTTGGTTTGTTTGGACCAGTCCACTGTCTATGTCTACACTTGTGTGTGATCGTGCCAAACTTTGAATGAACTTCATTTATTGCACAAAGCTCCGAGTGTTTGTTACCCATGAGCAAGTCAATTTTGTCGCTGAAACGCGTTGGGTTATTTCCATTTGTTCTCAACATGCTGCAATGAATCTGGAATAAATACCTTGATTGCAACTAATGGTGGAGTGACAGATTATTTTGGAGTGGAGTGCATTGTTGTAAAAATGTATATATATATATATATATATATATATATATAGACACTGACGAAAGCTAAGGCTGAAACGCGTCTGTTGTTTTGAATTACTTTTGCGTGAATAAATCCTAACCGGGATTGTACTGACAAGAGTGCCCCTCCTTCTGTTCTTTGGCAGCGGAGCTTCATATATATATATGTGTATATAAATATAAATATATATATATTTATATATATATTACCTACTGGCGGTCGCCAGTAGGTAGTTATAGTTAGGACCTAGTTTCCATAGGAAATCCTCAACATTCTATTTGGATTAACTTTGGCCCTGGTGGATGAATCTTTGCGAATCTCTCAAAGAACATGGCTCGGTCCGCTGCGCTCCTTCCCTGAAAGTTTGGGGGGGATTGGTGAAGTGGGGGCTGAGATAAAAGGGGGGTCCCAAAACGTGTTTTCTCCATGTTATTTTCCATAGGACGTTTAGACACGGCTACAGGTCGAACGGCTGAATGAATTTATAAGAAATTTGGCAAAACTGTAGAGTCCGGCTCACAGATTACGCTTTTTTTGGAATGGTGTAAATCTGTTCAGTAGTTGCTGAGAAAATTAAAGTTAAAGTCAATTATATATCTATAAGCGCGTACGGGTGCGCGTACTCAAGCGGCTGCGCGCAAGCGGAATATTTTTTTTGCTGCGTGACGTCTGTTAACGTTCGATTCGAAGGAAATCAGGAAGTGTTGACCGCCATTTTGTCACTGTGAGTAAATATATTGTCATTTCAAAGCGTTGGAACATGGAAAGGGGAGAAGGTAGAGATTTTTTTGCTGCGTAGGTTCTCTCTGGGTGTGCAGTAAGGCCCTTAAACGCGAAAATATATATATATATTTTTTTTAAAGTTGCGGGGTGCGCGCACTCGGGCGCGCACTCCTATTTACAAGAGTGTGAAAATGGAGATAAATCAGAAGTTTGAGTACTTTGATATAAGGTGGCTCTGAAAAGAGCCCTTGTGTTAATTGAGTTTTTTCTGCATTTATAAGTAAGTACCGATGCAGAGTCTGATGTTGCAGAGGAAGATTCTGTTTCCCTCATCCGTGAAATGAACACCATCTGTCCTATAGATGTCTTGCATGTGGTAACGCAAGTTGTTGTGGTAAATAGAACCCATGCTATAATCTCTGAGGAAAGCAGAAACAGATTTATTTACATGTCTCCTTGCTTTCTCAATTTGTGCACAATGTTGATTGGACCAATTCCATTTCTGTCTTTGGCATATATTGGAATATACCAAGGCAGTTCGAGGAAAAAGTGTCATCAATTGTCGAAAGGTGTCTTTTAGAAAAAATTCCAGACCTACCCCAGTCAATGTGCCTAGATCGTTCCCACCACAGTGCACAATTATAAGGTCTGGTTCTGGGAGATGCATAAAAGTTTTCACCAATGGTATTAATTGGTGACATCCTAATCCTCTTTGCCCAATCCATGTTATCTGCACATTTGGTAAATCAAGGTTGGAAATTCGTCTGCTTGCTGCATATTTTCCACTCCAGTGAATATAGCTGTGTCCTAAAAGCCAAACCTTCATTTTCAAGGCAGATGCACTCGTACTCCGATGGGTTCTGGAAGTGGAATGGCAGTTAGAAGCTGAAAGTCAGGATAAAAAAATGGATGAAGCTTGGTGTGGTTGAAAAACGAAAAATGATTGGTTGATTCTAATACGTGAAGATTGAAGACTACGTTGCATGTTAATGTTATGTAAAAGAAAAAGTAGTATTGGGTGTGAAAAAAATGACATGTAACAGAGCTGTGGATAGGCAGGTGTTTCTGGAGGGAAAACAGTGTTGTTAGTTTGCTGTAGAACGTTGAGATATGAACTTTTTTGACCTGTGCCTTCAGCCAGGTGCAGAATGAGGTGTTACCATGGAAACAGCCAGAGATGGCAGTGGGTGATGGGTGAATTTTATGTGACATTGAAAATATTGTGAGGGACAACCAACTGAAATGTAAATTTGAATACAAAATTTTGCGGGAGGAAATATGATTGGCTGAAGAGACATATATGAGTCTGTATTGACTGGATATCTGTGCCATTGAATTTTGGTTGCAGTGATAGCAGCATAATTGAGACTTCCGTCAAACGAATATCTATTTTGTGACTGTCACTGTTGTACATCGTACAAAGCATTGGTAAAGGTAAGTCTGTAACTGTTTGGTTTGTCATGTACCGTAAAATATGGTTTACTCACAAACAATGATTGATTTTCCTCATAGTTTGAAACTAAACTCATTTTTGGCTGTCATAATGTGTTGTATTTCTAAAACTATTTTTTATTTAAATGTGAAATATGAAGTATAAAATATATTTAATATAAAGAGTAATTATTTGTGTGATTTTGAAGCCTTTATATATAATGAGAGAAGTTGTTTATGAAGTGAAAAAATTATATTAGGAGAGAGACAGATAATGCAGATAGAGATAGAAATGGTAAATTACATGTGATACCGTTGTGAAAAAATGTTAATGGTTAATGAATTCGTAAACTTTCTGTCACACAACAAAATTAGAGTGCGGTTTCTGGACGCGGCCTGCATTGGTGGGTGTAGGGTGAGAGGGGCAGGTGGTTGAGTGAAATAAAATGAAAAGTTGGTATATTACATGTGATACCGTCTTGAAAAAGTGGTAATGTTTAATGAATTCTTAAAGTTTCTGTCAGACGACAAAATTATAGTGCGGTTTGTGGCCGCGGCCTGCGATGGTGGGCGTAGGGTGAGAAGGGCAGGTGGTTGAGTAAAATAAAATGAAAAGTTCTGACCATGAGGTTGTACACAGATTTGTGCAGTAAATGTGTTCGTAAATTGAGGTACCAAACGGAGTATAAAAATATCTCTCTCACTCCTGCTGTTTGACTGCATCTTCATCTGCCTTCTGTTTTCCGTCTCCGTTGCCCTGTGTTATCTTATTGTGTGTGTGTCTGTCTGTGTCTGCCTTCAGTCCGGGCTGAGGAACTTTGCTGTGGAGGCACACACAGATAGTCGCATCAAAGTAGTTGGAACGTTTTCAAAAAACTATTTATATAATTGAAATGCTTTTTTGAAGCGCTAGTGAATGTTTTCTTTCAGAATTACCGCTCGGTTGCTTCCATAGAGCAGAGGGTATGTTGTATTTCACTACTTAGTGCCTCTGCATCTGCACTCTGTTCTCTGGTGGTTGGCGGAGAAGTGTTTGTTATTGTGGAGATTAAAGCGTGATAAGGAGTGAAATACGACATAGCGTCTGGTCTGTAGAAGCGTGGGAGCAGTGATTAACACTGAGTGGAGCGGAACTGCGACGGTGCTTGAGAAGAGTAATAAAATAATTTTTTTACAGAGGTACAACTGTCTGCATGGTGCGCGACCTACTAAGAAAGGGTTCACGGGCTGTTATAGGGCTGTGGGTTCTAGTATGAGTAAATCAGGTCGACAAAAGAAAATATTAAGTTAGTACAGCTGAAGTTACGTGGAACACATGAATACTGTTTCAGTATACAATCATTTTAGTTGAGATTATGGATTAAAAGAGAGAACGTGTATATTTGAAATGCTTATTCAGAAATGCACTGTTTTCAAGGCAAGTTTCTAATCTAATACGAGTAGAGACATTGCAAAAAACAAAGTAATCGGTATAGTCAGTAGTACATAGAATACAAACGGTATAGTTGATGAAAAATTAATATGGTTTTGCAAAATTAATTATACACTCTTATGAGGAAGTATATTATATTTTAATAAATGGAAGAAGGTCTCTGGCCTTTCAGTTTAGGAACGATACATGAAAATGCTAGTGGTTAGACATTATGTCTTTATCAATCAGCTCTCTGTATGCGAAGCACTATCACGTTTCTGTTATGCTATTGTGTAAGGGAAAAAAAACGCGCCAAAACGGACAAAATGGCGAGAGGTGCATGTATGTAATCAAAATATTTCAGTTTGTGGAAAATTAAATTATCAGAGGTGTCTGAGGCGGAATTAAGCAGTTCAAATGCGAAATGGCGTTTACAGTTATAAAAAACTCATTCTATATTTATACATTAATTAGGGCACATGTAGCATATATTAGCGAGTTTTGGTTCGAGTACGTTTGAAATAACATAAGATAAGATATACAATAGAATTGTTGAGATTAGACTTTAATAAAAAATAAAGTTCAAAATCGAGTAGCTGAAGAAAAAAAATTTAGTCCACATAAAAGATCAAAATTTAACCAGTAGGAAATCATAATGTCCACTGTTAGTAAAGCCAATAGGTCTGTTCATGTTAAGAAAGTATCCAAGAAAACGTGAAAAATATAGGGAGGCAAAACGAAATGTGGACGTCAATGGCTTGCATAACAGTCAACCCAGGATTGAATAGGCAAAGTAGGCAGCAACTGCTTCTAACAGGAAGTCACTGTTATGATCCGAAAACATGTCAGCCATCCAATTGAAAAGAGGAAAGCAGCATTCATGATCTGTTATTATCGGAGCCTCTAGTACCATCAGAGGACAGCTCGGTGGGTTTTCAATGTAGCTGTCTGTCAGGAAATCTTGCGCCGCTGCGAATATATCCCAATGACCCAGAACCCCTTGTATCGCTGCAAGGGCCATAATCCCTCCGTTGCAACAAAGCTGTTCATGATCAATTAACGGATTCATGAGATGATTGTAATTCACTTCAGGAGGTACCAAGTTGCAGAGACATAAGTCCAGGGCCCACATGAAATCACAGCTCAGGCAATGAAATACAGGCTGCACACAGGTGAAATAGGAATATCGAAATGATAATCGATATGAAGTATTCAGAGTCGAGAGTGCTAAGATGCCGTAGTAGTCAAGCATCTTCTGGCGAAATAGTTCTAAGTGTTCCGGCTTGTTTGCGAAGACAGGAGGGACATCCATTTTGAAATAAACGAGATGGAAACACAAACGTCGCAGCACTGGCAGTTCAACAGGAAGTCCACAGAAATAGGTCGCAGAGCATGGAGTGAATAGTAGCAGAATGACTTGATATAATTTTTGGCAGTCCGGTCACTAAACCATTGGTTAGTAGTTATAAAAAAAATAGCGTGTCTTGAAGTGGAGGATGTGTTTAAAATTAAGGGAATCACCTTAGTACATTGTAAAGGAAGGCCACTCTTTTATAAGGAATGGTGTTGTCTGTGAATATTAGCTAAGTGAAAGATATGTTCGCGAACAGATGCTACGCTAACTTGTTTTTGTGACAATAAGGCTGTTGTTCATGTCTTGTGATTCAAGGCCGGAATTCGCTGCCAGATGAAAACATCAAGGTTCACATGCGTGGGGTAGATAAACTACATTCTTAAAGGGAAGCAAATGCAGAGTGATTTTTACTGCGTAAGCTTTGTCGTTTAAAAAGTCATAGTGATTTTCATTATATGTAAAAAATAATATCACTGATGAAGAATGAAAAAAAATCGTTATAATAATAGGCACTGGTGTATTTTTGGAAAGATATGCAACATTACAGGGATTCCACTTAAATAAGTCATGTAATTGAAAGTGCCTGCATGTGGACGACTAAATATATGTTTAGGCGTTTAATATGCAGCTTTGAAAAAAAACGTGCGTTTGTTTTAAAAATGAAATGTAAAGGTTTAGAGCAGGAGTTTCCAAAGCGGTCGTGGAGGGCTAGATGCATGGCAGATTAAAAAAATTACTACATGTTTTTCAATGGGGTTATCTTAAACATATGGGGGCATATTACCAAGCAATAGCGATAATTATCGCTACTGCTTGGTTGGAGACAAAAATGTACCGCTGCGCTGCGGTAATTTTTATCGCAGATAAACCTTGGTATTACCAAGGTTTATCGCAAATGCGATAAAAAACAGCCGCAATGCATGAATATCGCTGAAAAGTCAGCGATATTTATGCATTACCGAGCTAATGCTCTTAGCCATGTTATCCACCTCCCATTGGATAACATGGCTAAGAACTGCTCAGGGCAGGTGTTAGCTTTTGGAGATATTCGCGCCTAGCACGAATATCTTCAAAAGTTGGTAATAGGAGATAGCGATGTTAGCGACTGTTTCCAGTCGCTAACATCTTGGCACGCCCACTTTGCATGTCATTAGTGATAAATATCACTGACATGCAAAGTGGGGCCCAAGATGGACGCTATCTCCTACTAGCTGTCGCTAACTGGTGTTAGCGACAGCTAGGTAATAGGGAGATAATTTTATCTCTGCTTTCTTGGCTTTTAAAGCCAAACAAGCGGAGATAAACCCCCTTGATAATATGCCCCTCGTTTCTTTATCTACTGTGTAGTTTTTCTGCATGTTGCCTATTCTTTGATTTTAACTGTTGCTGTGTCTTACACATTTTCCAGGGGCGGGTATAGGGTCATGGCAGCCCTGGGCAGGGAGAGTAGGTAGGGGGCTCTGTAACAGGGGGTTTGGGCGGGGCGGAGTGTGCAGCCCACTGAAGAGGGGGGGGTGGATCAAGGTGTTTGGAAGTGGAACAGAGGCAGAGCACGCCAAATTCCTGCCATGGTCCGCTACGCAAATATGTATGCATCCTTAGAGGATTATTATATTAAGGATATATATTAATATGGTGGCTCCTGGGGTTTGGTGGTTCTGTGCAGGTGTACTGCTTGCATATGCCCATGGTTGGCCCTGTATTTTCTGTCTATGCACTTGTTCTCCGTCACATGGGCTTTTAGTTATGAAGGCCTTGTGTCGCTGGTGCATGAGTTTTAACATGGGAAAAAGTGATATATCTGTGGCGCAATGGTTTCACAAATGAGACATTTTGTATCTTATTGTAATGATAGAGAATCTTGGGGAATTTATCTGTTATGCTTGTTCTTTGCTATAATGGCTCTATGTTGTGTAAGAAATACGTCTGTAATAAGTTAATTACATTTTATTATTTTCTTTTTTACAGTGTTTGGTGCTGAAAAGCAACAACGTGCCTTCTGAATTACAGAATTTGAGGAATTATATTCTTTGTTTCAGGTGAGTTGGTATTTTTGCATAGGCAATTTTTTTGGGTGCACATGAAAATAATGGAGAAGATTTTTTTAAATGTTTGTAAAATTTCATTTTGGAATATGATTTTATCTTGAATTATTCACATGGGTTGTATCTGCTTATACTAGATATGTATTTTGAGATATTCTCCACTGACAGTTGAAATTATCTTTTAATGGGCTTGGTGCATGTGTTCTTTTTGATGGAGTTCAGATTTACAGATCATTGGAGTATAATTCTTTCATGTTTCCATTACTTAAATCTTGTGAAGTGCTCATGATTTTTGAAATCTTGTTGCATTATGTTTGGCAGTTTTTCTCCTTTATTTACAAAGAGGTATTATGATATGGTTCTAGGTGTGATGGGTATCTTTCCTGCATATCTGTGATTATACTATGTATAGGCATTGTTTTACATATTCATGCAGAGGTTTATTATGAGGTTGTTCTTCATGCTTAGTATGACATTTTGTATATGCTATGACTTTTACATGGTGAGTATGCTGTTGAAACATAAAAGGAACTGTCTCTGTGAGAAGTAGTAATCTGTTAAGTGAATGCTATGGTTTGCATAGTGTGAGCCTTCTCTTCAGAGTGCATATAGTTTACATAGCTCTTTGTACTGGTGAACTGAAAAAATGGGTCTCTAAAAATTAATTCTACAGATTATCAATATTTGTGATATCTAGAAAATCTAAAAAGAAATTTTACAGTAAAATGTCTTTTAACAACAGTAATTATTTAATGGAAAAAAAAGATCAGTGTTAATGTTTAGGGTTATATTGCCAATTTCTTTTCAAAAGAAGAGGAACGTGATATCTTAAAATATATAGAGTTAATAAGTTAGAAATTATAAAAATATATGTAGTTTAAAAATTAGTAAAGGTAGTTTTAAGTTATACATTTATGAAAAAAGATATAATTTAGTCTCTATATTTTTTTAAAAGGATACAGAAGAATAAACTGAGTCTAGTTATGGAGAATTCCTCAGAAGAGAAACAAATTCATTTTGAAATCATTAACGAAGTGATGGAGGAAATTTTAGACGCAGTCTTTCAAGAAGAAATAGATGAAGAAAAGTATTTTATGGACATGTCTTTAGACTCCGCTTACTTAGAGATGGTTGAAGGAGATGAGGACTTTGGACTTGAAGAAGTCCCTGATGATATAATGGTGGAAGTTCTACAAAATTATGAAGATTTCAATAAATAAAAAATGTTTTGATAGTAAAGCATTCTTGAAGACAGTTTTCTTGTCCTATTCGTCGTTGATGTGCTTTAGGAGAGTGAAAAGACATGTTCTCATGAAGTGTAAAAGAGATTGTAGTAAAAAAGATTAAAACATCTACGATGACCCATAGTTCTTGAAAAAAGTGTACTGTTTGTATGCTTTAAAAATTAGAATTAAAAACTGTCTGTAATGTTAAAACAGATATGGAGTGTGATAAAATTAAGAACCAACATTCACTACAGGATTTCCTACTCTGTTCAGAGACTTTCTGTTATTTTCTTAATTCTACTTAGAAAATGAATCTGTGGTTTAAATTTGTACGTTATATGCTAGTAGTCAACTATAATATTTGTTATGTTTGTGTTTTACAGATTGAGAATTTCATCAAAATCTTAAATTAAGATGCCGACCAGAACTGAAAAAAGAAAGCTCTATAAACGGACTTACAATTTGAAGAAGAAAGGAATTAAAGAAGTATCAAAAGAACATAGGACGGATAAAAAGAAGAGTGCTCCTGGTAAGCAAACCAAAAAGTTTTTGAGAGCAATATGTGGAAGGAAACATGTTAGTATTGAAGTGGACAAGGAAAAAAGTATACCAGTATCGAGAAGGAGACATGGAACCAAAGATAAAAATGTTTCTGGAATCAGGAGACAGGAAAATCTGTACAGTAAAACTCGGATGAATCAATTTAGCCAAATCAGGAAGCGTATGTTTTACAACAGAGTAGTTTCGAATTTATTACAAAAGGAGAAAGTTTCTAAAAGAAGATCTGCTTTTCTTAAGAAGAAACAATATATAGAGGGTATTGTTGAGCGCGCGTTTGAGACAAAAAGAAAATTATTTATTTTAGTACTTAATAGAATAAATACGCTAAATAAGGCAATACAAGTTTTAAAAGCTAAAAGTAAATGGAAGAGACACATAAATAGGAGTAATTTTTGTAAAGTGTTTTCTGGGAAGTGGATGCATACTTCAACGTCTGAACCATTTTTTAATGAAGAGAGTTACTTTCGAAGTAACGATTTTTTGCATGCAGTTGACACCAGTGGTCGAGGATACGAGGTGAAGGAGGGATGTGTAATTGAGAAAGAGAAAATTGTGGTTAGAAATGCAGAAGAGGTGATGGCTGGAGAAGCTTCAGGGGGACGTGCTAATGTTCCTGTTTACAGTTGGAATTGTAGTAGCATTTGTAGTGTACGACAGGATTCAATTGATTTCTTTCGCAATTTCTTACGTAAGTACACTAAAGAAAGTCTTAGAAAAAAATTGTTATGTTGCAAGAATTAGATCATTGCAGAGTGCGAGAAAAAATAGGTCTGCAAGGTCATTCTCTGGCTTGTCTTTCTAAAAAAATATGCCAGAGTGTGTTTCATCACTTCAGGATGTTAGCAGTGCATCATACTAAAATGAGAAAATTGGTGAGAAAGTTGTATTATGCAAAAAGTCCAGCACTTAAACTTAAACAGTTAAATACTGCTCTTTTGTATGGATGTGAATTAGATGTTAAGAAGATTTGTGCAGAAATTGAGGTAAGTTATTTTGGTCCAGAGGAAGGTAATGCAGAAACTGATATAATTATAGAAGGAAATGTGTTAGAAAATGTTGGACATGTTAATATTGAAAATTTTGAACAGGAAATAATAAAGTTTAAGGTAATTGCAGGTGAGAAACCAAATTTTTCTTGTGTCTGTTGTCGACGCATTCATTACAAAAGTCAAACTAGGTTAGTTGATTTATATTTAAAAAGTGAAGATGAAAGTAATGGTCAATGGAAAGATTTTGCAACTTATTTGTTGGTGGAAAACTATTTTGATTTGGGTTTTGAGCAACGTATTTGTAAATATTGTTATAATAAATTAAATGAAAATAAAATGCCTGCTAGAGCTGTTCATAATAATCTAGAGTTGATAAATATTCCATCAGAATTGATGGATTTAAATACTTATGAGACTATTCTGATCCAATGTGTACATCCTTTTCAGGCTATTGTTCGTATGGAGCCTAAGACTGGTAAATTAAATCCTTCAGATTTACAAAGAGGATTAAAGGGTAGAGTTGTATATTTGCCACTTGATTAAAAAAAAAATATGGAAACAATTGGTGTTGAAAATGTAGAAGAGGAACCTCTAGTTATTCTAGTTAATGGTGTACCTACAAAGAGTAAGAAAATCTGGCAAGATTTAGTGGATGTTAGAAAAGTCAAAAAGGCAACGTTGTATTTAGTTCAAAACAATAAGTACTATAAAGATGTATACGTAGAAGAAGAAGATGTAAGTGAAGAAGAGGAGAGTGATTTGTCTATTGGACAAATTGAAAAAGTTGACCTATCCAGAAGTGAAGAAATTTATGAACATTACAGTGTTCATCCACTGCATTCCAAAGAAGCAATAGGGAATGCAATTGAATTATTTCAGATGAAAAAGGCGAAAGGAAATCCTATTAGTGTGTGGGAAGAAAGTTTGGAAGGTCGTTGTTTCCCACAGTTATTCCCTACAGGTGAAGGTACATGATATGATGATCGACCTATGCAGATTCCTGCATCCGAATACAGATTATATGCAGAAGATCCGAGGTTTCGCCAATGCATTCCATATTTGTTTCATCTTCTGTTTGAGAGTGACTTATCTGGTCTCTCTTATGCAGTAAATCATATCTTAAAAAGTGGAGTTCATCTGCATAATATTTCAGCAAAGGAATTTATGGATAAAGTGCAACAGAAAGATAGTGTTTTGGATTCACACCTAATTAATTTAATGGCTTGTCAGTGTGGTACTAATGAGTATTGGTACCGTCGTCATGGAGATTTGAAGTGCATGCTTAGAAACTTAGGAGCACCAACATGGTTTTTAACTCTAAGCTGTGCAGAGTATGCTTGGGAAGATTTACTTGAATTTCTTCAGGAGGCGAATGCAAACATAGAAAATATAAACTACAAGACACCCGGAGAACTGTGTTCGTTAGATCCGGTTAATGTTTGCAGATATTTTAATCATAGATTTGAAGCTATGATGTCTTTTCTTACAAACAAGAAAAATCCGCCTCTTGGTGAAGTACTGGATTTCTTTTGGAGAAAAGAATACCAAGCAAGAGGTGCTCCTCATATTCATATGCTGTTATGGATCAAGGATGCTCCTAAATTTGGAAGAGACTCGGATGAGACTGTACTCTCTTTTATTGAACAGTATGCCACTTGTGACATACCTAATAGTACAACTGATAAGGACTTAAGAGGAAAAGTGTTACGCTTTCAAAGTCATCGTTGTGGAAAATATTGTCGGCGAAAATTCAAATCAAAGAGTAAATTCTACACCAAATGTCGTTTTGGATTTGCACGACCGGTACTTTCAAAAGGAAGAGTCAACAATTTGATGTCATCTTTGCGACATAACATCAGAAGAAGGTCACCTAAAAATACGTACAATTTAAGAAGAGGTGAAGAATCCAAATATATAAATGACTATAACCCAGTCATTTTGTCCATGTGGAATGCTAACATGGACATACAATATGTTGCAGACAACTCTATTGCTGTGGCTCGATATGTAACGTCTTACATCACAAAATCTGAAAAGACGGAACTGAAGGAGATGTGGGAAGACATTTCTCATGAAAAGAGCCTAAGCAAGAAATTGTATACGTACAGTTTGAAGATGTTGTCTCATCGAGAAATTGGAGCATATGAATGTTGTGACCGATTATCATCAGCAAGTCTTTATGCTAAATCAAGGACTATTCTCTGGGTGAGTTTGGTTCTTGCAGAAACACGAAACCGTGTTCTAAAACCTGTGCAAGAAATTGAATATTTAGCCCAGAAAGAACCAAACAGTACAGACATTCTGAAAACAAATATGTTGGATACATACTATCCAAATAGAAGTACTCTTCTAGAAAACATTTGTCTGTATGAAATACTTCAAAACTACACTTTTAAAAGGAATGTTACAGAGAACATTGATAAAGGTGTATATGCTGTAATTGGACAAGAAGGATGTCTGGTGAAGCAAAGAAAAGGACACTTGATTAATCATCGGAAACTGAGTTGCGAAACACCTGACAAAAGAGAATTTTACTATTTTGCTCTTTTGCAACTCTTTAAACCATGACCTAGAGAAGAGGAACTACTTGGGGACTTTGATAGTTATGAAGATTCATTCAACGCATCTAAAAGTAGTATTGAATGTACTGTTTTTAGTAATTATCTGCAAATGTTGAATGATGAAATAGAGCAAGAAGTGACAATTGCAGCGGAGATTGGTAGAGATAGTTCACAAGATAGTCAAAGTTCGGCTTCATTAAGTCAAGATCCACTGGGACAACCAATTATCCAAAATGAAGCAGCCACTGCCATGGATGAGGTGGAAAGAGCAATGCAGCAAGGTCAAGAGGAAGTAATCAACTTAGAAGAATTAAAGAAGCAATTTAATATTGAGCAAAGACAGATATATGATGAAGTGACAGAGCACATTGAGCATGGCTTTCGTCATGAGAGAAAAGATTGCTCATGTATGTCATTTGAACCTATTCGATTATATGTAAGTGGAGAAGCTGGAACTGGTAAAAGTTTCCTAATTAAAGGAATTACTACATATTTACAACAAAGAACTCAGTCAACACTGTCATGTGTTGTTACTGCTCCAACTGGATTGGCAGCACATAATATTAAAGGTATTACTTTACATCGTTTACTGATGCTGCCAGTTGAACATGAAAATAAATTACAATATCACAAGCTATCTGGAGAAGCTTGTTTTGAAGTTTCTAGAGTGCTTAAAAAAATGAAACTTCTTATTATTGATGAAGTAAGCATGGTATCTAATTTAATGCTTGCTTTTGTGCATTTAAGAATGCAACAGATACTTAAGACAGAGTATGATGTGTTATTTGGAGGTAAACATGTCATAGTTTTTGGAGATCTACTCCAACTAACTCCAGTGAAAGGACAACCTGTATTTGAAACTGTTACGCATGAGGAGACTAGAAAGTGCCTGGGCAGTATTGGAAATGTTAATATATGGTCACATTTCAAATATACTGAACTGATTCAAAATATGCGACAGGCAAAGGATACTAAATATGGAAATATTCTTCAAGATATCAGGATTGGAAAACTAACTGAAGATGCGAAACACACTCTACGAACACGATTACTTTCCAAGCTGTTTCCTAATGAAGATAATGTACCTGAGAAAATATATAGTAAAGAGGTAGCAGATAAATCAGTGATATGCTTGATGCCAACTGTGAAAGAATGTTCAGTTTTTAATGAGAAAATGTTGAATTTAGAAACAAATTAGGAAACTGGAAGCTAAAGATAGAATAGAGCATGAAGGTAGTACTATTGTTTTGTCTGAAAAGTTGAAGTTAAAATTGGATTCTCTTCAAAAAAGTATATCTAAAACTGCTGGTTTAGAGAAAAATCTGTCTGTACGTTTAAATTGTCGGATAATTTTAAGGAGAAATTTACATGTAGAAAGAGGATTGGTAAATGGAGCAATGGGTAATGTTGTTGGTTTTGTTAATTATACAAATAGAGATGAGATTGAATTTTTAAGAATAAAATTTGATGGAATTGAGGAAGTTCAGCAAATTAGTCGCTGTTCAAATCGTTTTTTGCCTGTGAAAGACTTATATGTCCGTCGGAAGCAATTTCCAATTTGTTTGGCATATGCAGTGACTATTCACAAATCTCAAGGTTTAAGTGTAGATTGTGCTTTGGTAAATATTGGAAGCACTGTATTCAAAGAGGGTATGGCATATGTTGCTTTATCGCGAGTTAGAACTTTATGTGGACTTTATTTAATTGATTATGATGAGACAAAGATTAGTGCAGATTTAAATTGTGTGAAGGAGTATAATAGGTTAAGAAGAGAATATGCTCCAAGTTTACCTCAATATCCATTAATTGAAAGGCGTATGGTTGGTCAGAAAAGGAAAAATGAGGAGAAATGTGCTAAAGTAGTTGAGAAACGACGAAAAAAAGATGTATCTGTTGTTGGTAGGCATAAGAAAACAGTTAGTATTAAAGAGATTGTTGGATTTAAGTTTAAAAACAGGTCTGGTGTCAACTGTTATGCAAATGTAGTAGTTAATGTTGTTTTTTTTCTAAAAAATGTTAGGGAACAGATTGTAGAAAATCAGGAGCAAAATTTTGCTATTCCTTAAATTCTATATTTGAAAAATGTAGTAGTGGTAAAAGTGAAGTAGGAAGTGTTTCAGAACTAAGGAATGTTTTAGACATATGTGCAGGAGTAAATCAATTTTCACAGAATATTCAGCAAGATTGTCAGGAATTTATTATGTATATGTTTACAGTTTTGGAAGATGAAGGTGTAGATATTGATAATCTTTTTGGCCTTTCCTATAAATGGGAACATAACTGTGATAATTGCTCATTTTCAAGTAGTACTGATATACACAGTGAAAGATTTATATATTTAACATTACCAGACTGTAAAGAAGTGTCTTTTAATAAACTAGTTAAAGATGCACATCAGAACATGGTCTGTTCTCAATGTAAGTCTGAAATGTTATCAACTTTATTTATCCATAGATATGGACAATATGTAATATTAATGTTTCAACGATGCATAGCTGATGGGAGTAAATTGTCAACTTTAATTAAAAATTTTGTGGCTACTCAAGTATCTATTTCTAGAAGAACATTTGTAACTGTAGCCATTATTTTTCATGAAGGGCCTTCCACATCATCAGGACATTATACAGCTTATTTGAAGTGTGGAAGTGGCTGGACGCTTTGCAATGATACCCAATTGACTTTTAAGAAACGTTTGCCTTTTGCCTTAACTAACTCCTATCTGCTATTTTTGGAACCCACATTTCAGTAGAATCACTTGCTGTAGGAAGATTAATACTGTAAAGATATGAAACTTTCTTGTTTACAAATATCATGTGACTGAGGGTCTACAAATCTATAAATGAAATTTGTGTTTGGTATAGTGATAACATCAGGTAGAAATTTAGTTAATGTTTGGTGGTATAAAGCATGTTACACATTTTTACTGTAATGGTTCACAAAAGAATAGATAAGATTAAGATTAAGAAATTTCAGAAAAAAACTACTTAACTCATAGTATTTGGCCATGTGGAAAAATATGAGAGAAGAAAATGAGTACTTTAGATAATTATTTTAGAACATATATGGACGCAAGTTTTTGGGAGAGGTATTTAAAAGGTAATGAGTTAACTTATACAATTTGGCCATGCGGAAAGGTATGAGAGAAGAAAATGTATACTTAAGATAGATTTTTATAGGAGATACTTGCACGGTGTTTTTTTGAGATATATTTAAAAATAGGTCGTATAGTTTAATTAGTTTGTAACTGTGGAAGATGTAGTGTGCTTACTCAAGAAATTGCGAATTTGAGAAAAACATTTAAGATATGTTTTTTTCAGGTATTTATAATATGTATGGAGATTTTGGATGGGTTTTTTAAACACAATCATTTTGATTGTGGGTTTTTTTCCCCGCTGTTATATGATGATTAATATTGAAATCACTGTTTATAGTGAAAATCAATGTATTCTGAGGACAGCAAAAATAAACCATTTAATATGTTGTTTGAGTTATTTTGTTACATTGAATTTAGAAATATGTATTAAAACATATTTGTTTACTGTCTTCCACAGATATTATATTTATAAGGTAAGTACAACTAATAACATCCGAGAGTTTTCTCTGCCTCTCTCTTATTGACTCCTACTTTTTTTTATTTTATGAAATGTACATTATAATCTTATTTTTACTTTTCTTCCACAGGTACTACGTTTTTAAAAGAAATGTACTTTACTTTTTTACTATTTTTTAGGTAAGTATAAAAAATAAAGAAACTTTTACATCACTGTGTCATTTCTTTGTCTATCCTGCTTAAAGCAATGTCATGTTTAATATAAGCACTTCCACATTGGATTGGGTGCATTGTTATAAGGCATGCTTTAAAAGTGATTTAATGAAATGAGCGACATTTTACTGAGTGAGTTCAGCAACACTGATATATGAAAACATTGGTGGGAAATGATATTAAATGTTACATGTTGTTCTTTCCAGGAGTTTAAGTCCTTTGCTGCAGTGGCAATTCTGCCTCAGCATTAGGGGGCCGGGGGGCTGAGTGGTACTTCTATGCTCATGATAGAGGTACTCCTTCATGAGCCACGGTTGAGATCTGTTCATGATACAGTGGTTCTCTCATGGCTCTGCTTAGTCAATAGAACGTGTCATGGAGGTACAATATTAGTGCTGTGCAAGCACAGCGGCAAGCCCATGACAAAACTGGTCTATTCTGGGGCCAGCTGAGGCAATGCTCGTGATGGAGCGGCTCTGTCATGAGCATGGAAGGACTTAACAGGTGTTAAAAAACATGAGGGGTCTCTTCAAAGAGAGTGTTGGTTGTAATTTAAAGGGCACTTTAAAACACATTGTAGCAGCTTTATGTTGACGTTGCGTCTCTTTGCGCCACAATTTCGTCAGTTTATTTAATACAATGACAGTGGAAATAATGTACCATATTTACAACGTTATGGATCTAGGAGATATGTCACATTCTAAAGCCCTGCACCATAAGGAAGTGTTCCTCTGAAGGAATGCGTCTTGAAAGTGGCTGACTGTAATGCATGATATTTCACTCAGTGACTTTCAGACTTATGCTGTTTCAAAACTGTGCATGTGCTTGAAGCAGGCGTAGGTATTGACGCAGTATTGTGAATATAGTGCATTGGTGAGCCTTGCTGGAGCTGCATCACACTTGCGATGCAACTCTAGCAATGTATTACTTTTTGAGCACAGATGTGTTACGCATGTATGGTGTTTTTGTACCATGGTGCGCCTCATTTCAAATGTGGCACACCATGGGTAACGGAGCACTAGCATACTGTGGTGCACATTAACTGGTGCATATCTGGGTATGAAGTAGTTAACATAAATCTGCCTCATAGGTTACAAATCCGCGTTTAGTAGAGTGTTCGGCTTTTGTAGTGTTATGTTTTTTCTGTTATTCTATGTAGGTATGTAATATTGCAAGATTTTTGTCACGAAAAAGAAGCCATGAGTATTGGGTTTGTGAAAGATTGCAAGATTTTTAAAATTAAAAAGCAAGAACCATGGCATTGTTTAATATAGCATTGTAAATACTTATCTTTAATAATGATGAGAGAGTAAAAAAAGGTTAACCTGATGTTTTAAAGTTATTCACAGGCTTCTTTAGAGGAAGTGTTCTACATGATTATAGCGTGGGTGTTTGACTTTTTTATAGGTAATAGAATGCATTTTGTATGCTGTAGCAGGAGGAGTACTACATGCTTGAATATTCTTCAGTGCTTATTTTCATTTTGTAAGTGGTATTGAGACCGACACAGAACTTCAATGGATCGGAGGGGCTGTTCCTGTGCATCTGTAGGACTGCCAAGCCGTTGCAGCAGTGGGAGTGAGGCCTCTCACGACAGAGAACTTCAATGGATCGGAGGGGCTGTTCCTGTGCATCTGGAGGACTGCCAAGCCGTTGCAGCAGTGGGAGTGAGGCCTCTCACAGGGGCGTAGCGCAGCTCCTTTTGATGCTCACAATTGCAGATAACAGGGTAGAGATGTCTGTGGAATTTATAGAAGGTTAGTCACAGTAGAGTGTGGGCGGCGCCCCTAGCACTTCATTACGGCACACAGGGGAGCCGCGTTGCACAGTTTGAGAATCAGAGACTTAGGAGATAAACCTTCATAATAGGAGGCTTCTAAGTGATAAACATCCTGTAACAATCTCAGTATTTCACATTATTGCGTGAAAAGAAAGTCTTTCGAAAGATGTTGAACGTTGTTCTCTTTTGAGAGTAGAAAAGATAGTGAGAGAAGTGGGTGGAGTTCTCCGTGTAAATTGCAGAATAGAAACTACTAAGAACCAATTGGAAGTGTTGTTTTCAAGTCACATGACTTCACATGCGCGTCTCCGGACGTGTAGGCGGTGACAGTATCTGGTCACGTACGTGATTTGGAAGTAGCGGTCTAATTCAGCGAAGTTTCAAAACGTGAAAAGGAGTAAATCCAAACACATCCGGATTTAATATATCTTCTGAGCTCGATTCAAGCATACAATTGTTAAAGTATAAAACCTTTTATATATTTTTTTTAAAATACCAAGGTGTGTACATTCGGTCACGCACGAAAGTTTAAAAAGACATTCGGCTCCATTTTATGGAAATTTTCATAATAATAAAAAAGAAGCCTAGGTTTACTGTCTTTGACGTAGTATAAGTGCTTTGATGGGTCTATGAAGAAATTTAAGAAGTTGCAATTGCAAAGTTTTCACGAAATATATAGGCGGGTGCGCGCACACGGTCGCGCACGAACGAAAGCCAAAAAAGCGGAGATAAACCCCCTTTATAATATGCTCCTGGAGCTCTTTTTGGTAGAATGAGTTAGTTCTGAAAATAACTTTATTTTTAATTTTTTTTTAAAACAAGTGTTATGTTGTTTTTGATTTTTTAAACTTGCAACAACATTTTCATGTGTGACACAGGATCAAAATGAAATGAAGAAATTTATCTTTTCTCGGGGAATTTATGACTCTCAATTTTTAGTTTAGTAAGAATGAGGCTCTGCTCTCCGTACAGAAGAATTTCTCCACACCCGTTGCATTTCATGTGCACCTTTGCAAGATATGGTCTCAAGTCCATCACAGCACTCGATGGTGATACAGGTCGTCCACCAGAAGATGTGCTGGCCACCTCTGATGGTAATAGCATGGCCAGGGCTCTTGTCGATGCCTTTGCAAATTCCACAGGGTGCACTTGTTTGACATGCCGCACCATGGTATGTATGGAAAAGGAATATTTTTTTCTTGGATTTCCTCTTGAGAGAACCAAATTGCATATCGTGCAGGTAACTTTTGGCGCATTCACTTTCTTTTGTTCTTCAGGATAAGTGAAAAATTGCCAAATAAAAGATTCCTTTTTTCTTTTTAAAGGTAGTCGCTCATTTCCTTCAGATTCGGAAGATGAATGCGGGGCGGCAGCCATTTCAGCAAAGTCTTCCGAAGGGTGTTGAACGTCGTTCTCTTTTGAGAGTAGAAAAGATAGTGAGAGGAGTGGGTGGAGTCCTCCGTGTAAATTGCAGAATAGAAACTACTAAGAACCAATTGGAAGTGTTGTTTTCAAGTCACATGACTTCACATGCGCGTCTCAGGACGTGTACGCGGTGATAGTATCTGGTCACGTACGCCATTTGGAAGTAGCGGTCTAATTCAGCAAAGTTTCAAAACGTGAAAAGGAGTAAATCCAAACATATCCGGATTTAATATATCTTCTGAGCTCGATTCAAGCATACAATTGTTAAAGTATAAAACCTTTTATATATTTTTTTAAAATACCAAGGTGTGTACATTCGGTCACACACGAAAGTTTAAAAAGACATTCGGCTCCATTTAATGAAAATTTTCATAATATTAAAAAAGAAGCCTAGGTTTAGTCTCTTTGACGTAGTATAAGTTCTTTGATGGGTCTATGAAGAAATTCAATAAGTTCAGATTGCAAAGTTTTCACGAAATATATAGACGGGTGCGGGCAGTCGGTCGCGCACGAAAGCCTGGAAATGCGCTATCCATTTTATTGAGAACTGTTGCCGAGAGTGCGCACACCGGGTCGTGCACGAAAGTTTAGAAAGGCTATTTTTATTTACAGGCAAATTTTAATGCGTTGAAAAAAAGGTAAGGTACAGACTTTCTAATTCTGTATCGCTTTACAAGGAGTCTGTATGCAACTTGAACAGTGAAGAAAACGGCTTGTTTCTGAAAAAAATATTGCCAGAACTTTATTGACAAAAGTATAGGTTGTATACACGAGATATTTCTGAATTAGCATTTTAAAAACCAATGAAATTCACTGAAAAAACCATAGGTTTTACACACGTTATAGTTAGGAAGTAGCATTTACAAAACCTATGAAATTCACTGAAAAAACCATAGGTTTGACACCAGTTATAGTTAGCTGGAAATGTTACTGATATAAAACCAATGAAATTCCACGTTATAGTTAGTTGGACTCACTATAACTTGCGCGTGTAATGCACTGCTGATGACATCACATATTACATCACTCATGACATCACTGATGACACCATCCAGTGAATGTGTGTCTTTCTGAAAAATAAATATGTGTTATATATGTATATATTATTGAATATCTTAGTGAATACATATATTAGTGAGTAATGCTTAAATATTTAAATATATGTATTAGTGTTTCACTTTGTGTATAAGTGGCTGCATGGGTTGATGAGTAGGTACATGTGTATGTATATAGGTGATTAGATGTTTTTCTTAGTATCAGTATGAGTGTTTGCATGCTTTGGTGAGAGTATTACTTAGTACATAGATGCAAGAATGACTGAGTCTCTGTTTGTATTTGTTTTGACGACAGCATATGTGCAGGACTGTATGGGTGGATGAGTGTGTATATGTCTGTGTTAGTGAGTGAATGACTGTCTTATTAGTGTCTTTATCAGTAGCTACATATGTTTTAATCTAGTATATGTGAATATTGATGTATATAAGTGAGTATATGTGAGAGTGAGGGATTGTAAGAGTTCCTGTTTAAATTAGTATGTGTTTCTATAAGTGATTTTTTAAGAGAGTAAGTATGTGTAAGTTTCCTTAGAAGTAAAGTGGTAGTGTGTGTATAGCTGTTTATGCAAATAAATGGATGTTCAATAGTTTATTTGCATGTGTGAGTATGTGTGTGAATAACTTTTGGATGACTGTCGGTGTGTAACAGGATGTGTAGGTGTATCACTACATATGATTAGTGAATATATGTATGAGTGACTATATAGAACTGTTGGTGAATTAGTGCATGTGTATATAGATGGTGGAATTATTGAATTGGTTGTTGTAACTGGTATGGGTATCTCCATTTTTTTGAAAATTTTAGTTTCTATTTTTGAATATGTGTTTCAAGGGTTAGATTACAGTGAAAGGAGGTCTGTCACTGTGTCACAAGGATGGTGTCATCAGTGATGTCATGAGTGATGTAATATGTGACGTCATCAGCAGTGCATTACACGCGCAAGTTATAGTGAGTCCAACTAACTATAACGTGGAATTTCATTGGTTTTATATCAGTAAAATTTCCAGCTAACTATAACTGGTGTCAAACCTATGTTTTTTTCAGTGAATTTCATAGGTTTTGTAAATGCTACTTCCTAACTATAACGTGTGTAAAACCTATGGTTTTTTCAGTGAATATATATATATATATATATATCAAACACAGCATTCCCCGATTCTGGAGCCCCCAACCCTTCAGGGCGGCCTCTGGACAATGGGCTCGGAGCAGCCCATCAACACACCTCCAAGTGTAAAACAAAGACAGAGGCCCAATACTGGAGATGAGGTATTTAATCAGGCACCCAGCAGCAGAGCATAATTTTCCGTTTCCATTTCCCAACGTTTCGGCATTTCCTTAGCCTTGATCACGGGTGGAAGCAAAGATACTGAATTTGCATAATGCGCTCGTACGTGCTTTTTAAATTGTAAGTCACATGACTGGTTTTGTGAAAAATACAAGTCCCACAGTGCATTGCATCATTATTAAAATTGTACGATCTGGAAGTCCATATTTACAACACCATCGTGGAAAGTTCTTACTTTGGCAATATCACTGTTGTTTGTGTGGGTCCTTCAAATGAACACAGTCAGGTGAAAAGGTAGTTTTTTGGAATCATATTTTCGATTTTTTCCAATGGTTCTGAGCAAAACCTCTTTCTCCAGCAAGATCGCAAAGGAAGTTCTCCTGTATATACATGCAAATTCACTAAGAAACAGTTAAAGTGATGATATAGGTAGATGTTTGAATCACTGAATATCAGCTAGAGTGCTTAGAGTACTAACTATAACGTGCATCCCCATCACGCACTATTTATGACCTCACATATTCAGTGGCTACGGGAAAAGGTAAGAAATTTCACTGGGCTGACCTGTAAGTTGTACCTGACCTGTGATCTGGGTGAATTTGCGCCTGGATACCAGTCAACTGATTAGACTGATTTCTTGTTGCCGCTTTTATTTTTTCTTGGTGCTTTTTGGCTTAACACCTTGGCTGCTTGAGATATTCCCCTACTATGCTGAACCATAATAGAAATGGGTGTGGTCATGACGAGCTCAGCTCGTCATGAGCACACGAACACTGAGCCTCATGACAAGCTGAGCACGTCATGGGCACCGAAGGGGTTTACATTTTAAGACTTCATACTTTCGGTTCTTCCTATTGGACATTTGTCATTTGGGTATAATTTTCTTCCTGAATTTTTCTCAATCTTTAGAAATTGTTTGTAGGATTTTTAATCAGTTTTGATTTTTTTTTACTGTTTTAGGGTTGCTTAATATGTTGCAGATTTCTTGTAGTTTAGCGTGTCTATCCTATGCCATGGCTACCAGGTGTTGGGTCCAGGTTGGAAATATTAAAACTGTGTATTTAACGGTACAGGATTCTATGACTTATCACTTGAGTAGAACTCAGATTATATTAAAAATAAATTAAAGGGATCCAACACACAGTGTAACAAAATTTATTATGTATTAAATAAAAATAGAAATGTTAATGAGATTCGTAATTCTTTTTTCAAATTCTTTAAAAAAATATTTTATAAATGACATTAATACATTTAAATGAATACTTTATTTAACACATATTTAATTTGATGATGCCCCAGTTGGAGGAAATGACCATCTTTTGCATGGTGAGCCTCCATATTTTTGCAACATCCTTTTTGCTGGCTGTGGAACTCTGTGCACTTTACCCCTGATAACTAGTAGTAAAGTGAGTGATCGCCTCCTTTGAACATAGTTGAATAGGGTATGATATATTTATTTCCTATGTAGAAGCTTGTGTCCCGTGCTGGGCTCATGGCAGCTTGCTCTCGTGCTTGCGAGCTGAGCGTTCTGCACACAGCCGTTGGCAGGAGAGAGAGCCTAGCACGGCTGTGGGGTTTTCCCTACGCTCTTGCTTGCTCTTAAAATAAACACACATACTTCAATCAAAGCTGCCTCCTGTGTCGAATATACAACATTTTCTGGCGACTTGGTCCACTCGGATGTGACACATGAAGAGGAGCAGTTCAAGAAAGTACAAGAGCGGAAAAAAGGATTGGAGGAATCCAGGAAAACCCGACAGCGTGCATCTCTCAAGGTACTGGTTGACCCGTGTAAGGAGAAGGTACGTCGCGCCTAGTTTTGAAAAGAAATATAAGGCTTTACCTCAGCATTAACAGTAGCGGTAGCTGTAGATCAGAATTACAGGCGCTGACTGTAGAAACACGATCTTTCCCTTCGTAACGCGAGTGTTGAGCGTTTTAAAGCGGCGGTAATCTTCAAAGAAATTCAAAAGGGAAATATCTTTTAAAGTGGCGATGTTAGAAGTTGCGGGCCCCACCAACTGGAATTGCTAATGCAAATTAAGACAGCAAAGGTGGCATAGTGGACACCAGCAAGCGCAAAGTAGCAGCAATACCTGTTAAAGCGGCGACATTGAGAATTAAAACAGCGAAAATTGCATAGTGGGCCCCACCAAGTGTGAATTAACAAGAATGATTGCTTAAAGTGGTGAAAATAAACGCTAAAGCGGTGTAAATTACATAGTGAACTCCACCATGCGCAGCTTATCAATCCCAGTGCCAGTTAAAGAGGCAAAATTGCATAGCAGCAAGTTTTACATAAGTGTTCAGTGCAAACCATTGTGCACAAGACAGTGACACTGTTTTGTTCATCATGGAAAGGAACTGTGCATACACAGTAGAACTGTGCATTTGGCGACATTACGTTGGAACAGTCAGCATCTGTGATACACACACATAAAAAAGAGGACGTGTATCACCTGAATACAGATTGTCTTACTTCTGTGATACACACACATTCATCAAATTGATTTCTTTTGTGATATACTCATTACTGAAATTGATTCACACCTGTTTCACCTTTACTCAAGATGAATGTTAATAATACAATCCAGCCACCTGTATAATTTTTGGTTGTTCCTGGTGAACCTGCAATGGAGTGGGATGATTGGTGTGAGGCATTTGAAAATTATATCGTGGCACTAGATGGTACAACATTTTCAGCTGTCAGGAAGAAGGCATTGTTGTTAGGAGCATTAGGCAAGGAGGGTCAAAGGATTTTTAAGTATTTACCAACTCCACCAGTTGAGATTGATGACGTTTATAAAGATGCATTGTTCAGACTATACACTAGATTTGCAAAATAAGAGGATACTGTAATGAGAAGGCATAAGTTCTACACCCAGCCACAAAATCAAAACCAATCTATTGATGATTTAGTTTCCAGGTTAAGGGAGTTGTCTGTTAAGTGTCAATTTGGTGGCATGCAGGACGAAATGATCAGGGATCAGTTGATAGTACAATGTCACAGTAAGAAGACACAAAAAAAATTATGGGCTGCTAGGAATCCCACACTCACTGAGGCTATTACCATAGCGAAAGTAGCAGAAGAAAGTGATAGGTGTATGAGAGAATTAAAAACTATTCAACAAGGCAACACCTCGGAAATTGCAGCGGTACAAGTTGAGAGTAGTGAAAGCATAAACCCTATACGCACAAAACATGTACAAAATTTACAAACTAAGACAAGCAATAAAGGTGCCACTTCATATCCTAAACCAATTCCTCAGAGTAGATATAAACAGAATGTACGTTCTTGTACTAGATGTGGAAGTCCGTTTCATTTAGCGGATTCAAGGAATTGTAATGCTTTAAGGAGAGATTGCTTGAAATGCGGAAGAAAGGGACATTTTACACGTATGTGCAAGTCAGACAACACTAAAAAAAATAGCAATGGTTGAATGTGACACAACAGATGACGAGGCAGAAGTTATGATGATTGTGTCTAAGGATGATCCAGTGGAAGCAGAGCACATTCTCTTATCAAAGCAGATTTTGATGTAAATGAGAAAACTTTGAGTCTTATGGTAGATACAGGTTCATTGTATACAATCATCCCCAAAAATTGTATGACACTTCTTGTACTGCAGAAAAGTTGATCGCTTCGGATGTCATTTTAAAGGGTTATCAAGGGGTGAGCATTGGAGTGGTAGGGTATTTCGAAGCATGCAACACTTTTAGAGGAAGACTCACCAATGGTAAGAAATATGTTTCGCCTCATGGTCCCGCTATTTTAGGCTGGTTACATCAATATGCTTTAAATATAAGAATAGACCCTAGGGCTGATCCACCAGTCATGTGTGTTGATGATGATAACAATGATGTAAATGCCATTTTGAGTAAATATGAGACACAGTGTTGGGAGAGGCACTAGGATACCAACATGTTATTAAAATTTTAAAAATGCTGTGCCAGTCAAACATGTTGCGCGTAAAATACTCTTGTCTGCCAGAGATGAAGTGAGGAAGATTATCAGTAAAATGTTGGAAGAGGGCATTATTCAACCAGTGGAAGCAACACAATGGTTGAGTCCAGTCGTTATCACACAAAAACAGGACAGCTCATTGCGCTTCTGTGTTGATATGAGAAGCTTGAACAAAGCAGTAGTGATGGCTAATTTTCCTTTGTCCAACATCAACGAGATTGTATTAAGCTTGGGTGGTGGTAAGGTGTTCTCCAAACTTGATCTATGAAGCGCTTACCACCAAATAAAACTCCATCAAGATTCAAAGGAGTACACTTCGTTCATCACCCCAGAGGGCACACATCAGTTCAAGAGGCTACCTTTTGGACTTTGTTCAGCCGCGAGTGCATTTCTGAGGATTATTACCGACATCTGCAAGAATATTGAACGACTCGTTTTATTCCAAGACGATATATTAATATATGGCTTGGACTTGAATGACCACAATTGTATTTTGGATGGAGTATTGTCCTGTTTAACAAAGGCTGGAATGACATTGCGCAAAGACAAATGTGTTTTTGCAGCTAGAGAAGTTGATTATCTAGGGTATCATGTTAGTGGGAATGGTATATAAGGGCCAAACGAAATACTTTATCTCTACTATCAAAGCTAAAGAGTATCTGGACTCTCTCTGAATAAATGAGAAGGATTGTAATGTATAGTAGGATAAACTTAGATCCTGGGCATAATTATATTGTTTAATAATTACTCAAACATTGGACTATTATCTCCTTTATACTCTTGTCTCGTTTTTCTGCCTCTCGGCATTTCCTGTATTTCCTCCTTAGTTTGTCTTTCCTTCTTCCCCTCTTTTTTTTTTTTTTTTTTTTTTTTTTTCCTTTTTCTTCTTTTTTCTTCTTCCTTACTTTTTCTTTAGCAAGGACGCCATGGGTTAGGGACACGGCACCCATACGTTTCAGGAACTGATAGTTCCTGTGCCTCATGTAGTGGGGAGGGTGGGGGGAGGGGTTCGGGGATCAAGGGTGGGGGTGGGTAAGGGTAAGGGTTGGTGGTGGGGGTGTAAGGCAGAGGTGCTCAATGCAGGGATGATTGCAAGGCATTTAAATGATACTATTAAGGAACAATTATTTGTGATGCTGGTCGATAAATTTCTTTTTTTTTTACATTTTTGACATGCATAAAAAGGTGAAAATATGTACTATCAATATTAATGGTCTTAACGACGTCAAGAAGATCGCTATGTTTCGAACAATGCTCCAGGTGTTGAATATTGATCTGTTATGTATACAGGAAACCCATATTTCATGGGACAAACGCTCTCTTTTGAATAATTTGGGACTGGAAGTTTTGATTACCTCTAAACAAATGGGTATCAAAAGAGGTGTAGCAATTTGCATGCGAAAGGGAGTAGGGAACTGTATAAAAACACTTTCCGATAAATGGGGCAGATGGGGACTGGCCGAGCTAAAAATTGGAAGTTGTAAATTTACTTTATGTTGCATCTATGGCCCTAACCTGGATGACGCCGACTTGTTTAATACTATGAATACAGAGCTGTCAACTTGGACTCAACCGATTATAGTTTGTGGAGATTTAAATATACACATACCAGCTAGTTGGAATATTCGATCAACGAAGAGATATACGGGCCGAAAGGTTAAATCATATAAAGCTCTTAGAGATCTAGTACTTAGTAATGGCCTAACTGATGTCTGGAATAAATTTCATTCTAATGATCCCGGATATACTTTCTTTTCTACTCCTCATCAAAAATTTGTCCGTTTAGACTATTTTTTTGTATCATTAGTTCTTTTAGAAAAAATTCGTATTGAGATATTACCACAAGTTATTTCAGATCATAACCCAATAATGGTTGAGATACAATTTTCTGTAGACTGCCAAAATGTCATTAGACCCTGGTCATTTCAAAGAAATCTATTATTAGACGAAGATTATCTTCAAAATATGGTCAATATTATTAAAGATTATTTTCTGATTAATAATGACACTGCCTCTCCACAAGTAGTCTGGGACTCTTTTAAATCTATTGTACGGGGTGAGACTATTAGTTTTGCAAACTATAAGAGGAAAAAAAATCAAACAGATTTCAGGGATAAGCTAAATAAGATTAGACAGATCGAGCTGGATTTATCTATCGCATGCAAAAATAAGGCTAACATAGAGGATGTACAAAGGCGATTAACCATCGAACGTTCAGGTCTCCGCACGCATATTGCTGAAGAAGTAGCGGCAAAATTTAAACAATATAAAACGGAACGCTACGAATTGAGCGAACGTACGGGAAAAATTTTAGCCCAGCGATTACGACAAAAGTCATCGTATAATGAAATACAATGCGTTAAAGATACAAATGGGATTCTCTGCGAAAGCAGGGAAGGAATATTAGCGGCGTTTCAGGGTTTCTATAAGATGTTGTATAATGACTTTAATAATGAAATTGATAAGACTCTGGATCCCATAGACTACCTCCAACTCACTAACCAACCCTCTTTGTGTATAGATGACATAGATCTATTTACTAGCCCAATAAGTTGGGAAGAGATCGAAAGGGCCATTATGAGTCTTGCTGCTGGTAAAGCCATGGGGCCTGATCAGATTCCCCTCGAATTCTATCGGACATTTAGGTTTTTGCTGAAACCAGAGCTGATAAAAATTTTTAATGTGGCATTTCAAGATAAAGCTCCTGATTCCTGGTCTATAGCTACCATAGTTGTATTTGTTAAAAAGAATAAAGATCCAAAGGAATTAGGTTCGTATCGTCCTATTTCTTTGATTACAGCTGACAGCAAGATCTACTCCAAAATTCTTGCAAATAGATTAAACGATGTTATGCCGGGTTTAGTTTCTAACATTCAACATGGGTTTATAAAACATAGGGACACCACAGATCACGTGAAACGGGTTATTGCACTATTGGATTGGGCTCAGGCAAAGGAATCCCCAGTCGGAATTATCTTGCTTGATGCTGAAAAGGCGTTCGACAGAGTCGACTGGGGGTTCCTTTGGTCTGTGCTAAAATGGAAGGGTTTTCCACCACAATTTATTAAAGCTATACAATCACTTTATCTTAACGCACAGGGTGTTATAAGACTAGGTACGGATATTTCTAACCCATTCTCGATCACAAGGGGGACCAGGCAAGGATGCCCTTGCTCTCCACTTTTATTTGCACTTTATTTAGAACCTTATTTAAATAGACTAATCACAGAACCTGGTATTCCATCTGTTCGTCTTCATGAGAAAGACCACAAAGTTTTAGCTTACGCAGACGACGTGGCCATCGTAACTTCTGACTCCTCTTCTGCACTACCTAAAATAATAGAAATTGCTAGCGAATTTGGTAAACTGTCCGGATACAAATTAAACATCTCAAAAACCCAAATTATACATTCTAAAACTGGTATACCCACCGATATTCCTATCAATGATACTGCTACATACCTCGGTGTAACTATATCATCGAAAGTAGAAGATATTGTTGGACTCAATTTGGATCCATTACTTATATCTACTAATAGAACCCTAGAAAGAATAAATAATTTACATCTATCTTTATTTGGACGGACTAATGTTATTAAGATGCTGATTTTCCCAAAATTTCTTTATTTGTTCCGAACCATTCCCTTATTTTTTTCTATGCTTCTTTTTAACAAAATAGATAGGATGCTGTCTAGATTTTTATGGGGGTATCGTCGCTCAAGGAGATCGCTAAAATGGTGCACTTTACCACAAGGATGTGGCGGGTTGGGACTTCCGAACTTTAGAGTGTACTATTGGGCTATAACTCTCAAAACAATTAAGGTTTTATTATTTCATGATCATGTTAATGAAATTTTTGTTTCACCCTCCATTTACGAAATGCTTATGGGTACTCACGCACGCCAATGTTTATTGATTTTTATGGAACAGAGCTATTACAAAAAAACAAAATTTAAGGTCTTTCTTTCTGCTTTTTTGGTTTGGAGACAAATCAATAAAGCTTTACGGATAATTTCAAAATATAATTTCTATTCACCCATCTGCTGTAATATACCAATACCTGATATCCCTGAGGATGCTCCTACGAATCGATTTCGTTTGGGACAGATACATTCAATTGGGCAACTCTACCATAATGGGGCTTTGATGTCCTTCTCCGAACTCCATGATATATTTGGCCTCGATAGAAAGGAATTTTTTAAATACCTACAAATCCGTAGCTTTTTGGGGAAAAAAAACCTTTTATATAATGACGAAATGGAGGCTAACGCTGTTATGGAGAGTGGTAGGAGGGATAGCCGTATTGGCACAATATACCAATTAATGGTCAATAGGTTGCACGATGATCTCGACCAACAAACACAAAAATGGGAAAGGAAGCTGTGTATAGAAGGGATAGATCTGGCAAGGGCATTTGAGACTAGCAACAAAATATTAATCAATAGTTCTCTTAAAAGCCAACATTATATGGCTTGCTTAGATCTTTACTATACGCCGGCAAAACTGGCCAAATGGAAAGCTACTAAAGGCACTAACTGCAGCCGATGTGGTACTGTAGCAGCAGATTCTTGTCATATGTTTTTTAGCTGTTCTAAATTAATTGTATATATTAATAGAATAGAAAAGTTTTTGACTAATTTGCTCAATATTAATATCAAGCTATGTCCATCTGTGATTATTTTTGGTTTATATTTTCCATCCAAGAGTCTAACGGCTGACCAAGAATATTTCATGTTTATCGGAATGTCTATCTATCGTTTCTGTATTACCTCAAGATGGTTAGATGTCGATCCACCATCTTTCGAACAATGGCTGGGTAAGCTGTTAGATGTGTATAGAATGGACAAAGCAGTGTATAAATTGAAAGGACAGAGAAAGAGAATATTTGCTAGGAAATTATGGTCTCCTATTGATAATTGGATTTAATTTAACAATGTTTCTTTGGTTTATTTTCTCGTCTCTGGTTCTTCTAATAATGTATCGACTGCTACGTGAATGAGCATTATTATGTCAAATTTAAAATGTTTCTTTTTCATCCCTGTACCTTGTATGCCTCTAAAAAAAAAAAAAAAAACAAAAAAAAAAAAAAGAGATGAAGTGAGGAAGATTATCAGTAAAATGTTGGAAGAGGGCATTATTCAACCAGTGGAAGCAACACAATGGTTGAGTCCAGTCGTTATCACACAAAAACAGGACAGCTCATTGCGCTTCTGTGTTGATATGAGAAGCTTGAACAAAGCAGTAGTGATGGCTAATTTTCCTTTGTCCAACATCAACGAGATTGTATTAAGCTTGGGTGGTGGTAAGGTGTTCTCCAAACTTGATCTATGAAGCGCTTACCACCAAATAAAACTCCATCAAGATTCAAAGGAGTACACTTCGTTCATCACCCCAGAGGGCACACATCAGTTCAAGAGGCTACCTTTTGGGCTTTGTTCAGCCGCGAGTGCATTTCTGAGGATTATTACCGACATCTGCAAGAATATTGAACGACTCGTTTTATTCCAAGACGATATATTAATATATGGCTTGGACTTGAATGACCACAATTGTATTTTGGATGGAGTATTGTCCTGTTTAACAAAGGCTGGAATGACATTGCGCAAAGACAAATGTGTTTTTGCAGCTAGAGAAGTTGATTATCTAGGGTATCATGTTAGTGGGAATGGTATTCAACCAAAAAAAGATCTTGTTAGTGCAATATGTAATGTAGCACAACCTGATGATAAAGATAAACTTCGTTCATTCATGGGCATGGTGGAGTACTATGCGAAATTTGTGCACAATTTTGCAGAAAAGGTCGAACCTCTGAGAGACATATTAAGGAAAGGGAAAGTATTTACGTGGGGGGCAGCACAAAGGGATGCTTTCGAATTAATTAAGAACAATATTGTAAATGCCAATATCTTGTCAAGTTTCGTACATTCTTTGCCTACATTTCTCGCTGTGGATGCAAGCTCTGTGGGCATTGGGGCAGTTTTAACACAGAAACGTGGTGGTCAATTAAACACGGTTGCTTTTGCATCTCGTTCGTTGACCGTAAGTAAGAGGAACTATTCGGTCATTGAGCGAGAGGCATTAGCAGCTGCATGGGCAACCAGATACTTTAGAGTTTATTTGTGGGGAGTTCAATTTACACTCAGGACTGACCACAAACCTCTGTTGAAAGTTTTGGATCTTGGGGGCACAAAAAATTGTTCAGGCAGACTGGCTAGATTGGCAGTCAGTGTCCAAGATTTCACATGTAATATAGAGTATGTACTTGGATGGAGCAATAGTGTGGCGGATTGCTTATCCAGGTTGCCAGACACCAAGGTTAGACCAGAGAGTTTGAGACTGAGAATGTTGTTGCCTATTTGGAGGATCTTGAAGGAGTTCTTTCGAGGTCAGTTTCTAAGGATGAATGGATACAGGCCATGAAGAAATACCAGCTTTTGAGAAGCCTGATTAAAATGTGCAGGGAAGGAGTTTCTAGGCAGAGCACAGTGTCACCTGATCTTAGACCCTATGAAATATCCATGCATGGTGATTTCATTCTAGTTAGAGGGGAAAGGTATATTCCTCCAGTTTCCTTGAGATCTCGTATCATTGGCCTAGCAAATGAAGGTCACCTAGGCCAGACTCTCACGGCCGGGTGACCGCTCAGCCCTCCACAGGGCTTGGTCGCCCCACTCACTGCTGCCGCTCCTGCCTGCCTTTGCCGCCTCCTGCCTGCAAATTCCTGCGCTCGCTGCCCGCTGCTCCTGGGAATTTCCCGCTGCTCCTGGGAATTTCCTGCTGCCCGCTGCTTCTTGGAATTTCCCGCCGCTGCCTCCCTGCGGCCCCGCCCCCCTGTGATTCCATTCGCCGCCCCGCTCCCGCCACCCAGCTGCTCCTCCCTCCCGGCTCCTTACTTAAGGGGACCGTAGGGGACCACAGAGTGTGACCGCTCAGCCCTCCACAGGGCTTGGTCGCCCCACTCACTGCTGCCGCTCCTGCCTGCCTTTGCCGCCTCCTGCCTGCAGATTCCTTCGCTCGCTGCCCGCTGCTCCTGGGAATTTCCCGCTGCTCCTGGGAATTTCCCGCTGCCTGCTGCTTCTTGGAATTTCCCGCCGCTGCCTCCCTGCGGCCCCGCCCCCCTGTGATTCCATTCACCGCCCCGCTCTCGCCACCCAGCTGCTCCTCCCTCCCGGCTCCTTACTTATGACGCCCCCAGAACGACCGCGCAGCGGACGCGTGCAGCGGGAGCGCCGATTGAGCGCTGAAGGTGCGCCAAAGGTAAGCCCGTCTGCGCCCGTCCGCGCCTGGCCCGCGCCCAGCGCCAGGACCCCTGGCCCTCCCCGCCGAGGCAAGACGACCCGACTGACCTACGACGCCGCCACTCTCAACGCACTCAATGCCGGCCGGACCCACGCCTGCTGCCGAGCCACCCCGAGACGCACCCACAGACCCTTCACCTGCTGCACCTGCAAGTTCACCTGCCTCCGAACCTGCCCCACACCCGCCAAGACAAACACCAGCAGCAACCACCTCAAGTGCATCCTGATCAACACTCGCTCCGTCCACAGACACGCCGTGGAACTCTGGAACCTCCTCGACGCTACATCACCGGACGTCGCCTTCCTCACGGAAACCTGGATGAACGCCTCCTCTGCACCCGACATCGCCATCGCCATCCCGGACGGGTACAAGATCATCAGGAGGCATCAACCAGACCGGAGGTGGCATCGCCATTGTCCACAGGAACACCATCTGCATCACGACCGACGCCAACGGCTCCTTCGCCGCAGCCGAACATCTCCACTTCCAGATTCACACCGACCCTAAGACGACCCTCAGAGGCACCCTCGTCTACAGACCCCCGGGACCACGCACACAATTCAGCGAAGACATCACAGACTTCATCAGCCCGCACGCCCTCCCCTCCACTGACTACATCCTCCTCAGGGACCTCAACTTCCACCTGGAGAACAACAAGGACCGCAACACCACCGCCCTGCTGGAAAACCTCGCCAACCTCGGACTCAAGCAACTGGTCAACACCCCCACCCACTACGCCGGCCACACGCTTGATCTCGTCTTCTCTTCCAGCAAGTACATCACCTTCGGCCACGCCACCGGACTCCACTGGACCGACCACAGCTGCGTCCACTTCAGCTTCAAAGATCCACGACCCACCACCACCCGCAACAGGTACCTCACAGGAATTGGAGCAAGATCACCGCAGACCAGCTCACCACCTCCCTCAGCCAGAGCCCACCCGCCAACACAACGGACCCCAAGAAGCAGCCCGCAACTTCACACAGTGGCTGACCGCCTGCGCCGACGACCTCGCGCCACTAAAGAACCCTTCCAGCAGACCCAGAAGCAAGAAGGCATCCTGGTTCACCGACGACCTCAAGGACTCCAAGAAGACCTGCCGCACCCTCGAGAAAGCATGGCTCCTCGACCGGACCACCGACAACATGACCGCCCTCAAACACGCTACCCGCAAGCACCACCAGCTCATCCGCACCACCAAGAAGAAATCCCTGAAGGAACGACTGGACAACAACGCCCACGACAGCAAAGAGCTCTTCACTATCGTCAAGGAGTTCTCCAACCCCAGCACCGGCACCAACGACATCACTCCGTCACAAGACCTCTGCGACTCCCTCGCCTCCTTCTTCCACCGCAAGATCGCCGACATCCACAACAGCTTCGGCGCCCCACCCACGCACCCAACCGTCGAACTAATTCCCCCCACCGCCACCCTTCGCACCTGGACCACGGTGACCACCGAAGACACAGCCCGCACGATGAACACCATCCACTCCAGATCACCGACCGACCCCTGCCCACACCACGTCTTCAACAAGGCCGACTCCACCATCGCACTCCAACTCCGGAACATCATCAACGCCTCCTTCAACACCGCCACCTTCCCGGAGAGCTGGAAGCACGCCGAGATCAGCGCCCTCCTGAAGAAACCTACAGCGGACCCCACCGATCTCAAAAACTTCCGCCCCATCTCGCTCCTCCCTTTTCCTGCTAAAGTCATCGAGAAGATCGTCAACAGACAGCTGACCGCCTTCCTCGAGATGAACGGATCCCTCGACCCCTCGCAGTCCGGCTTCAGAGCCAACCACAGCACCGAGACCGCCCTCATCGCAGCCACCGATGACATCCGGACCCTGCTCGACAAGGGGGAAACAGTGGCCCTCATCCTCCTGGACCTCTCCGCTGCGTTCGACACGGTCTGCCACCGCACCCTAGTCCAGCGCCTCAGCAACATCGGTATCCAAGAGAAGGCACTGGAGTGGATCATCTCGTTCCTCACCGGAAGAACACAAAGAGTCCGCCTCCCCCCGTTTTGCTCCGAGGCCACCAAAGTCATCTGCGGCGTCCCACAAGGATCTTCACTCAGCCCCACCCTCTTCAACATCTACATTAAACCTCTCGCAGCCATCGCACGCCAGCACAACCTCAACATCATCTCTTACGCCGACGACACCCAGCTGATCCTCTCCCTCACCAGAGACCCCGACACCGCCAGAACCTGCCTACATGAAGGGATGAAAGACGTCGCCGAGTGGATGAAGGACAGTGGCCTGAAACTGAACTCGGACAAGACGGAAGTCCTCATCCTGGGATCTTCGCCCTCCACCTGGGACGACTCCTGGTGGCCCCCTGCCCTGGGCACCGCACCCAAGCCAACCGACCACGCACGCAACCTGGGCTTCATCCTGGACCCCTCCCTCTCGATGACCAGACAAGTCAACGCCATCTCCTCATCGTGCTTCAACACCCTGCGTATGCTTCGCAAGATCTTCCGCTGGATCCCGACCGAGACCAGGAAGACTGTCACCCAGGCACTCGTCACCAGCCGACTGGACTACGGAAACGCCCTCTATGCCGGAACCACAGCCAAGCTACAGAAGAGACTCCAGCGCCTCCAGAACGCCTCCGCCCGACTCATCCTGGATGTCCCCCGACGCAGCCACATCTCCAGCCACCTGAGGAACCTGCACTGGCTCCCCGTCGACAAGAGGATCACGTTCCGGTTCCTCACCCACGCACACAAGTCTCTCCACTACCTGGGCCCCAAGTACCTCAACGACCGCCTGACCTTCTACACGCCCACCCGCCAGCTACGGTCGACCAGCCTCGCCCTCGCAGCCGTACCACGCATCCGAAGAGCCACCGCCGGAGGAAGATCCTTCTTTTACCTGGCTGCCAAGACTTGGAACTCCCTCCCCATCCACCTTCGGCTGACCCAGGACCATCTCGCCTTCAGGAAACAACTCAAGACCTGGCTGTTCGAGCAGTAGCATACCCCTCCCCCCAAGCGCCTTGAGACCCTCCCGGGTGAGTAGTGCGCTATACAAATGGCATGATTGATTGATTGATTAAAGACATTTTTGGTGGCCAGCTATCGATTCACAGGTTAAGGCTTGGGTGGAACACTGTGAACCATGTAGGGAGTCGGAAAAAAGACTTCAGGTAGGAGCAAAGGCTCGACTTGGTGGACAAGTAGTATCTGAGAATGGCGTTTGGAAGAAAGTTTGTATTGACTTCATAGGCCCATTCCATGAGCTTCAGGAGTGTGAGAAATTTGCAATGGTACTAGTTGATTCTGCTTCAAGGTGCGTTGAAGTTGCATTTTTGAAGAATATCAATGCACAGTCCACTATTAAAGTGCTTAATGATATTTTTAGAAGGGAAGGGATTCCAGCTATGGTTTTGTCAGACAATGGCACACAGTTCACATCAAAAGAGATGGAAGAGTATTTTGCACACGTGGGTTTGAAACACTTGCGAACATCACTTTATAATCTCCAAAGTAATGGTTTGTGCGAGAGGGTAAATAGGTTGATCAAGGGCACTATGCAGCTTGCTTTGGCTTCAATTCACTCTGTCCAAAGGGAAATCTAGGAAATGCTTTGGGCATATCGCACAACCGTACACCAAAACATGGAAAAACACCCTTTGAACTCATGAGGGGGAGATTAGCTGGTACGAAATTACTTCCCACATGGATGCAGAAATCACTTTTAGCAATGGATCAACACTCTGTCACAACAGGTAGAACGAATATTTCTGAAGGGGATTTGGTCACGGTCAAGCCAGGTGGGAATCTCAAAATGTTTAACAAGTTCAGGGGACCTTTTCAAGTGAAATCAGTGTCTGGAAACTATGTCAGACTACAGAATGGTCAAACGTGGAACCTCCGGAGGGTGGCTTTGTATCAAAAAGGTGACAAGAGTCAAGGGTCTCAAATTCTCTCATCGTCCTCTTGCTGTCAAGTTACTGACGTAAAAGGGAATAGACCTAATCGTGTGAAAAGACCACCTACCTATTTGAACAATTTTGTTTATTGTTTTAGGAAAGGAGTGGGTAATATTGCAATCGTTAGCTTATTTTATGTTTTTATTTGCAGTAACCACATATTGTTCACTTTTGGAGTTTCATACTTGTCAAATTGATATTTAACCAATTTATCCTTATTTTGTTCTTTGTTTTTCTATGTCAAAGGAAAGGAGATGTGTTATATTTATTTCCTATGTAGAAGCTTGTGTCCCGTGCTGGGCTCGTGGCAGCTTGCTCTCGTGCTTGCGAGCTGAGCATTCTGCACACAGCCGTTGGCAGGAGAGAGAGCCTAGCACTGCTGTTGGGTTTTCCCTACGCTCTTGCTTGATAAAATAAACACACGTAGTTCAATCAAAGCTGCCTCCTGTGTCGAATATACAACAATTTAACTTAAGCCATCATATGATACAACGTGTACCCTGGGCATGTAGGCTCAATGTGAATAGTAGACTGTAGCACCTATTGTGACATTATTGTGCCATCCATTACAGTGGCTGTGCAAACATAATTTCATGCCTACGGATGTATGTCATTACATCGCATACTTTTACCACGAGTATGCCTTTACCACGCATGCCATTACAACGCAAAAGCATGCGTGATAAAGCTATACTTGTGGGAAAAGTTTGCAAGGTAAGTGACATCCCTACCCCTTCACCTACAGAACACACTACTCCCACCCCTACACTACCCCTAACCCTAAAACACTACTACACTACAACACTACCCACACTACTCCTACCCCTACTGTACCCTGAACCCTAAAACACTACTACACTACAACACTACCCACACTACTGCCACCCCTACACTACCCTAACCCAAAAAACACTGCTACACTACAAAACTACCCAACACTACTCCCACCCCTACACTAGGGGATTTGAGGACTCCAGAGGCTTCTGGGAAGTCATAAACCTCCCACTCTTTACAGACGAGGTTAGGAACATGGAATCATGAATAACTGAAGATGCATGGGTAGTCCATTTCTCAAAAATGTTTAATCCCAAGGGTGTATCATTGTAAAACCAAAAAGAAGACATGCCCGTTAATTTTGCAACTGCAAACCAATTGCGTCTGTCCGTTATGGTTGGGGAGGTTGAAGCTGCATTGCTGAAGGGCATTTCTGCAAAAACCTCAAGGCCAGACGGTGTCCCTCTAGATTTGTTTAAAGGTAATCCCCTAATATGGGCACCGTTGCTGGCAAATGTTTTTAGATCGTATAGAATAGTGGGCCACATCCCTGATTCTTGGAAAGAAACCGTGCTGGTCCCAATATACAAGAAGGGCAGTAGGAATGATCCCACTGGTTACAGGCCTATCTCCCTAAATGACGCAACATGCAAAGTCTTGGGGAGGGTAATTCTTGCCCGTCTTGAGCTTTGGGCGAATGAGTCTGGACTGATATCACATTCACAATACGGCTTCCAAAAGTAAATGGGTACAAACGAACAATGCCTCAAATCGCGCCCCTGATTTTATGGGGGAAATTGTGGTCATCGGAAAAGCGATTACAAGGGATTGTTTAAGTTTAGAAAATGTTTTGTCTATTCCCTGGCTCTGCTATGTCAAATTATTTTTAAGTAAGATTGGCCTATTTTTTTGAAAATATGGATGGCACACCATCTAATATAAAATCAATGATTAAAAATGCCTATTATATTGAGTTAGTTATATCTAACCTGGATGATGAGACCCCATTCTATGGGTCGCCAAATATCCAACAATTTTATTTATCTTTTAGTACCCATACACATTCCTGCTTCTTTCTGACAAGGTTTTGTCTCCGCACATACCATTTTCTAGCGGCTTTTCCTATCCAGGCGAGTTGGTGTGAGACTGACTCCCTGCCCATGCAATAATTCAGCCGAACAAAGCACAATGCACTTTATGCTGTTTTGCACTTTATACAAAGATGAATGGGCAAGTTTTATTAGGCCCATTCTGAGGGAAATTGCCACTTGTTCATACCTGGACGGTTTTAATCATTTACAATCTCTGTCCAATGCCGTCATTTGTTGCGCTGTGTTACATTTTATTAGAACTGCTTTGTGAATCAGGAAAATAGATGAATTGTGATAGGGAAATCGGGGAATAGGGCTTTAAGTAATTTTAAGCTATTTATTTATTCTGACACCCTTGGACTGATATAAAGAAATTGGCAGCCTACAGAATACCTTGCTTTGAAAGTATATATGCTGTTTGATTACACTTAGTTTTTGCAAAATGTAATATGGAATACTTTGTATGCATTGTATATATTTTATCATTGTAATCATGTACTTTTATGATTTGTAAGAAACGAATAAAGTTTTTCAAATGAAATGACAAAGGTGTACTTCCTTTAGGCTGAAGATTTAAGTTTCCCCTGCTTAGAGTTTTTTCGTGTTGGTTTCTGACCTTATGGAGTTCTCTTTGGCTACAACCTGCAGCACTACCCCACCGGGGGAAACCAAGCTCCATAAAAAAGACTAACTGCTAGTGAAGAAGTCTTGACGTGGAAAAGGCATCAAAAGCATCCGAACAGCAAGGGACTTTTCCTGGATGTGAGTTTCTAACTTCTCCTTCCTGAAGGAGGTAGCATTTAAGCATGTTTCCAACTTGGCTTGAGACAAAGACAAACATCCTTTTGTTCTGTTGTCCCATTCCACGTCTTTCCCTCTCAAAGAACTGAAGAGCTGCCATGATATTTGGACATTGTTGGTGAGCCTGCATGTACCACATACAATTAAAAACAAGTGAACCTTTGAATTATCAAAATAGATCATTCCAGAAGCATAGCTTCAAATGTGAAAGATTTTCAAATAATCAGTTTTTGTTATAAGTGCCCCTTGATCCCCCTCGCACTTGGCTTTTTGGAAAAGAAGGTCTTGCTCTATGCCAACACTTCAAAGGTTCAGAGCCACATACATGGACCTGACTGCTGACAGGAGTATGCATTTTTGAGGGCCGTGTGATGCATCACAGGCCCTCTTGAAGATATGACCCTGAGGAGGGCGGTGGTGATATTGCAACATGTGCAATGAGCAGTAAAATACCACCTAAACTACGGAATAAGGATATTATTGCTGGCAACTACCTCTTCAGCACGCGTTTTCATTTGAAAATATGTTGCCTCACCATAGGGTGCTTTGGCTCTCCCATAGCCAACCTCTTGTGAAAGGCACAAACATATCTCAAAAGGTTATATGGGGTGAAAAAACATACAAATAAAAAAAAATAAGTTACACTTCTGTTCCATACGATGAAATAGGTTTAGTTGAAAACGAAAACTGGTGTTTTTATTACTTGCAAATAGCTTAAAATACAGCAATGAATGCACAAGAGCACACAACTCAATGGTAGTCATCCACAAAATCTGATTACACTAGTAAATTCGGTGGCGTTGAGGGTGCATTTTTATATAAATTGCACACCGGAAAAAGAAAGAAGCTATAGAAATTATGTAAACAACAGGACACTCAATAAGGCATTCTGTTCCTGTCAGACGAAGCCGGTCTCCATTGCATACAACATCGATGCCTATCACCCACCTTGGCAGGCTCACTAAGCCTGCAGTGTGAAGTTATAGAAACCTTACTGGTATTTTTCATGCTGGTGGTTTATGACCCACAACGCATAATTATGTGAAAAAAACGTTGACAGTGAATCAAATTACTGTGCTGAAAAGCAGAAGTAAGACAAGAACCTGCCAGGTTTGCTGGTCCACGAAAAGAGCTTTATCTATGCCGTTATGACTAATAAAGTGTATTTTTGAAGCTGTTACTGACAGGTTAATGACTAGTCAGGAGGTTTAACAAAGGACTCTGACCCCCAGCCTTTAAGTAAAATTTAAAAATGCTTGTGTATTAAAATGTTACCATTGTAAATCACGGCAAATAAATATAGCTGCGTTTCTTGCTGACTTGCTCTATAAACATACTGCAAGGTTGGGTCTTACAGGCCTGTATTTCTTCCTTTGAATGTCATGATGGAGTCCTCTAAAGAAGAAGCAGCTCAGTTAAAGATTACCTCCAACAAATTACATAGATTCAATACTCCTGGATGGACACAAAATAATGTAGGCAAAAATAACGGAATTATGACGTAATCTCCGCTATACTTTACCCTAGTCACTAGAGTCAGAAACATAATAAATACATTTTCATAATAAAAATAATTCATTTGACCTCCCTACCTTTAGTGAATCAATAGGCTTGAACTTGTTTGCTTTTTACCCCTTCTAAAAATTAAAATAGTCACTTCTCCTCTGAGCCCAACCAGAATCTTTATTCCAATTACCGCCTCCTTAAAAGAAATCAAGTATGCTTCAATGCATAAACGATCAACTCTTTTTTATCCATGACCTCAGATTCCTTAATACCCAAAATAACAGATGTGTGATAAAAATCTGACTCAGGGCCAAAAACAAACACCATGCAAAAGCAGACGGTATATTGGTGCAATGAGGAGAGATACTTTTATTTCTCCTCGTTTTTGCTCTTTCTACGCCAGCGGAACATCGAAAAAAGTGACATTCCGGACATGCAATCCCCTTGTAACTATGCCCCCTAGTGTCTTAACTGACAAGTCTAAAAAATCAACCCAGGACTGATTTTGGGTTTTGGAGCCTCCCTGAATTTGATTCTATGTTCTCCAGTAGTGAGTCCAAAGCGCTCAGTCAGAGTACTCTTCATGAAGGCAGAAAACTCAGCGACTGTCTTGTTCAATGTCAGGAGTTTATCCCTGCATTTATCACGGAACATTTCCCAAAGGAGAGAACCCCAATGTTTGTTGGCTACCTTTCTACTGATGCATGCTCACATCGAAGAGCAAATCCCCTTTAGAAATTGTTTATGTGCAGCCAAGTGTCCCTTCCTGCACTTAAACATTCCTTCCCTGCAACACATACACTCTTGCACTATAGTGCAAGGATGCCTTCGTTGCAGGAATGATTCCCTGCAACACAGACACCCTTGCACTATGGTGCAAGCGTGCCTGTGTTGCAGGAATTCATCCCTGCAACACAGGCACCATTGCACTATGGTGCAAGGGTGTCTGTGTTGGTGCTAGGCAGCTATTTTTAGCTCCAGCGTAATGGAAAACCCAGGGGTGTACCACATTGCTCTGAATACCGCGCATCCTTGCGTTTTTGAAATGATGCACCATGGCCCTTCAAAATTTGACCCAATGCCACGCTGCACCTTTTCCTTTTAAATATACCCCTAGGTGGCTGGTTGAAAGGTAACAATGTGCATAACTATGAATGGTTTAAAATGTAATCATATAAGAGCATCTGTTGAGTAATTTTCAAAAGAAGTTACATCAGTTCCTGGTGGATCCAGGTCCACTTTCTTCTCAAGAATTGGGTAAGAAGGCAGACCAAGGGTGACCAAAGCTACCACTGGTAGGGGTGACGAAAATAAAGAGTTCAAAAAGACCCCCAAAGGGAAAGATGGTTACCAGAAAGATTAGAAAGTTTCAAATGAAGGGCCTCATTTATAAGCCCATACTGCCGCGTTGCAGCACTGTGGCATCACTTTTTTTGATGCACTAATGGTGCTTTATTTTCCCCATATTTAGAATGTTGGAGATACGTCACTTTTCATCTGGATGCGTTGGTTTTTCCAGGATCGGAATTGGCTGTGTCGCGGTACCTTACAATAAATGCAAGGTAGGTGTTCCATCGGAAACCCATAGAACTGATGCAGTAGCATTTATGACATGTTTTAAAAGTGAATCCTTTTCGAGAAGCAGTCCGCTGCTCTTGAAATGCATTAAAATCCCTACACCGGTAAAACCCAGGCGTAGGAATGACGCATTGGCTGTTCAAGAGGAATCTCAACAGCTGAAGTCACTTCCAATGATGTAATCTGCAAGGACATCATGTCCCTCCAACAGTTAATGCACACAAAGGTAGGCAACACATTACATGTCACACTACACTACATGAATGACGTATGTGACACATACGTTGGCATAGTGGTACACACAAGTACACAATGCCCACTTGAATGCGTAACATGCAGGACCAATGTAATACTCTGCAGTTGAGTTTTTCACCTTTTGACACTCTATTACATTGGTCCCAATACAGTAGACTACTTGCGTCAGTATTAAATGACGCATTGCCTACTTTTTGATGCATTGCTGTAGTTGAGTCAGTTTTCTGACCAACTACTGCAACACGCCATTTTTGCGCCGGATGCCTCGTGACATCCTTCACACAGGTCAGAAATGTTGACGTATCTTTGAAACCTTCCTGCATGGATCTCTGTATTGTAAATATGGTGCATCCATGGTGCCGCAAGGGTTTCTGCTGCAGGCGTAAAAAATGTTGATGCATCACTGCGTCACCGTGGCGATGCGTCAATTTTGTAAACAAGGCCCAAAGAGTCCTCTAAAGGCCCCCAAAAGCCTATTTAGGATGGTGGGCCCGAAACTCTTCACAGTCTAAGGGTGGGCACCAAACTAAGAACTGCGTTCCAAAAATGGCTTGATGGCATGACTATTAGGCCCTTAGACACCAAATGGAGACCTTAGCTGTAAAAACTAAAATAATGCTTCTAGCACACCTGCAGCAAATGCAATAGTAAGTTTCCAGATGCGATCACCGGTGGGCCCTCACCATGTCAAGGAGCTCACTCAGGCAACTCTTGTCACAGGGGGGGTGGTGGATATAGCTACCCTGGCTGTCTGGCCCAGTAATCTGGAGACATACAGGCAATAATCTCATATTAATGGGGTTAGAGTTGAAGCTCTGAGAGATACTGGCGCCTGTGTCACCATGGTGACTGAGCAACTGGTGTCCTCAAACCAGTACTTGTCTGAAGAGACCTATACAGTCCACATTGCTGATAATCAGGCTAAGGTACATCCAATGGTGCTGGTGTCCCTAGAGTGGAGAGGGGATCTGGCCACAAAAGGGTAGTGGTATCTTCTGCAATTTCTGTACAGTGTCTGCTTGGCAATGATTTGGAGTCCTCAGCATGGGCAAATGTAGAAAGAAAAACCCATGAAGCCATGCTGGATAGCCCTGTGTGGGTTTGTGCAAAATAAAAAACACAGACTAGAACCCAGGGCGAAAAGTCAGGGTGGAGCCTGAATTATGGCTCAACCTTCCATGAGAAAAGGCAAGAAGACTAGGAAACCAGTTTCCTAAAAGACACCAGACCAGGTCCCCTCTCCTCAGGGAGAAGACCTGTCAGCACCAGAGGGAACTGAGCTTGGGGAGCTTGGGCCTTACACGGCAGAGCTCTTGGACCCAAGGGGACCCTCTTGGGGAGATCTATGCTAGCGGCAGATGACCTATCCCACTCTTGAAAGCCTGAGACAGCACGCTACTGATCAGGAAAAGGGTGATTCCAGTGACTTCCACAAGACCTATTGGGAGGAGGAACTCCTTTACACTGAAGCCAGATACCCCAAACCTCAGCAGTTTGGAGTATTTCTCCTCACGTTGTCCAATAATATCCCCCTAATTGGGCATCTTGGACAGAGCAAAACATGGAGTAGGTTGGTCAATAACTTCTACTGGCCAGGTATGTCCCACAAGGTGAAGGAGTTTTGTGGCTCCTGTCAAGCCAGTGGCAAGAAAGGTGGCCACCCGAATGTCCCTTAATTCCATTTCCAGTGTTTTTTGTTCCCTTTGAAATGGTAGGGATTGACATAGTTAGTCTTCTTGACCCTACAACAGTATCAGAAAACAGATTCATACTGGTAGTAGTGGATCATTCTACCAGGTATCCTGAAGCTATTCCCCTTAGAACTCATACATGACTACACAGCTCTCCACGATGCAGGACCAGTATCACCGAACCACTGCCTCTCATTCCACACACCCCCAGACAACCATGCTTCACCCAATTGGCTCTAGCCACTGTCACACAGATTGACAATACAAAAACCTGAAGAAGATCCTTCTCTTACCTTTTCACCAAGACCTGGAACACCCTGCCCCTCCACCTCTGGCATTCCCCGTTGCTGACCCAATTCAGGAAGGATCACAAGACTTGGCTCTTTGACTGAACCTCCATTGCCAGATGGATCAGCAGCCCCTCAGCACCTTGAGACCCTCACAGGTGAGTAGCCATGCTTTACAAACCCCTGACTTATTGATTGCTCGGGAACTCCCACTGCCTCTGCAGTGGCTAGGACTCTCCTTGGTATCTTTACCAGGGTGGGTATTCCTTAGGATGTGGTATCAGACAGAGGAACAAACTTTATGTCTGCGTATCAAAAACATATGTGGGCTGAATGTGGAGTGACCTACAGCTTTACTACCCCATATCATCTGCAGACTAATGGTCTTGTTGAAAGGTCCAACAGGAAATTGAAAGGTATGATTGGTGGACTCCCTGAAAAACTCAGAAGGAGATGGTATGTTTTACTGTCATGCCAGCTTTTCGTCTACAGGGAAGTGCTACAGATGTGAGTAGGGGTTTCCCCCTTTGAACTTCTGTTTGTTTATTCTGTAAGGGGACCATTGTGTCTTGTGAAGGAAGGATGGGCGAAGTCTAAACAGGATATTGTGGACTATGTGCTTGGTGTTCATACCAGTATGGCTGAGCACATAGGAAAAGCAACCAAAACACTTTAGACCACCCAAGAGCACCTGAAGCTCTGATATGATCATGCCATGGTGTAGTCTCAACCAGGAGAGAAGGTTTGGATTTTAGAACCTGTGGCTCCTGGTGTCTTCCAGGACACACAGACTGGGCCCTACTCTATCCTTGAGAGAAAAAGCGAGGTCGCCTACATTGTGGACCTTTGCACTTCCAGGAACCCCAAGAGGGTCATCTTGTTAAGCCACCTAAAACCCTATCATGACAAGGAGGAAATGACCATGCTGATGATCACAGATGAAGATCAGGAAGCAGAGAGTCAGTTTGCTGAGTTCCTCTCCTTAACCCCTGGGTAGACTGACTGGTATACACATGATGTGCACACTGTGGTCAGTTTACCTGTCAAAAACAAAATCTACAGGTAGTCCGATCATGTGAAGGAGAGTAACAAAGCTAAAGTATGCAAGATGCTGGAAGTGGAAGTCATTGAACCCTCTGAGAGCCCCTGGGCCAGTCCAGTTGCTTTAGTCCCCAAACCTCACAGCCAGGGTAGAAAGAAAGAGATGAGGTTTTGTGTGGACTATAGGGGCCTCAATACAGTGACCAAAATGGATACATACTCAATTCTTGGGGCTGCTGATCTAATTATCAGGTTTGGGGCAGCCAAATATCTCCGTACTTTTGATCTCACATCAGGGTACAGGCAAATAGCTCTGAGCCCTGGAGAAAAAGAAAAGTCAGCATTCTCAATCCCAGATGGGCATTACCAGTTTACTGTTATGTCCTTTGGATTAAATAATGCCCCTGTCACCTTCCATAGGTTGATGAACAAAGTCTGTGCTGGGTTGGAATCCTTTAGTGCAGCTCATCTTGATGATATTGCTGTCTTTAGCTCCACCTGGCAGGTTCACCTAATCCACCTTGGTTAGCTACTGAAGGCTCTATAGAGTGCACACCTCCCTAATAAGTTAAGCAACTGCCAGATAGGGCAGGGCAAGGTTGTATACTTAGGCAAACGTATAGGTGGAGCCCAAATTCAGCCCCTCCAGCCCAAAATCCAGACCATTCTGAATTTGGAAGCTCTAACCACCCAGACTCAAGTTAGCTAATTCCTTGGCTTGACTGGGTACTACAGGAGGTGTGTGCAGGAGTATGGTCCATTGCAACCCCCTCACACAACTGACCTTCGAGAAATGTCCAATAGGGTTAACTGGACAGTATGCTATCAAATTGCGTTTGCCACCCTGAAGGAAGCAATGTGCTCAGCACTCTTTCAGAAATCTCTAGGTTACACTAAGTAGTCTATAGTGCAGACAGACGTCTCTGAACATGGGATAGGATGGGATAGGGGTCATCCTATCCCAGACCAATGATGAGGAAGCAAAGTGTTGCTTCCATAAGCAGGAAGCTTCTCCCCAGAGAGTAGCATTGAAATACATTTAAGAGGTAAGTCTTTGCTGTGGTTTGGTCCCTGAAGAAGCTGAGACCGTACCTGCATGGTTCTCATTTCCTAGGGCAAACTGACCACAGACCTCTCAGATGGCTCATGCAAATAAAAGTTGAAAACCCCAAACTGTTAAGGTGGTCCTATCCCTACAGAGAACAGCTTTTACAGTGGAACACAGACCTGGGACCGACCTTGCTAATGTAGATGGCCTTTCCAGGTTCTTCCACTTAGACGATGAAGACTCCCTTAGGACAGGTTAGTCTCATCCTTTTTCGGTCTGTAAGAGAGTGCTTCTTTTGACATGGTTAGCCCCCATTTTTGTTTGATGTCTGATGTGATTTCAAACTATACGTAAACTGGGTTCCTGCTAACCGGACTTCCAGTGCTAGATCTCTTCCCAAAACTGTACCGCGATTGGCACAACTTCAACCACCCCTGCAAGTCCCTAGTAAATAGTACCCCTGGTACCTAGGGTATGGGTAGTGGAGAGGGTCCACTGGGGCTGTGCAGCATGAATTGTGCCACCTCAGAAACCCCTCACCAACACAATGCCAACTGCCATTGAAGCCTGCATGTCTTGGTGCAGAGATAACCAACACGGCACACAGCCCTGTGAGCCATGCCCTCATACACCGAGGTATAGTTAAGTCACCCCTACTGCAGAACTTATAGCCCTAAGGCAGGGTGCTCTATACCCCATGTGTAGACCTTACAAAATCTGAGCCATTCTTAGATATTGTAAGTGCACAGTTTAGTCACATAGAGTACATGGCCTGGATACTTGTCATTACAAGTTTCCTAGCACCATGATGACTTCACTGTACCTAAGATGCTTGGTACCAAACAACTTGTCTTAAAAAATCCTCACTGATGCCAGTGTTGGAACTAATAATAAATGCACACAGGAAACTCTTTAGAGGATTCACTGAAAACCTACCAAGCACTGGTGTGGTCTCTGACTAGTCATTTTCAGCCTGCCACCACTAGACATGTTTCTGACCTCATGGAGAGAGAGTCTGGACTCTCAGAGGGGCATAAAACAAAGCCTGCTCTGGGCAGAGGTGCTCTTCCAGAGCGGGAAGCTTTGAACGCAGTGCCAGCTTTGAAGTGCAACCCAGCCTTCTCCAGTTAGTGGGGGATGCCAACACTCTGTCCTGCTTTACATTTTGCAGGAGGACAGGTGGGAGAACTAGTTAGATGAGGAGGAATGGCCACATACAACCAGAACCATCCTTAAGGTGTGGTAGGCGATGTCAACACTACTTTTAAAAATCCACTATCTTGATATGGTGGAAAAACAACTTATCAGGGCTAGACTAGTGCCCCTTCCTACATGAATTGGTCACTAAGAGGGTGTAAATACCCTAAAGTTAGGTAGTCCATTGGCTACTACCTGTCTCCCCATGCAATGCCCCTAAATTTAGTTTTTAGGTGGCATCCCTGAACCTTAAACCTTAGATATGATGGATACAAATAAGAAACAGACCTAGTAGAGCTGCTTCCCAGGAACTGAAGCCCTGCTGCAGAGTTATTGGAACCAACCCCTGCCTGTTGCCTGAAGGACTCAACAATTGTGGTGTGCATCTGTGAGGACACCAAGAATCCCGGAGCACCTCCAGTCTTTTGACAAATTGCCAAAGATCCTCCCTTGGAGCAGAGGCTCTGCTCCCCTGTGACAGCAGGTGCTGGATTGAAAACTCTGGACTTACCCACTTACTGCTCCCCGGTGACTCCATCGCAGCACTCAGACCAAGAGTCACATCAAAATTGGGAACAGCAGGACCTACCTGAGTCTTGCTGCATTAATACCTCCAACCTGCACCAAGAAGATGTGTGCCCTCCGGACTTCAACTGCCCAGGAAGCAAGCACCCATCAAGGGAAATTGAGACTCCTGAGACTCAGATCATGAGTGGCCCAGCTATCCCAAAATTGCCTCTCCAAGTTGACTGCTCCTGACAGCAAGGACATATTGACGCACGCTGACCTATCTTAATGCACTTGGCCCATCCTGCCCCTGTAATGATGATCCAGCTGTGGCCTCGTGTTCCTGAGACCCCTGCAATCTGCTCCCTCAAGTGGGCCCCTCCGCACTTTGATGTAAATCCCCTTGTACAGTGTGTTTTCAAGTGGCCCCCCTCCTGCAGCACACTAACTGCCAACGGCCTCAACACCCTGCTCCTGGTGAATCCTAGGCACTCCCAAAAATTCACTGGTGGAACATTGGACCTGGCTTTGCTAACTATTGAAATCCAAGAGGTGACCCTTAAAAGTCGACTGTATAATTTCAGATGCATTTTCGTCTTTTTCCTCATTGATTTCAATGGTGCGTAATTGAGCACAAATGGGATTCATTTTGCAAAAAATTATATAAACATGTATATTATTTTTGCAAATTGGTCCTGGATTTATTCTCAAGTGTGTCTCATTTATTACATCTGTGAGTGCAACAAATGCTTAGCAGTACCCTCTGATACATTTAAAATGCTCGCCCACACTACCGCAAATAGAGTGTTAAAATTATCTACTTTTGCCTCTGTAAACCAATAAGGGACTCACTGGACTCTCTGCACAGTGTACTTCATTTTAGTACACTATATATATATATATATATATAGCCAGCTTCCTACAATAACTATTATAAACTCCTGTGCATCTTGTTGAGTGTTGAGTGTTGTTGAGTACATTTTACTGATTCGTTACATATATCTACAAGTTCTCCAATGCCTGAAGGGCAATGTGTTGTAGCCTTATCACTAAGTAAATGTTAAAACAAAGCACACAGTGCAAAACACTTCTGTGATTTTTGGTCAATTGCATACTCTAGTTAAAGAAATTGAAAGAGTACATTGAGAGCAACATTTGCATAACAGTTGACACCATAAGGCTTTGACAACTGGTATCCTAGAATATCTTCCTCATTGTCAATTATTTTGTTCTTAACAGCTTCCTTTTTCTGCATAATTTCTTTCTTGCCTTTAACATCACCAAAATCCTTTGGACGTTTTTGTTTTGGACCGATATGTGCTTTTCATTAATGGGAAACTGTCCCAAATGAGGAGCAAATACACTTCTTTATCGATTGTGCTCTTTGATACAAATTGGATCAGCACTCACTTTGCTGTGCTCAAATTAAATCAAAAACAAACCAGACAATGTTCTATCTTGAGATAACGCTACATATGACATAGATTCCTAAATACTGTACTACCGATATTAATGAAAACGGTGCCCACACTTAAAACTTGAGAATTAGGGATAGTCACAGAGTATGCTATTTAAAATGGAAACTGCTTCCGTTGAACATACAAGTCTTTTAAAAGCAAAAAACCTACAATGCACCTTCCAATCTGCTTTACGCCATCAACCTGATCAAATTTTATTGTTAAGTATTCAACCTCATTTCTATTTGGACAGTTAATCAAATCAGTCACTTAACCCATAGCTCTGTTTCCTTCCTCAACATTTTAATTTCTATGCAAAATTACACTACAGATCTTGAAAATACCTAAACATTTCTCTAATACCACAGATCTGGATACAGAGCTTTCTAATGGATCCAGTTTTGCTTGTAGTTTTTCCATTTAGTTTTTCCATTTGGTGTTCCATTTTGTCGATTACTGTAAGTTGCAAAATATCTTCCATCTCTAATTTTATCAATTCTTCATCGAAGGAAGCACACACTCCTGAAGTGTAGGCATTAGGCACACTATGGATTTACCTTCATGAATAAAAGAGAACACTAGCGCTGTTGTTGTCTTGTTCTCAGGAATCAGTCTCATAACAAGCCGACTTTCTAAGTGATGTTTCCCCTCTTTTGAGAGAACACCTACTCTACAATCCTTCAGAATATTTCCTTATTCAACATCAGATGCTTAGAGTATATTCCTAAGTAGTTCTTTGTATTGGAAGTTTAACCAAATGTTTATATGTCCAATACTTCCCAAATAATTTCTAGTTTCATCATGGAGAAGTGTCTTGAACACAGGCTGTCCTTTACAGGGTAAGACATTGCACAGATCGAACCTTACCTACCCTGACTACATAAAGAGCCGGAACTTAAAAAATCGTATTACAATTGGTAAGCCACAAGTTTTGCTTTCTCTCGTCCCATAACTTCCATTTCCCGCCCTTTATTAGCTCACTGTAAAAGCACGTCGCATAGAGCATGCCACCTTTTCCTGACTGGCGGCACTTTCATTCTCAAGTCCGTTTTTCCTCACTTCATGTTTTTAATTTGTTTTCTTTCCTCACTAGGACTATTAACTAAGCAGGAATCCTTCCAAGACACAAATCACTTGCCTTTTCTTCCAAGTACACTTTGCAAGTTATGCACGATCAGATCAGATACCTCACGATTTTTCTCACAAGGATTAAGTTTCTCTCTACTTTTTCACACTAGATACATTTTTTCCGCACAGATCCCACGTTCACAACCTTTAATTATTATCCAATCAGCGAATGTTGTTTTCAAGCTTCTCACTCTCATTCCTTTTTTTTTTTTTTTGTTACTCATCTCAACCAACCTATTCCCTGACATCACTTGGTCTTCTCTGTTGACAATCATTGCGCCACCTGAACTTCGCAATGACCGGACACTCACCATATGTAACTATTACCTACATTTTTTTTTCTTCAAATTATATTTACATCGTATATTTATTTCTGATATTTTGGGCACTACTCTGCTGGAAGTCATTTGAGATGTCATCAGTGATGTCATCAGTGATGTCACTGACCATGTCATGAATGATGTAATATGTGACATGATCAGCAGTGGATTGCGGGTGCGCGATATATAGTTAGTACAACTAACTATATATGGAATTTCAATGGTTTTGTGTGAGTAAAATAAGGTTTTTTAAATGCTATTTCCTAACTATATATGGTCTATAACCTATGGTTTTTTCAGTGAATTTTCAAGGTTTTGTAAATGCTAATTCCTAACTATATATGGTCTATAACCTATGGTTTTTTCAGTGAATTTCAATGGTTTTTTAATAGCAAATATCATAAGCTGTCGAATGTCAAGTACGTGGTAAGAAAAAACATTTTCGTGTTTATGCACACTTATCTGCTTTGAATGCTGCCCCCCCCTCATTTCTATTAGGAGTACTCTCTCTTTGCAGATAGTGAAAGGTAGTTAACGCAGGCCTTTGCCCCCGTTGTAATCCGTCGTGCCTGCTTCTCTCTCCATTTGATTGATTGTTATCCAAGCATTTACTGTTTTAGAATTGGTTCTCTTTGGTTCATTCTCTATTTACAAACAAGCACAGAGTCGCAATACTCTGTTTAGTCTTTGCAGATAGCGAAAAATCGTGTAAAAAAACTAAAGGAATCGAGCAAAATCAGTAGGCCACTAATGGGATCTCTTTTTGACCTCGCTAAAATAGAAACATTAGGAACAACCCCTCATGACAAACACGAAACTAGTGAGATGAACTGAACTCCACACCATGATGGCTGCAATACAGCTCGGCTCTGCCACCCACCCCGCCCAAAATAACGATAAACTCTATGCAAATATTACAAATATATACAACACACCAGCAAAGTAACAGGGTAAAACATTTTATTAAACAACTATTTACATAACTATTTTATACTTTTGGTTGCCCGATCCGGCTAGCTCAATCGATCGAGCATGAAACTCATGCACTCTGATAGTTCAAAGTTTTGAGGAGTGCTTGTAACACTGTCTGAAGCCTATTTGCACTTCCTTCAGCTTCACTATTCTCAAAGTAAAGTGGGGGCTGTTTGAGGACGTGACTGCATTTGTGAACAATGTGATGCGGTGCCACCCTGAACCGCTTGACGGAGGCCCCCGAGGGACGGTGTGATGGCGCGGACTCGGAGGGGGCGCTTGGCTCCGGCTCCCTCCCCAAGTCGTGTTCTCCTGGTGTAGCCTGAGATCGCCCCCGACATAGGTGGCCGGCTCCCGGGATCAAGCGGAACTTTTTGCCTTTTGGTAACTCTTCCATTCTTGACCTTGTTCCACAATCCGTTTCACCTAAAGACACGCTGTAGTGGGGCGCCCCTTTACCATTTCAGTTGCCATTCCGCCCGCTTTTGCTACACTGTGCCTCTTCCGCTATTCAGCTGTTTACCGCCCGCTCTTTCGACTACAGCGTCTTGCTCACCATGTAGTTGAGTTGCTCCCGCTCTTGCGGTGCAGCGATAGGCGGCTGCCACAGTACTCTCAAAATGGCGGCCGGCTCTTCAGATTTGGGCGTGGTCCACTAAAATTGCCCTGCGACACCTTGGAACTCGGACGCTTGTCTGCTAGAGATTGGGCTCCATTCTCGAAAGCGTCCCCTCAGCCTTGAAGATTCTACAAAAGTCTTGGGGGCCCCCGACTCCCGCAGGCTTCTGGTGGGGAGCGGCTAGCATTATTGCTCGTGGAATGTCCACGACGGAGCTACGAAATGGTGGTGCTCTCATGCTAACGCAAGCTTCAGTCTGAAACATCCAGAAACACTGTAGACTACCAATTCGATCAGTTCCGGTAGTGCCCCAACGTGACCCGGTAGAGAAGAACTAGCCCTCCCCTCTTTGACTGATGGTTCTTGTTGCCTGTCCCTTCTGTTGTCATTTAACAGAACTATTTAGCCTGCTGAAAGGGGTTGTGTTCCGACCGCTGGTTGGTGGAGACATTTTGACTATATTCTGGACCTGCGTTGTCGCGTAATGCGTCATATGACGCGCCGCATTAGCGCATCCGGAAGTGATCCGGGGCGCGACGCGCAGCGCGTAACATAAGCATAACAGGTCATGTGACTTGTTAATAAAACTTTTCATTGGTTCATTTTACTTTTCTTATTCTAATGATGAAAGGCTTGGTCATATGACCTAAAAATTACGCTTTTTATTACTTTCGAACATTATTTTTTCTTAAATATATGTTATAATGTTCCAGGCTAATGTACTTTCCCGGAAAATTTACAACTGTCCTGCAAGTAAAATATCTTCCTTTTTCGAGAAAAAGGGCGTTTCTTCGTCCCATGACGGAGCCGTTGAGCAAAAGAGCCTGCTGTCTTAGTCGCCGATACGCCTGAATATGAGATTCTTATCGATCACTTTATGTTGCAGGAGTAGAAAACACAACAGCCCTTGACCATTTATCTTTACTGCGTTCCTGCGTATTATACCTTTTACCCTTCATGTAATTGGTCTGCTTTATTTCACTTGCCTTTTACTGATTCTAAAACAGTGACTATTATTAAAAACTTTACCAATGTATATACTACTACCATGTTTTCTTTTAAAAACCTTTATTGTGAAAATGTCATTATACAAATACGGGCCTATAACCACGTGGGCCGGCCACGGAGCAAACTGTAATCGTATATGATGAGTAGACATTTACACTGTCGAGGAACGTAACGGGCGGGCCATTAGGTTGCAAGAACTAAGGTGTCTAACAGTTGCGGAATCAGTGGACGTACATTTTATAATTAAAATACGACAGGGCCAGTTACAATAAAATTATCTAGATATACATTTGCGGGCAAGTACCATGGGTGACGTTAATTCGAACTTTCAATAGTACAGTAATCAATAACACATCAGAACTTAATATCAATAGGGATATCGAAATATTCAATCTATTCTCGTCCCCGCCCGCCATGTGCTTCAAAACTGCATACATATCTCGTGATATCAAGGTTGTGCAACCAGTACACAACAAGGAGTTACGAGTCCCATTTATTCCGGCGCCATTTTGGGCGAGGACGGGCAGGTCCAGGATATAGTCAAAATGTCTCCACCAACCATCGACTATGATGATGTTCATATGCTGTATTTATTAGAGTAACACTCATCTGTCCACATGAAATTAATTTGCCACAATCTAAACATGTCATTTTAATCTTTCCAAAGTTCTTCTAAATATTTGGGACCGTTTCCCTTGCCTCTGATGCTGTCAGTGCCACTTCTTTGATGAATGTACTGGCAGGTCGGGGGTTCTCCTCCAAATCTTTCTTTTATGCAGCACTATAATTAATCGGTGCCACCTCTCCATATGACGATGCATGGTATAGTTACCATAACTACATTTTTTTTCGGTTCCTCTGGAGAGTACATCGTGGCAAATGAAGCGTGTAACGTACCGGGCATTTACCTTTTTTTGCATGTAGAGGAAAGGAAAAAAAATGTGAGCGTCCGAGTTCTAAGGTGTCCCAGGGCCATTTTAGTGGACCAGGCCCAAATCCAAAGAACAGGCCGCCATTTTGAGAGTCCTGTTGCAGCCGCCTGTCGCTGTAGCATCAAGAGCGGCCGAAACTCAGCTGAATGGCAACTGAAACGGTAAAGGGGCGCCCCACTACAGCAGACGAGCCTCCACCTAGGAAGGCCCGTTCACGCCGCCTCCCCCCCACCCTTCAGGCACCCCACGCCGTTATTCGGAGCAGGATTGTAGGATGGCCACACCAGTACGGCAACTTGCTAGACACCACCTCGGTGCCTACCGAATCTCAGCGCCTTGTGGTGTCTTCTATTCAGAAAACATTGTTGTGCTGCCTTCGACCTATTCGCCGCAAGTGCGCACGCAACTCAGCTGCATAGCTTGCTAGACACCACCTCGGTGCTAACCGAATCTCAGCGCCTTGTGGTGTCTTCTATTCAGAAAATATTGTTGCGCTGCCTTTGGCCCCATTCGCACATCGGTCCGCTACTGACGCCATCTCACAGGCCAACGGGGCGCCCCACGCCGACTTTCAGCATTGTAGGATGGCCACACCAGTGCGGCAACTTGCTAGACACCACCTCGGTGCCATCAGGATCTTGGCATCTCAGCGCCTTGTGGTGTCTTCTATTCAGAAAATATTGTTGCGCTGCCTTTGGCCCCATTCGCACATCGGTCAGCTACTGCCGCCATCTCACAGGCCAACGGGGCGCCCCACGCCGACTTTCAGCATTGTAGGATGGCCACACCAGTGCGACAACTTGCTGGACACCACCTCGGTGCCATCCGGATCTTGGCGCGTTGTGCTGCCTTCGGCCTATTCGCACATCGGTCCGCTACTGACGCCGCCTCACGTGCCAACGGATTTTCTACGCTTTTTATACCCTATGCCGCATAACAGGTCATGTGACTTGTTTATAAAACTTTTCATTGGTTCATTTTACTTTTGGTTTCCTAATGATGGAAGGCTTGATCATATGACCTAAAAATAACACTTTTCATTGGATGAAAACTTTTTTTTTTTTTCCAAACGATGAAAGCCCCACCTTGTTTCTGGATGTTTCAGACTGAAGCTGGCGTCAGCATGAAAGCACCACCATCTCGTGGCTCCGTCGTGGTCATTCCGCGAGCAATCATGGCAGCCGCTCCCCACCGGAAGCCTGCAGGAGTCGGGGGCCCCCAAGACTTTTGTAGAATCCTCAAGGCGGAGGGGACGCTTTCGAGAATGGGGTCCAAGACCTAGCAGACAAGCGTCCGATTTCCAAGGTGTCCCAGGGCCATTTCAGTGGACCAGGCCCAAAAAGGAAAGAGCCTGCCGCCATTTTGAGAGTCCTGTGACAGCCGCCTATCGCTGCACCGCAAGAGTGGGCGCAACTCAGCTGAATTGCGGATTTTGACACAGTGGACCAAAAGCGGACGGAATGGCAACTGAAACGGTAAAGGGGCACCCCACTACAGCAGACGAGGCTCCACCTGGGGAGGCCCGTTCACGCCGACTCCCCCCCCTCCCGGGGCGCCCCACGCCGTTATTCGGAGGGCGGTAACTTACTGGACATCACCTTGGTGCCATCCACATTTCAGCGCGTTCTGCTGCCTTGGAACTATTCGCACAACAGACCGCTACTGACGACCCACCCCCCGGGACGCCCCACGCCGGATACCCAAATCAGTGCGGCACCCAGGCAACATCACCTGGGTGCCGTCCAGAAATCTGGACGTTGTGCTGCCTTGGGACTATTCGCACAACCGACCGCTACTGACCATTGTTCCTTCTTTTTCCCTAAAAATTTTTAAATGTTTTTACTGTTTTTGTTTTGTTGTATATATTTATATGTTATTAAAGTTTTATATTCCTACTACTTTGTTGGAGTGCTATATATTTTTAATGTGACACATAATTGTAAAAACTTTGATGTACAAAGAGTCATCCCTGGAATCTTCCGCTTCAGGCTCGGTCCCCTCCCCAATCACAATACAGGATGGTTTTCAGATAGTAGGAACGCGTGTGGTGTGACGGATCTCATTGGGTGTGGGCCTTGATCTACTATAACTCCTTTGAAGAGGGGTGATTCTTTACAGCTGGGGCCATAAACTACATCTGCAAGGCTAGCTGATAGCCTGGGACCGGCCTGGACAATCGGACACAGAGGAAGAGGAGTGTCAGAGGGTGCGGTAGTGAATAGGGCGAAAGGGAGGTGTCGGGCGGGCACAGGGTGTGATTCTCAGGGAAGAGCAGCGCAGATGGGGGGAGGTTTATTGCCCATGCATAAGACAGAGAGCGGTGCCTGGGGGAGATGCTTGCGAGGGTGGGGAGCCATGCTAAGGATCGACAGCGTGCAGAGAGTGGGTCTGGTCAAGGCATCTAAAATGGCTGCCGTGCACGACAAAAGTGTGGCATTTGAAAAAAGGCAAGATGGCGCAGACAATGTTTTTCAACACTTCCTGATTTCCTTCGAATCGAACGTTAACAGACGTTGGGGCATATTACCAAAGTTAAGCGATATTTATCCCTAACGATGCTTAGCAACAAATTTTTTACCGCTAAGCATCGTCAGAAATTATCGCAGATAAACCTTGCTATTATCAAGGTTTATCGCAAATGCGATAAAAAACGGCCGCAATGCATTAATATCGCTGAAAAGTCAGCGATATTCATGCATTACCGAGCTAATGCTCTTAGCCATGTTATCCACCTCCCATTGGATAACATGGCTAAGAACTGCTCAGGGCAGGTGTTACTTTTTGGAGATATTCGCGCTTAGCGCGAATATCTCCAAAAGTTGGTAATAGGAGATAGCGATGTTAGCGACTGTTTCCAGTCGCTAACATCTTGGAATGCCCACTTTGCATGTCATTAGTGATAAATATCACGGACATGCAAAGTGGGGCCCAAGATGGTCGCTATCTCCTACTAGCGGTCGCTAACTGGTGTTAGCGACAGCTAGGTAATACGGAGATAATTTTATCTCCGCTTTCTTGGCTTTTAAAGCCAAAAAAGCGGAGATAAACCCCCTTGATAATATGCCCCGTTATCTCTCCCACACTACCGGTCCCCCTGGGCTTAAACGCCGAGATGGTAGGGACTGCATCCCGTGGAGATAGGCCGAGACGTCACTCAGCAGAAAAAAAAGTAAAAAAAAAGTCTATAAACATACAATAAGTTAAAAGTCAATCATTCTTCTTTCCTTGTAGTACGCTCCCCAGTCCGCTTCCCGTTACGCTAACCGGGCGCACCCCACCAAAAAAGGATTTTTTTTTTTTTTTTTGCCCCGCGGAGCCCTTTTAAAGCCTCCACATCAAACCTATGGGGTCAGGGAGGATCTACTATGCCCCCTTATGGTCATTTGCCCCTTCGCTTTGGCCTCCTCTTGTCTCTCGATCCTACCGAGAGACAAGATGGCGGCCGCTACGGACTGTTTGGAATGTTTACAGACGCCGGAGAACCAATCAGCTTTGCTTCACAAAGCTCCGTAACTCGAAAAGTACGCGAAGTGGAGCGCTGCCCGGAGCGCTGTTACAGATATATATCTTTTTTTGAACGTTAATTTCTCAAAATCCACTGGAGCACATATATTGAGACCTAGCAAAGGCACATCGGGCTACCAGTCCCTACAATTTTGCCGAGTTTCGTGCAAATCCATTCAGCCGTTCGATTATTATTATTTTTTTTTTTTTTGCCCCGCGGGGCCCTTTTAAAACATCAAACCTAGGGGACAAGATGGCGGCCGCTACGGACTGTTTGGAATGTTTACAGACGCCGGAGAACCAATCAGCTTTGCTTCACAAAGCTCCGTAACTCGAAAAGTACGCGAAGTGGAGCGCTGCCCGGAGCGCTGTTACAGATATATATCTTTTTTTGAACGTTAATTTCTCAAAATCCACTGGAGCACATATATTGAGACCTAGCAAAGGCACATCGGGCTACCAGTCCCTACAATTTTGCCGAGTTTCGTGCAAATCCATTCAGCCGTTCGATTATTATTATTTTTTTTTTTTTTGCCCCGCGGGGCCCTTTTAAAACATCAAACCTAGGGGACAAGATGGCGGCCGCTACGGACTGTTTGGAATGTTTACAGACGCCGGAGAACCAATCAGCTTCGCTTCACAAAGCTCCGTAACGCGAAAAGTACGCGAACTGGAGCGCTGCCCGGTCCGCTGTTACAGATATATATCTTTTTTTGAACGTTAATTTCTCAAAATCCACTGGAGCACATATATTGAGACCTAGCAAAGGCACATCGGGCTACCAGTCCCTACAATTTTGCCAAGTTTCGTGCAAATCCATTCAGCCGTTCGGGCTAAAAGTGAGGCCAACCGCCCTATGGAAATTAACATTGGAAAAACGCGTTTTGGGACCCCCCTTTTTTCTCGGCCCCCCCTTGACGAACCCCCCCCAAATTTTTAGGGGCTGCTCAGAAACAAAATGTGCCATTTCCCTGAAAATTTCAGCCAATTCCGTCCACAAACGCCAAAGTTATTAGACATAGAATTTTCAAAAATCCCATAGAGAAAAAATCCTAACTATATATACCTACTGGCGACCGCCAGTAGGTAATATATATATATATATATATATATATATATATATATATATATATATATATATATATATATATATATTACCTACTGGCAGTCGCCAGTAGGTAGGTATAGTTAGGATTGTTTTCCATAGGAAATCCGCAACATTCTATTCGGAATAACTTTGGCGCCGGTGGACGGATTTTCGCGAATTTCTCAAAGAAGATGGCCCGCTCGGCTCCGCTCCTTCCCTGAAAATTTGGGGGGGATTCGCGAAGTGGGGGCCAAGATAAAAGGGGGGTCCCAAAACGTGTTTTCCTCATGTTAATTTCCATAGGGCGGTTGGACTCACTTTTAGCCCGAATGGCTGAATGGGTTTCCACCAAACTTGGCAAAATTGTAGGGACTGGTAGCCCGATGTGCCTTTGCTATGTCTCAAGATATGTGCTCCAGTGGATTTTGAGTAATTTAGGTTAAAAAAAATATATATATCTATGAGCGCGCCCCGTTCCGTGCACCGGGGAGCGCACCCGGCGCGTAACGCGAGTTCGCAAGCGGAAATCTGATTGGCTCTCGGGTGTTTGTCAACATTCTAAACAGTCCGGAGCGGCCGCCATCTTGTGTGTCGGTAGGATCGAGACACAAGAGGTGGCAAAAACAAAGGGGGAAATGACTAAAAGGGGGCAGGGTAGACCCCCCCTGACCCCATAGGTTTGATGTGGGGGCCATGAAAGGGCTTCGTGGGTCAAAAAAATTTTTGATTTCGCGGGGGGAGCGCCCGGTACGCGCACCGGGGAGCGTACCGGGGACCGTACCATGGAGAAAAAAGAATGACAGAGTTTCCAAAAAATGTAGCATTTTTTTTATAAATTAGAGGTAGTTCTAAAAAGAACTGTTTTTTTTATTCTTTTTCTTGTTTTATATTTTTTTATTGTTTTTTTGAATTTTTTTTACTTTTTTTGGCTTTTCTGAACAGTTTTATATTTTTTTGTATTTTTTATGGGGAGAAACAAAAAACAGGGAATTGTAAATGGCTCAACTGGAGCAAAAAAAAACCAGGAAAAAATTAATGTTTCTTCGGGCACTTGTGGTGATCCCAAGCACGGATGATAAGTGTAATGCTTTGCTCACCATAGCATATTGTCCCTCCACAAAATATGCAAACGATTTTAAAATTGGAAAACTTGCATTGAATGCCTGGGATCATCTCCCTTGCCTCTGGACCCGATGGGGTGGGTTGATTACTTTGGGAGGTGCTGGCAGAAGATTGGGCAGGGTTTCTGGCCAGTTCCCTGACCTCTGCCCTAGCATAGTCTTAGGGTGCCGGCGTTGCATGTGCCGAATCATGGTGTTGTTGCCAAAAGAGTATTTTTTGTTAGGGTTCCCCCTTGAAAGTTGAAAGCCACACTTTCTTCTTGTCCTTTGGGATGGAAAAAAACTCCCAGATAAAGTGCTCCTTTGGCTTATATGGGGTAGTATCTTCTGGTAGGAACCTCCCCTCCTCCTCCTCCTCCTCTTCTTGTTCTCCACCACTGTGGTGTTGTGGTGGTCCTTGTGGTGGTGGTGGTGGTGGTGCAGATGCTCCTGCAGCTGCTGCTACTGTAGCCATTTTTCAGACAAATAGGTACAGAGAGGTCTTTCAACAGGTCTTCCTCACTCAAAGTACAAAGTGAGAATGAGGAAAATAGGTGGGGGCTTTCATCATTTGGAAAACAAAACTGTCCTGAACCAATGAAAAGTGTTACTTTCAGGTCACATGACTCGGGCCTTCATCATTTGGAAACCAAAACTGATCTGAACCAATGATAAGTGTTATTTTCAGGTCACATGACCCGATGCGCTTACGCTACGCGCCCCGGGGCGCGCCCGGGGGCGCGTAGCGTAAGCGCGTCAGGACGCGCCCGGTGGCGCTTACGTTGCGCGATCGTATACTTTCGGGCGCTTCCAGGTGCGTTTACGACATGCGTCATAAGACGCATCACGCGGCTACGCGATATGTCACGATGATGTTTTCGTTCGCGGCAATAGCGCTAACGGGACGCTCACCGGTACGCGCACGGTGGCACGCCGTAACACTGCGCTCATCGGTAGCGCCCCGGGAGCGCTCCGGGCCAAAAAAAAATAAAAAAATAAAAAAATAAACATAAGAAAATAGTATTACATAATTATACAATATAAAATTCATTATAAAAAATATTACATTTCATACCTATAGAGATTTGCTATTAAAAAACCTATGAAATTCATTGAAAAAACCATAGGTTTCACACCAGTTATAGTTAGGAATTAGCATTTAAAAAACCTATTAAATTCACTGAAAAAAACATAGGTTTCACACCAGTTATAGTTAGCTGGAAATTTTACTCGCATAAAACCAATGAAATTCCCACGTTATAGTTAGTTGGACTCACTATATCTTGCGCGTGCAATGCACTGCTGATGATACATACACATGTAGCTACTCACCAACCCATGCAGCCACTTATACACAAAGTGAAACACTAATACATATATTTAAATATTTAAACATTACTCACTAATATATGTATTCACTAAGATACACTTAATAAGCCAGTTAACCAATCAATTTAAAAAAAAAATCCATGTAAACACTTATTTAAACATTTATTCTTCCATCAACTTTTACATATACATATATAACACATATTTATTTTTCAGAAAGACACACATTCACTGGATGGTGTCATCAGTGATGTCATGAGTGATGTCACTGACCATGTCATGAGTTATGTAATATGTGATGTCATCAGCAGTGCATTGCACGCGCAAGTTATAGTGAGTCCAACTAACTGTACCGTGGGAATTTCATTGGTTTTATGCGAGTAAAATTTCCAGCTAACTATAACTGGTGTGAAACCTATGTTTTTTGTTTTTTTCAGTGAAAAAATATATATATATATATATATATATATATATATATATATATATATATATATATATATATATATATATATATATATATATATATAAGAACAGTCCCTGCTTGCTCTCGCCTGGAGCCCAATCCTGGATACCACAGCGCAGCGGAAGAAGAGAGGAGACCCAAGTGCAGGTGAGCAGTGTATTTTATTTCGTCAGGGAGACGGCACACCACAGCATGACGTTTCGGCCTTCACAGAGGCGGTCGCCAGTAGGTAGTTATAGTTAGGACCTAGTTTCCATAGGAAATCCTCAACATTCTATTTGGATTAACTTTGGCCCTGGTAGATGAATCTTTGCGAATTTCTCAAAGAAGATGGCTCGGTCCGCTGCGCTCCTTCCCTGAAAGTTTGGGGGGGATTGGTGAAGTGGGGGCTGAGATAAAAGGGGGTCCCAAAACGTTTTTTCTCCATGTTATTTTCCATAGGACGTTTAGACACGGCTACAGGTCAAACGGCTGAATGGATTTATAAGAAATTTGGCAAAACTGTAGAGTCCGGCTCGCAGATTACGCTTTTTTGGAATGGTGTAAATCCGTTCAGTAGTTGCTGAGAAAATTAAAGTTAAATTCAATTATATATCTATACGCGCGGACGGGTGCGCGCACTCAAGCGGCTGCGCGCGAGCGGAATTTTTTTTGTTGCTGCGTGACGTCTGTTAACGTTCGATTCGAAGGAAATCAGGAAGTGTTGACCGCCATTTTGTCACTGCGAGTAAATATATTGTTCATTTCAAAGCGTTGGAATATGGAAAGGGGAGAAGGTAGAGATTGTTTTGCTGCGTAGGTTTTCTCAGGGTGTGCAGTAAGGCCCTTAAAGGCAAAAATATATATATATATTTTTTTTTTAAGTTGCGGGGTGCGCGCACTCGGGCGCGCACACCTATTTACAAGAGTGTGAAAATGGAGATAAATCAGAAGTTTGAGTGCTTTGATATAAGGTGGCTCTGAAAAGAGCCCTTGTGTTAATTGAGTTTTTTCTGCATTTATAAGTAAGTAGCGATGCAGAGCCTGATGTTGCAGAGGAAGATTCTGTTTCTGCCTTCCTTCTTACCTAGTTATGGTTTTTTCACTCCCACTCCAGGCTTTTAGTCTGTGGATGGAAAACATGAACCTACACTCACCTATGAAAATCTTACTATTGATGCTTGACTGAGGCCAAGGAGATCAGAGTGCATGTCTGTGTAAGGTGATGTACCTCTGGGGAGATGATGTTACGTTTAAACGTAGCCCCTGAGTGCTTAGTTCGGTTCTGTTCTCTGTCACTGTTGTTGATTTAGAGCCAAAAATACAAAGGCTTGTTGTTGCTTGTGAATCCCCAAGTGTATATTTGCCCATACTGATCCATAACGCCCCGGCCTATCCATGTCGTAGGCCGCAAGAGTGGGCAAAACTCAGCTGGCCGAGCGAGACTTGGGGAGGGGGCAGGAGCCAAGAGGAAACAAGGAGGGGTTTTCATCATTTGGGACAAAAAATAGTTCTAAACCAATGAAAAGTGTTATTTTTAGGTCACATGACCTAGCCTTACATCATTAGGAACCCAAAAGGGAAATGAACCAATGAAAAGTTTTATTAACAAGTCACATGACCTGTTATGCTTACGTTACGCGCTCCGCGCCGCACCCCGGATTGCTTCCGGGAAGTTGCGCTTCGCGCCTCGCGCACCGGAGCATTTCCGGGTGCACTAATGCGGCGTGTCATATGGCGCATTATGCAACAACGCGATACGTCGTTGGGTCTCCACCGGAACTGATCGAATTGGTAGTCTACAGTGTTTCTGGATGTTTCAGACTGAAGCTGGCGTCAGCATGAGAGCACTCCGTGGCTACGTCGTGGCCATTCCGCGAGCAATCATGGCAGTCGCTCCTCACCGGAACTCTGCGGGAGTCGGGGGCCCCGGTGACTCTTGTAGAATCTTCAAGGCTGAGGGGATGCTTTTGGGAATGGGGCCCATGCCCTAGCAGTCAAGCGTCCGAGTTCCAGGGTTGCCCAGAGCCATCCTTGCAGGCCAGGCCCAAGTCTGTTGAGCCGACCGCCATTTCCTGAGCTCCGTGGCAGCCGCCTGTCGCTGTATCGCAAGAGTGGGTGCAATTCAGCCGGATGGCGGGTGAGACGCTGTAATAGCAAGAGCAAGCGTAATTCAGCTGGCCGAGCGAGGCAATGTGCCGCAGGAGCGGGCGCAACTCAGCTTGTCGAGTGAAGCGCTGGGGTGTAGCTGAGAAACCTCCACCTGGGGAGGTGGGGGAGGCTCGTTCGCGCCGCCTCTCCCTTCTAGTGCACCCCACGCCGTCTCCTGGCGCAGGTATATGTGATGGTTGGACCAGGGCACCGCAGGACGTGTCTTTAGGTCAAACCCTCAACTATGGCACCCAACATCCAGGACTTATGCCATTTGTGCAAGGCAGTGACATCGAAGCATGTCAGGGACCAAGCATATCCAGAGTCCTTCCTACAGTCTCTGCCTTCCTTCTTACCTAGTTATGGTTTTTTTACTCCCACTCCAGGCTTTTAGTCTGTGGATGGAAAACTATGAACCTATACTCACCTATGAAAATCTTACTATTGATGCTTGACTGAGGCCAAGGAGATCAGAGTGCATGAGTCTCATGCTCGATCGATTGAGCTGGCCGGATCAGGCAACAAGAAGGTGTTGGGGGTGGCGGCATCAGCAAGGCATCCCCCCACACAACTTGTCGGACATCACCTCTGGATGTACTGGGGATGAGCCTTGGCGCATGGTGTCGTCCCCGGGGTATTTGCACAACGGTCCTCCACCCCTAGGCCGCCAGCTATGCTACCTCGACAGGAACAGCGTCATGCATTTGGATCGATGTTGCAGCAGGCTGCCATGTAAATAGTTTTTTAATAAAACGTTTTACCCTGTTACTTTGCTGGTGTGTTGTGTATATTTATAATATTTGCATAGGGTTTGTCGTTATTTTGGGCGGGGTGGGCGGCGGAGCCGAGCTGTCTTGCAGCCATCATGGCGTCGAGCTTGGTTCCTCTCACTAGTTTCATATTTCTCATGAGGGGTTGTTCCTAATGTTTCTATTTTAGCGAGGTCAAAAAGAGATCCCATCAGTGGCCTACTGATTTTGCTCGATTCCTTTTGTTTTTTCTAACGATTTTTAAGTTAAAGTTTGCTAGCACGATACAGCGGCTAGTCCGCATTTTATATATATGTCCTTTTTATTAGGGGTGTCCTCCGGTGGAGTCGGACGATCTACCTCTAATAAACGGTAAGTGTTCCTCTGAAGGAATGCGTCTTGAAAGTGGCTGACTGTAATGCATGATATTTCACTCAGTGACTTTCAGGCCCATGCTGTTTCAAAACTGTGCATGTGCTTGAAGCAGGCGTAGGTATTGACGCAGCATTGTGAATATAGTGCATTGGTGAGCCTTGCTGGAGCTGCATCACACTTGCGATGCAACTCTAGCAATGTATTACTTTTTCAGCACAGATGTGTTACGCATGTATGGTGTTTTTGTACCATGGTGCGCCACATTTCAAATGTGGCACACCATGGGTAACGGAGCACTAGCATACTGTGGTTCACATTAACTGGTGCATATCTGTGTATGAAGTAGTTAACATAAATCTGCCCCATAGGTTACAAATCCGCGTTTAGTAGAGTGTTCGGCCTTTGTAGTGTTATGTTTTTTCTGGTATTCTATGTAGGTATGTAATATTGCAAGATTTTTGTCACGAAAAAGAAGCCATGAGTATTGGGTTTGTGAAAGATTGCAAGATTTTTAAAATTAAAAAGCAACAACCATGGCATTGTTTAATATAGTATTGTAAATACTTATCTTTAACAATGATGAGAGAGTAAAAAAAGGTTAACCTGATGTTTTAAAGTTATTCACAGGCTTCTTTAGAGGAAGTGTTCTATATGATTGTAGCGTGGGTGTTTCACTTTTTTATAGGTAATAGAATGCATTCTGTATGCTGTAGCAGGAGGAGTACTACATACTTGAATATTCTTCAGTGCTTATTTTCATTTCGTAAGTGGTATTGAGACCGACACAGAACTTCAATGGATCGGAGGGGTTGTTCCTGTGCATCTGGAGGACTGCCAAGCTGTTGCAGCAGTGGGAGTGAGGCCTCTCACAGGGGCGTAGCGCAGCTCCTTTTGATGCTCACAATTGCAGATAACAGGGTAGAGATGTCTGTGGAATTTATGGATGGTTAGTCACACTAGAGTGTGCGCGGCGCCCCTAGCACCTCATTACGGCACACAGGGGAGCCGCGTTGCACAGTTTGAGAATCAGAGACTTAGGAGATAAACCTTCATAATAGGAAGGCTTCTAAGCGATAAAAATCGCCGGTGCTCGGTGTTAAAAATATCACTGCTATCGGTGGAATTTTCCACGGTGTTAGTGCTTCAACAGCAATGGGAACACATATCTGATAGAAAATCCTGTAACAATCTCAGTATTTCACATTATCGCGTGAAAAGAAAGTCTTCCGAAAGATGTTGAACGTTGTTCTCTTTTGAGAGTAGAAAACATAGTGAGGGAAGTGGGTGGAGTGCTCCGTGTAAATTGCAGAATAGAAACTACTAAGAACCAATTGGAAGTGTTGTTTTCAAGTCACATGACTTCACATGCGCGTCTCAGGACGTGTACGCGGTGACAGTATCTGGTCACGTACGTCATTTGGAAGTAGCGGTCTAATTCAGCGAAGTTTCAAAACGTGAAAAGGAGTAAATCCAAACACATCCGGATTTATTATATCTTCTGAGCTCGATTCAAGCATACAATTGTTAAAGTATAAAACCTTTTATATTTTTTTTAAAAATACCAAGGTGTGTACATTCGGTCACGCACGAAAGTTTAAAAAGACATTCCGCTCCATTTAATGAAAATTTTCATAATAATAAAAAAGAAGCCTAGGTTTAGTCTCTTTGACGTACTATAAGTTCTTTGATGGGTCTATGAAGAAATTTAATAAGTTGCAATTGCAAAGTTTTCACGAAATATATAGGCGGGTGCGCGCACACGGTTGTGCACGAACGAAAGCCAAAAAAGCGGAGATAAACCCCCTTTATAATATGCTCCTGGAGCTCTTTTTGGTACAATGAGTTAGTTCTGAAAAGAACTTTTTTTTTTTTCTTTTTTTTTAAACAAGTGTTATGTTGTTTTTGATTTTTTAAACTTGCAACAACATTTTCATGTGTGACACAGGATCAAAATGAAATGAAGAAATTTATCTTTTCTCGGGGCATTTATGACTCTCAATTTTTAGTTTAATAAGAATGAGGCTCTGCTCTCCGTACAGAAGAATTTCTCCACACTCGTTGCATTTTATGTGCACCTTTGCAAGATATGGTCTCAAGTCTATCACAGCACTCGATGGAGATACAGGTCGTCCACCAGAAGATGTGCTGGCCACCTCTGATGGTAATAGCGTGGCCAGGGCTCTTGTCGATGCCTGTGCAAATTCCACAGGGTGCACTTGTTTGACATGCCGCACCATGGTATGTATGGAAAAGGAATATTTTTTTGTTGGATTTCCTCTTGAGAGAACCGATTTGCATATCGTGCAGGTAACTTTTGGCGCATTCACTTTCTTTTGTTCTTCAGGATAAGTGAAAAATTGCCAAATAAAAGATTCCTTTTTTCTTTTTAAAGGTAGTCGCTCATTTCCTTCAGATTCGGAAGATGAATGCGGAACGGCAGCCATTTCAGCAAAGTTTTCCGAAAGATGTTGAACGTTGTTCTCTTTTGAGAGTCCAAAAGATAGTGAGGGAAGTGGGTGGAGTGCTCCATGTAAATTGCAGAATAGAAACTACTAAGAACCAATTGGAAGTGTTGTTTTCAAGTCACATGACTTCACATGCGCGTTTCAGGACGTGTACGCGGTGACAGTATCCACGTACGTCATTTGGAAGTAGCGGTCTAATTCAGCGAAGTTTCAAAACGTGAAAAGGAGTAAATCCAAACACATCCGGATTTAATATATCTTCTGAGCTCGATTCAAGCATACAATTGTTAAAGTATAAAACCTTTTATTTTTTTTTAAAAATACCAAGGTGTGTTTATTCGGTAACGCACAAAAGTTTATAAAGACATTCGGCTCCATTTAATGAAAATTTTCATAATAATAAAAAAGAAGCCTAGGTTTAGTCTCTTTGACGTACTATAAGTTCTTTGATGGGTCTATGAAGAAATTCAATAAGTTCAAATTGCAAAGTTTTCACGAAATATATAGGCGGGTGCGCGCACTCGGTCACGCACGAAAGCCTGGAAATGCGCTATCCATTTTATGAGTTAAATGTCCAGCTAACTATAACACCCCTAAAACTTATAGTTTTTTGAGTGAATTTCAAAGGTTTTTTAAAAGCTAACTCCTAACTATATAATGCCTGAAACCTATGTTTTTTTCTGTGAATTTCAAAGGTTTTTTAAATGCTAATTCCTAACTATAATAGGCCTGAAACCTATGGGTTTTTCAGTGAATTTGCAAGGTTTTTTAAATGCTAATTCCTAACTATATAAGGACTGAAACCTATGTTTTTTTCAGTGAATTTGCAAGGTTTTTTAAATGCAATTCCTAACTATATAAGGCCTGACACCTATGTTTTTTTCATTGAATTTCGAAGGTTTTTTAAATACCAATTTTTAAATCTATTAATTGTTATTTTTTTTATACTGATTTACTAAATTTTTGCAGGCAGGTGTTCAGAGGGCACGCCCCCTTTTTAAAACGTTCTGCAGCGCAACCCCTGGTGCGTTTGCAGAGGAGGAACTAATTCCCCTTGCATACTGGAGGTCCCTGGGGGGCAACTAGCCCACCAGGAGCCTCCAGTATAAGCCAGGGAGCTGCATTACAGAGAGGTGTAATGAGGCCACACCCTTTTTTACACCTCTCTGCAACGCAGCCCCCGGGCGTGTTTACATAGGGGGAACTAATTCCCCTTGCATACTGCGGGTCCCTGGGGGCCAAGTAGCCCACCAGGAGCCTCCAGTATGCGCCAAGGGGCTGTGTTGCTTTGCCCCGGGGGCGGCGGTCCCCGGGGCAATGTTGGGGGGATTGTGGACCCCCCACACTTCTTTATCACTATGCCGCCGCGATTTGGTCCCCCCGGGGGTAAGTTTTTTAAAAACAGACCTGCCGTGGGAGGATGCACCACTTTCAAACTGTGAGAAGGGCTGCGCAGTAACAGAACTGTGTCATAACTGCGGTCAGCACAGCTTTTGCATGAAATATATCAACTTGCTGATACGAAGGGGCCTACTTAAGGTACATTGTATAAATATGATGATTAAATATAAAGATGTGGCATGGAACCTACTAAAGGAGATATCAGTTTTTCCAACAGAACACTATATCCCAGAATGCATGGGGACGCATCCATGGAAATCCATGCCACATTTTCCTAGCTGCCTGATGAGAGGCGGGTGCCTCGAAACGCGTCGCAGCATTACAAATCATCGACAATAAATCCTGGAAATATCATTGCCGGTTGATTCCTTGTTTATGAACCTGGGTTCGCATTGGCTGTGAGTGCGTCCTTCGAATTGCTTGGGCGTTTGGTGGAAAATAAACAACACGGCAGTCCTGCCGTGGGAGGATGCACCACTTTCAAACTGTGAGAAGGGCTGCGCAGTAACAGAACTGTGTCATAACTGCGGTCAGCACAGCTTTTGCATGAAATATATCAACTTGCTGATACGAAGGGGCCTACTTAAGGTACATTGTATAAATATGATGATTAAATATAAAGATGTGGCATGGAACCTACTAAAGGAGATATCAATTTTTCCAACAGAACACTATATCCCAGAATGCATGGGGACGCATCCATGGAAATCCATGCCACATTTTCCTAGCTGCCTGATGAGAGGCGGGTGCCTCGAAACGCGTCGCAGCATTACAAATCATCGACAATAAATCCTGGAAATATCATTGCCGGTTGATTCCTTGTTTATGAACCTGGGTTCGCATTGGCTGTGAGTGCGTCCTTCGAATTGCTTGGGCGTTTGGTGGAAAATATATATATATATATATGCATATATTTCAATTTTGAGAGGTGCTCACTACTATGGTCCTCAAAGGTCTGTTTACGTGATCAGTTTTAAGGAAAACTACTTTTAAATTCTATTAGTCAAGTATACATCGGTAATCATGAACATCATATGACCTATAAAAGAAAAGATTTGATTGGTAGTGACACTTTCCATTTACTTGTATAGGAAGTGCCCACCTGTTTTTTATTCCTTAAAGGCTACACTTTGGTTTCACTTTTCCTTTGAAGGTGTGCTGCAGAAGGAGTGAAGACGATTGGTAGGGACTTTTTTTCTGTGTTATTTTAATGTGAAAATGGCAACAGGAGAAAACCAACAACATCAGGTGCCAGACCAAGAACAGTAGGAGGAGGCAGAGACAAATAAAGAAGAATTGACAGACGATGGACCACCCTGCAAGAAACTGAGCATTGTATGGTAATTACTTACCATTCCATCAGGGGAATCGAAAACTATGGCAACATTTGTCAAATTCAGCATTTGTGAGAAACTCTTTCAAGGCATACCAGTAAAAAGTAATCATGTGGAACAACTAGTATGCTATATCATTTGAAAACTTATCATCATTCAGCTCTGAAGTCAGCATAGAGGAGAAGAGATGGACAGAAACCATCTACCTCCAGACCTATATCGCCTGCTCCCTGGGAAACAGTGCCAGTAGAAGTTGTCAAACAACCTCCTGTAACTCATCGAGAACTACGTAATTTTGTCTTTTTTTTGTTTGGATTGTAATAAAACTCTGAGAGTTGGAGAGCAGAGTCCAGAAGTTTTTGTGAAGGCAGCACACATTCATAGGTTTGTTTTTAGAATTCTTGAGTTTCTGGTTAGAAAATTAAAAAAAATTACAATATGAGTTCCAGAAAAAAAAAAAACACTAAGGTTCAGTTGGAACAGCCTTTCATGGTTAAAAAAAATGATTAGGTGTGTATGTGTATATATAAAGAGGATGGGTTGTATAAGTGTGTCTCTGACTATGTTAGTAGCTGCATAAGTGATTGAATGAGTGCATGAGTAGTGTATGGGTGATTAAATCAGTGCATTAGTGATGCATGCATGACTTAATGAGTATATAAGTGGTGTAGGGATGTTAAAATGAGTGCATGAATGGTGGATGGATGAATGAATGAGTAAATGATTAGTGTATTGAATGAGTGCATGAGTGCTGTTTGGATATTAAATAGACTGCATTTACGATGCATGGGTGTTATAATGAGTGCATGAGTGGTATGTGACTGCTTGTATGACTGCATGAATGGAGAATGCATTTTTACATGAGTGGTGGATGTATGATTGTATGAGTGTACAAAGGGTGCATGAGCAGCAAATGGATGATTGAATGAGAGCTTGAGTGATGCATGGATGATTGAATGAGGGCATGAGTGGTGCAAGAGTGATTAGATGAGTGTATAAGTGGTGTTTGGATGTAACAATGTGTGCATGAGTGGTAGATGGGTGATTTAATGGGTGTATTAGTGGTATATGAATGTTTGAATGAGCGCATAAGTGGTGTATGGATTACTGAATGAGTGCATGAGTGGTGCATGTGTGATTGGATGAGTGGTGCATGGATGATTGAAGGAGTGCATCAGTGGTGCCTGGATGATTGAATGAGTACATCAGTGGTGGATGGATGATTGAATGAGTGGTGGATTGGTTATTGAATGAGTGCGTGAGTGATGCATGGATGGTTGAATGAGTGCATGCGGGTGATGTGGATGCTTAAATGATTGCATTAGTAGGACATGGATAAATGAATGAGTGCATGTATGGTGCATGGATGATTGAATGAGTGCATGAGTGGGGCATGGATGATTCAATGAGTGAGTCTGTGATGCATGGATGATTAGATGAGTAAATGAATGGTGCATGGATGATTGAATGATTAGATGACTGGTACATGGATAATTGAATGAGTGCATGAGTGGTGTATTTATTTTAAAATGACTGTATTTGTGGTGCATGTATGTTATAATGAGTGTATGGATGTTTGCATGACTGCATGAGTGGGGAATGCATGATTATATGAGTGCATAAGTGGTGTATGGATGATTGAATGATTGCAAAAGTGATAAGCATAAGCGATCCATTCATGATTGAATAAGTGCATGATTGGTGCATGGAAGATTGAATGAGCACATGAGTGGTGTATGTGCTATTGGCTGAGTGTATAATTGGTGTTTAAATGTTATAATGAGTACATAAGTGGTATATGGCTTATTTAATGGGTGCATGGTTAGTATATGGATGTTTGAATGAGTGCATGAGTGGTGCATGGTGAATGAATGAATGCATGACTGGTGCATGGGTGATTGAATAAGTGCATGAGTACTGCATGGAAAAATGTACAAGTGCATGAGTGGGACATTGATGATTGAAGGAGTGCATCAGTGGTGCATGGATGATTGAATGAGTACAAGAGTGGAACATGGGTGTTTGAATGAGTGAATGAGTGGTGCATGGATTAATAAATGATTGCATGAGTAGTGCATGCATGTTTGAATGAGTGCATGAGTGGTACATGGAAAACTGACCAAAGCCATGAGTGGTGTAGGATGATTGAATGATAGTGTGAGTGGTACATAGGTGAGTCAATCAGTAAGGTGATTAAATGAGTGTGTATGTGGTGAATGGTTGATTGAATGATTGGTGTATGGATGAACAGGTGAGTGGTACAAGAGTGATTGAATAAGTACATGAGTGGTGTATGGATGTAAGAATGAGTGGATGAGTGGAGCATGGTGATTGAAAGACTACATGAGAGAGATAGATGATAGAATGAGTGGACGAATGGTGAATGGATGATTGAATGAGTGCATCAGTGGTACGTATATGATTGAATGAGTGCATGAGTGTTGCATGGATAATTGAATGAGTGCATGAATGGGGCATGGAATGGTTGAACGAGTGCATGAGTGGTACATGATCACTGCAATGAGTGCATGAGTAGGGCATATATTTTACAATGAGTGCATGAGATGTACATGAATAATTTAATGTGTGTATAACTGGCATATAGATGATTGAGTGATTATATGAGTAGTTCAGGGATGATTGCATGCGTGCATGAATGGTACATGGATGATTGAATGAGTGCAACAGTGGCATATGGATGATTGAATGAGTGCATGAGTGGCGCATGTATATTAAAGTGGGTGCATGAGTAGTGCATGAATGAGTGAATGAGTGTATGTGTGGTGAATGGATGATTGAATGAGTACATGCGCATTATAAGAATGACTGAATGAGTGTATTAGTGGGGCATGGATGCTTGCATGAGTGTATGAGCGGGGCAGGGATAAATGGATGAGTGCGTGAGTGGTACATGGATGATCACATGAGTGCCTGAGAAATGTATGGATAGTCCAATGAGTACATGAGTGGTGCATGGATGTTAGTATGAGCATATAAGTAATAAATAGGTTATTGAATGAGTACTTCAGTGTGGATTGAATCATGGAGTAGATAGGTGCAATAGTGCATATATAGTTCAGTGAATGGGTGTATTGATATTGGTATGGTAACAGAATAGCTGTATGCATGCATGTATGTGTGTATTAGTGCATACAGCCACAGCCTGTGGAGGTAAGAGCGGTGGGGTGATGGGGCTGGGAGGAGGGATTTTGACAGTTGATGAGGGAAAATGAAATATTCATTTTTCCCTTGTGGTTGTCTGTCGAATCCCCCCAACCCAGCCCCACCACCCCACTGCTCTTACCTACAAAGGCTGCTGCAGAGTGCATATATGAGTGAGGGAATGGGTGTATCACTTTGTGTGTGGGTGAGTGAATGAGTGCATTAGTGTCTATTTGGGTGAGTGAAGGGTTGGTTTAGTTTGTATAACAGTGAGTGAAACAATGGATGAGTACCTGTATGGGTTAGTAATTGGCTGTAAGAGTACCTGTGTAAGTGGGTAAATGGGTGCATGTGTGTGTACATGGGTGTGTTTAAATGAGTGTATGTGGGCATGTATGCGAGTGAATGAGTACAGCAGTTTTCTTATGACTAATAATTCTAATAATTCTGTCCATGATAGAAAAGTGATTTCATATATGATATATGTGATAAAAATATGTCACTATTTGATCTTCAAGCATACATTACTTATTCTGTAACATTTTATTACAACATAGCAAAAAGATTTTTTTCACCTTTTTACTGTACTCAGCTTTCATACTTGTTCACCATAAACAGTGGTCTGGAGGAACATGGCAGCCGTCAGTCAGTGCTGAGCAGTCGCGGTCTCTGCCTTCCGGACGGAGCAGACTGTTATAGCTAGCTTAAACAGAAGAATTAATATAGGATGAATCGTAAATAAGTTTAAAGTTTCTTTTTTTTTGCCTACCTCAGTCATCTGGATGTTTTTTTTCTCGTGTTCCTGGCTGGCTCCCTATGTGAGGTCTTCACTGTGGCTGGGGAAGCTGAAAATGCCGATCTACCACCGCGAGGCATGATCTGGGCGGAGGCCGTGCTGTGGGTCACCAGGGGGCGGCGCGCGGCTGCCGGTATTGGATTTATGAAAGGTGGAAGCCCTCTCGTGGTCTCGGTCGCGGCGGTGGCGGGTGTGCAGACGAACGGTAGGAATGACACCGTGGAAAATGAGAGCCTCCCGCTGATGACCCCGGTAAGGAGGTAGAAGAAGGGGGCACAGGGCAGGTTTTAGAGGGAGGTAACGATGAGACTGGGAGCAGCAAGTCTGGCGCTCCCAGACCTCAACAGTCCCTGGGGAGTCCAAAGGCTGCAGAAATCACAGGGGAGCAGTAAGTTACCCCAAAGAAGTAACAGCCTCAACAGCCTCAACAGATATACTTTGCAAAGCAGAGGTCTTTGGGGGCAAGATTTGCCCACTGAGGTTCCCCCAAGATACACTCCTCTAAAAACAGCGGCTTCCCAACCCCAAATAGAAGAGAAAAAAGCTCCAAAACCAAAAAAACAAACAAACTAAATTAATTAATCAAGTAAGTTTTGTCACTCCTTCCCTTCGCACTTACTTTAAAGTGCAAGCCCAGACTCAAGTTCTAATCGCCCAGGTTACCCACAATTACAAGAAATCAGTCACTGGTGCTCTTAGAAATAGTAGAGGAAGCTTAGGGTGTTATGGAGCAGAAAAATGACATGATTTTATTGGAAAATAGCTTTTCGTGTCTAGCAGGAATGGAGGACACATTAGCTGCACCCGAATCTAATATCATAGAACAAGACCTAGTACAGTTGAATTTAGCAACTACTAATGCTAGCTCTAACTCCACTCCTGCATTTAGCTTAAAACTGACCCCGAGTATAGGCAGCGCCTCAGATAAACCATCGACCTGTCCAGTAGACCAGGGAGGGGGTCTAGGAGGACAGACGTCCAGCTCCACCACAGAAAATCTACTCCTAAATATGATTACTGAAATGAGAGAAAAATGTACAACATCGAAGAGCAATCAGCAAAAGATCCAGGGGGCCTGTCAGACGCTGGAACTAAAAATAAATGAAATAATGGGTAGAGTGGAAGCAGTAGAAGCCACAGTAGAAGACCTTTCAAAGCACGTTAAGGAAAACACAGTAGAGATCAAGAAATTAAAATTGAAAGATAAAAAACTGTCGGATAAGCTGGAGAGTTTAGAAAACAATCCTATAAGAGATAATATTCGGATTCTAAAAATTCCAGAAGAGGCATGGGATCTAAAAACTTTTATAATTGACCTTCTAAATGATTTTCACCCTGAGATTGAGAAGCTGACCCTAGAAAAAGACATTCAAAGAATTCATCACGACCCCTTCACCAAATGACCCGGAAGGAAAAATCCCAGGAAGATATTAGTAAACTTTAAAACATACTCCATAAAAGAAGCTGTACTTTCAGAGGGGTTAAAAAGGGGGGTCTACAATAAGGGAGATTTGTCTTTCCATATCAGATCGGACATTTTGCGCACCACACAGGATAGGCAGTGGGACTGGGAAAGCAGATACAAGAACTGAAGAGCTTGGGGATCACTGCAAAACTACAATTACTCCCCTCCCTGAAGGTGATGTGGAAGAATACAATTTTTAATTTTAGAGACCCGAGGAGGTTAGTACTTGGATTCAGCAGATTAAAAGTTCATCCAACTAAGGGTTAAATTAATATTTCTTTCCTTATCTGTCATGGGAGGGTTAGAGCCCAAAAGAAAAGAGGGTCTTAATATGCCTCTAGAGTTGAGGGAGGGTTCCCCAGGGAGGGAAGGGGGGGCCTAAGGAAAAGCACAAAAAACAAAAAACACAAGAAAATGTTTTAACCACAGGGTGGGGGAGCATATGAGAAAAAAAATTAAAAAATTGTCCTCAGTCACAACATATTGCTCTAGAAACTATGATACTGTGGCAGGAAGATGTTCTTAACAGTGTTTTTTATTTTTTTATTATGACAATTACGGATAGACCACAAAATCTAACAATTCTATCCTGTAATGTGAATGGGCTTAGGTTTCTTGCTTGAAGAAAGAAAGTTCTGGAATATTTGCGTCTCACCAACTATGATATTATACTTATTCAGGAATCTCACCTCAACAAGGAAGAGTGGGTAGGAATACTCAAAAATGACAAATGGATAGAGCATTGCTTTTATTCAACAGATGGCACCGACAAAAGGCGTAGCTATTATTTTTAAGAAGTCTAAGAGAGCTGCGGGGGCCACACAAAAAACACAAAAAGTCCTGCAACTAATGACAGAGGGAGGTCTTCTGGGCATATGGGGCAAAAAGAGATACACCTCAGGGTCAGTAGGGGGAAATTTTACCTTCTATAATAAGAAATGTGGCCACCGTTCAAGGATCGATTTTCTCCTAGTGGACCACACCACCAGCAAAAACACGTTTAAATTCACTCACCTGCCAGAACATTTGTCCGACCACTCGGCTGTCCTCTTGGAAGTTGTTCTACCAAAGCGCCCCTCTCCACGAAGGCGGACTTTGAATTACGCTATACTCCTTGAACCTTCAATAATTGATAGGTTAAAAACTGCTACAAACGAGTGTGTAAGACAGCAGTTACAGGCATGGGAACTTTCCCCCCTCTCCATCATAGGCAGATGTAATCTGCTGAATATGTCAATTTTACCCAAATTTACTTTTATATTTGATACCATTGCCTTCGAATTCTCCAAAACCTGGTTCAGGAAAGCACAAGAGTTATTCTCTTCCTTTATATGGGGCAGGAAAAATCCCAGAATTTCCCAGAAAAAACTTAGGAGGAAAAAAGATAGTGGCGGTATAGCTACCCCTGATCTATACCTATACTATTGAGCTTTTCATCTTAAGAATTAACATCAACTTTTAAATAATAGCCAGACCTACTCACCTCTTTTCATAGCACTAACACACACACCTAATACACAAGTTGAATCCTTTCTGTTAAAGTTTGGCCATCTCAAATTTTTTTTAAAACTCAGACTGAAGATCCTCAAAGCAGCCATTAGAGTATGGGTTCAAGTGAGAGCACTACTAGACATACCCTATTAAAATGAAGAAATGCTGATTTGGGATTTCCCGGGCACTCCAGCATGTTTACAAGATGCCTGGCCCTCCCTCTACGAATACCCAGGATAGTAAAATGGGTTGAGCTAATAGTGGAAAACTAGCTAATCCCATGGCAGTGTCTCTCAGCTTTAAACACTAATTCGGTCTCCAAATTCAAGTATCTGCAAATCCTCAGTTGGACTAAATCAATAAGTAAAGAATTTGTAGGAAATGGTGACTTGCTCAAAGGAATATATACAAGACCAACATGAAAGGAAGTAACAGCATGGTATTGGCTAATGATCGAGACTGGAGAGGAAAAAATTAACCTCTTTACGGGGAGCTGGAAAAAGGACATGCCGGGTGAAGACCTTGAAACTCTCGGGCAAGTATCTATGTCTACTCTTTGGTTATATGTGAATGCCTCTTTAAAAAGAAAACACCTTTCCACTGTCCACAAGGCATTTTGGACGCCATTGAAACTTTCTAAACTGGGGAATGGAGTGACATAGAAGTGCCCGAAGTGTGATGAAATCAACGCAAACGAGGTACATATGTTCTGGCAGTGTCCTTCTGTGGAGCTCTTTTGGGACCACGTGAGTAAGGCCATTTCTAAAATCATGGGTAGAGAGGTTGGGCTAACAGCTTCCACAGTAATTTTGGGGTTATTTCAAGGGAGACAGAAAATCTGGCTCATTCAAGAAACCAGAAGGCACTTCTTTTTGCTTTGATTCTTCTGGCACAAAGGGAGATCTGGATAAAATGGATCTTACCTGTCCCACCCACCAAATCTGAATGGATAAGCTCAGTACAACGTATTTCAATTCTTGATCGAGCAAGTCAAAGGGTTAAAAAAAACTCAATTCTGGCATATATCGGATAGTTGGTTTACAGTTCTTATCTCAAACCCCTTTGTTTTAACTTAATGTGTACTAGCATATTCTCGTCCGATCAACACAATTAGTACTATTTCTTATTCTTTCATGTCGATTCTTTTTGGTTTACTTTAGGTTCTGTTATTCACTTCTTTAAAGGAATTCACCCGGTTTAAGGAATTAATTATTGCACTCACTAGTCCAATGATTAAAAATTGGCTCATCAGGCCGAGATGATGGGAAGCTAGATAAAGCTAGGTGTGAATGGCCTACGGGAGAGGAGGAGCCTTGGTTATCTCTGATAAGCCCTGTTGAAAACAGCTCCCGGGTGTTTAATCCACCTTCCCAGGTTTTTTCTCTCTTTTCTTTAGGCTATAGAGATCGACTTGAACAGCTCTACTTTCCTGAATTACGAGCATGTTTTCTATAATGAGGACAAAAAATAAATAAATAAAATAAACTGTGGTCTGTATGAAGCATCATAAAAAACAGTTGGGGAAAAAGAATTAATGGATTATAAAAAAAACAATGCTGCATAGTCATTTTCATAAATAAATAATACTGTGCATAACACTCACTATAATTCAATAATTATTGTCTTTTGCTAAAGCTACTACAATAATCTCAAGAAATGTGGGGTTTAACTGTTTCTCATATTGTTATATATGGTACAATATGACATATAAGTGCCTTTACAAAACCTCCTTTCTTGTAGGCAAAATATTATAGAAAATGGTGATGATCCATGTAGACAAAATACCGCACAGTAGTATGTAGAATTTCTTGTTGGAGAAACAAAAGTTTTAGGTGGTAACTGAAGGCTGCTAGTATGTAACTGTAATAAGAGAATGTATTGTTTAGAGGCTGTAGAGGTTGAACATAAAAAGACTGCTGTGTTTCCAAAAATATTCTGAAGACATTACTCCCAATAGGCCGAATAATGTCTAATAAACCATAAATGCCATAATAAAAACATTGTACACCAGTCTTTAGCTACAAATATTCTTCCACACTTTAGTTGAAGAATAACAGATGTGAGTTTAGTAATTTTGTAGGTAATATTGGATTTAAATTTAGATTAGTGTCATTGCTTTCTGTCCATCCAGATTGGCATCTTAAATATACAGTGTAGTGTTCAGACATTGTATTTACTCCTTCATAAAAGATGATTGCCATCGTAGTAAAAGTTTGAACCATCTGCTCTGGATTGTTGTAGCATTATTATAATGTATTTTCCTTGTAGAACAATGTAGATATAAAGTCTAACCCGCAGCTTGGGCAGGTCATATTTTGGTTGGTGTTTTTGGTTAGGTGCTGAACAGGCACAGTTTTGCAAACTGGTAACATCAAGTACAGGAATCATTCTGAATTGATTACAATTGTGGAGGATAACTAACAATTTTCACAATGATGCTTCCATATGTAACTTCATTCAAATTAGTCATTAATATTTACATCTTCTTCCTCCAATACTCCTAGCATCACCATACCAATTTTTTGTGCACCTTGTTGAATATTGGAGTAAATTCTTCTGATCCAGAAGACATATCTATAAGAACTCATAGTCCTGAAACAGAATATATTCTAGTTCTGTCACTGTATGAACATTGCAGCAGACCATAGAGTGCATTAGAAATTCTCTTCTCTGTGTTAAAAATCTGGAATAGTACATTGACAACAACATTTGCATAGCAGTTGACCAAATTGGTAACATATGATTTCTTCATCATTTAGTAGTTTACTTTTTTTTGATTCTTCGGAATTTTCCTTCTGTAGTGCCTTTGTTCATCATCTATATTCTGTTCCGTTATCTTTTGCTTTTAACAGATTACTTGTTTCTCATAAACTGGGTACAGGCCTTAATGAGGAGCAAATATACTCTTTCACCGATTGTACTCCCTAACGCAGCTAGCATTAGCATAAATTTTGTTCTGACCAAAGTCAATCAAAAGCAAATGGGACTATGTTCTAATTTGTGATAATGCTACATATGACATTCCTTCTTTAAATACAGTACTTTCAATATTTTCAAAAGCAGCATCTACACTGAACCCTTGTGATTTGTGGATTGTTAGAGCATATTCTAGTGACACTAGAAAGTTTTTTTGCTGCACATATAAGTCAACCTCATCAAAATGTATGACCAAGTATTCCACGTCATCTCTGTTTGCATAATTACCATTTATAACTTCTCTCATTGCACCATTTACTAACCTTTCCTCAGCATTTAGATTTTGATGTAAAATAACACAACAGTTTTTACAGAGATGTAACTGCATCTTTAATCCTTCAGTTTTTCATACAGACTTTTTCAAAGAATCCAATTCTGCTTGTAGTTTATCGGTCAGTAGTACTGTTATTCCTTGGTGTTCCATTTTATCAGTAGCTGACATTTCCACAATATATTCTTTATCCAGTTGGAGTAATTGCTCATTGAAGTTTGAGCACTCTTGTAGGGTTGGCATTAAATAACTATAGACTTGTTTTCTTGAATGATAATATTCATTAGTTGTGCTGGTGTAATATTCAATGGAAGTAACTTGCTGATAGGGTGTCTTCACCAAAGATATTTTGCTTGTTTTGTTAGAATTCCTACTCTATTGCCCTTTAGTATATCTCCATATTCTACAACTTTTGTTTGGCACATATTTTTGACTAATTCTTTGTATCCGAAGTATTACCTAATATTCACATTCCCAATATTTCCAAGAGAATTTCTTGTTTCATAATGTAGAAGTGTCTGAAAAAAAGTTGCCTTTTTTTAGGTGTTAGTTGTAGTAGGTCACCAAATACAATTACATGTTATCCATCAAATAGAATTTTTTTTTCAATGTCCGTTGCATTCTTAAATGTTTGAAGGCAAGTATTAGGTTTGACATCATGCTCACTTCATCGATAATCAGAAGCTTCAGTTTTTTTATACTCTTGCTACCTCATGACAAAATGTCACCTGATACATTTTGATATTCCAGTTTGTTTTCACATAATGTTATGTGGGGCTAATCCTATTGGTACAGTTACAATGAATGACAAATTCAAATCTGTAGTCTTCTGTAGATAACTGGTGAGTACTTTAAATATTGAAATAAGAAACTTTTTCCAGTGTCAGCCTAACCACATATATTAGACCAACTTACATATATTAGAACTGGTTTACAAGAAGAACAATCACAATCTATCTTCTCATGCAGGTGTCCATGCTCTATTTTATCTTTTACTTAATTTAAAATATAATTCTGTTTCTTATTTAGTTCGAGTAGTAACTGTTCTAAGTTCTCAGTTCAAGCTCCTAAATGCTCCATTGCATTTTCCACCACATTCCTAGCTATAGCTGCTTCATTTTGAATAATTGGCTTTCCAAGGGGATATTGATTTGGGTATGCTGAACGTTTGCTCTTCTGAGAATTTTCCCTGGCTATCTCATCAGCAATTGTTTCCTCCTGTTGAATCTCATCTCTGAACTTATTAAGGTAATTTGGAAATACTATCTTTAAAAGCATTGATAGAATCTTCATACCAGTCATACTGTCCAAGTAATTCTGATTCTGAACACCATGGCTTAAAGTGTAAAAATGGCAAGTAGAAAAAGCAACCACCGCATCCAAGCAGTGCATTTCTTCCTGCTTCTGTGTTTTCAGTAGCATTACTTCTATATCTATAGTCCGAAGTATTTCATATAGGCACATGTTTTCAAGATGTGTACTTCTTCTTGGGTAGTAGGTATCTAGCATGTTGTTTTTCAGAATGTCTCTACTCTCAGGTTCAAATTGAGCAAGATATTGTATTTCTGGGAAAGACTTCATTACTCTGTTACGAATGTTTGAAAGCCCTAGGCTCACCCATTAAATTTCTCTTGATTTAGAGCATTAACTAGGTGAGCTTAACCTGTCCGAGCATTCACATGAACCTATTTCTCTCTGGGAAAGCATTTTCAAACTAAAACTGTACAATTTCTTTGTAAGACTTCTTTCAGCTGAAATCTCCTCCCACATCCCTTTCTTCTCTGTCTTCTTTGACTTTGTTATATGTGAAGTGAAGCAGCGAGTAACAGCAATAGAGTTGTCTGCAATAAACTGTAGATCCATATTTGCATTCCACATCACCAGAAAGACAGGGTTGTAGACATTAATGTACTTGAGGCCTCTGTTCTTCTGATGTTGCATGTATTTTTCGGTGATTTCCCTTTGAGGGTGTGTCTGACTGCAGTCAAAAAGCTGTTCGCTCTTCCTTCTGAGATGTCAGGTTATGTCCAAAATGACATCTCCTGTCAAGAAAGGTCCTTTGCATCTGTATTTTCTATGACCGTATTTTCCACAACTATGAACATATCTTATGTTCTTGTCACCACTGTCCTTTGAGATTGTGCATGTCACAGACTGCTCTATGAAAGACAACACAGACTCATCATTCCAATCTTTTGGGGCATCTTTTACCCATAGCAGCATGTGAATATGTGGATCACCTCTAGCTTGGTACTCTTCAAGCCAAGAGAAATCAGTTGCTTCACAGAGAGAAGGATTTGTTTTGTTGCAATTTAAAGCCATCATGGCTTTAAATCTTTGGCTAAAATATATACAAACATTTACAAGGTCTAATCAGCAGAGTTCGCCTAGTGTCTTCAGACTGATGTATTTTATAGTTGAATTTGCCTCTCGCAAGAATACAAGCAGATCATCCCATGCATAATCAGCCTAACTGAGCATTACAAACCATGTAGGTGGTCTTCAATTCTTCATCATGTATTTCAACACACTATGACACGATACCAATATTCGTTGGGCCCACGTTGACATGCCAATAGATTAAAGAAGCTGTATTCCAGTTCTTCATCTTATGTTGCCAACCTCCTAAAAGTCATCTTTTTTAAGCTTGTTCCTGCATATACATAAGGTGAATTCTGAGTGTAACACATGATCATCTTTATATTCACAACAATACTACTTGGGATTTATGGCAGCAGTGCAGGGTAACAAATAAATTCATTTTGCAACATAAAATGGGTCCGCGATCGTCTGCTCCAGGGAAACTGGTTGTTCAGAGGCGAAGCAGGTGATATATATATATATATACGATTGATAAAGGCTTCCAGTAATCCGAAACGCATCTCTCTTACCTCTGGGATTGAGGGTGACCCAAGAAAATAAATAGATGCTGAATCCTGACTACCTCGAGTCCGTGCCTTCTTCTGTGGGAGATTCTTGTGATGATTCTGTGGAGGCTGGATGGTGTGCATACATATATACATATATATTAACTACTGGCGGTCAGCAGTAGGTAGTTATAGTTAGAACCTAGTTTCCATAGTAAAAGCATTTTTTGATTTGCTAATAACTTTGGCATCATTTTACGAATCTTTCAGAGATTATTACAAAAAAGTCTATCCAGTTCAGCTCCTCCCCTGAAAGTTTGGAGGTGATTCATCAAGCGGGGGCTGAGAAACAACACTTTTTTCCATGTTAATTTCTATAGGAAATATTGCGACGACTACAGCCCGAACTGCTGAACAGAATTACCCCAAATTTGGCAGAAAGGTCGAGCTTCGTTCAGAAGGTGACCTTTTTTAAATGGTCTAAATCTGTTCAGTAATTTTTGAGCAATTCAAAACATAAGAGTGAAAAAATCATTTTCCCATAGGAAACTTTGTGCAAGGCTACAGCCAAAACTACTGAACGGAATTACTCCAAATTTGGCAGAAAGGTATTGCGTGGGTCAGAAAGCGACTTTAAATCCGTTCAGTAGTTGCTGAAAAATTAGAAAAATTTAAGTTTCAAGATCTGGGCGAAGCCTAAGTTGTGTGCGCAAGCTTCACTGTGATTGGCTGGTAGCACTCCAAACTAGGAAGTGTAGGCAGCCATCTTGTGACTCGGTAAAAGCGAGTCACCCAAAAATGGAGAAACAAAAGTATAAAACAAGAGAAGGGGGCAGGGTAGAAAAACCCTCACCCACTAGGTCTGCTCAGGGGGTCCCAGAAGGACCCCTAAGGCCTAGAAAATCATTACAAAAATATATAAAATCAACAAAAATTTGCGCTGGGGTCGCGTGTTCTCACGTTTTATTTAATGAGGCCCTTGTGTGGGTTGGGTTCCAGGGGGATTTCTTAAAAAATAATAGATAGGGCTCTGAGGGGTTGTGGGGGTCCGCTGGGGTCCACGCAGCTCTGGGGCTTCATTCATGTTGGGAGGGGGGTTGCGGTGCCCCCCTCGTGGAGCCTTCTATGTGCTTGTAACTTCGGCGTTGTTTGACGAATCTTTACGAAATTATCCCAAAAATTTCTCTTTTTTGAGTAGCTCCTACATTGAAAGTTTGGGGCAAATGGTGTAGGAGGGGTGAGAAAAATGAGGCTCTTAAAACGTGTTTTCTCCATTGAATTTCCATACGAAACTTTTCAGAAGACTACAGGTGAAGCTGCTGAACAGAATTTGGCAGGGAGAAAGATGATGGTGCAGAAAGCATGCTTTTGTTTGAATGGTGTAAATCCGTTCAGTAGTTTTTGACAAATATCTAATTTTTTAGATATCGATATTTGAGAATTCTGACATGTGATTGGCTGAGGGGTTACAAGCACCAGCTTGCGGCTTCTTGGCTGTGAATGGTTGAAACTAGGAAGTGTTGGCAGCCATTTTATGATTTACTCCGTCAGCTCGCATCTCTCCATGTAGAAGCCATCGGGTCCACAGCTTTATCTGTGTGAGACAACACTGACATCTGTGTCTGTGTAAGATATACCTGCAAGGCCCTGCAAAGCATTATGGGATGAAATCAGCAGTGGGCAGTGAATATTATATAGTATAAAATATCAAAAAAATTCTACAAAGAGCTGCAGTTCCACTGGTCGTCCCTAGATGTCCCTCGCGAGTCAAATGCAAATGCTTGATGAAAGGGTTTCAATGGTTTTGCATTTCACTCGTGAGGGACATCTAGGGACGACCAGTGGAACTGCAGCTTGATGTAAGAATAATTTCAATGCTTTGCATTTGACTTGTGAGGGACATCCAGGGACAACCAGTGGAACTGCAGGTCTTTGTAGAATTAGTTTGATATTGGATACTATAATATTCACTGCCACTGCTAATCTTGCCCCATAATGCTTTGCAGGGCCTTTGGTTGGGATTGTTTTTTGCCAATAACTGTGCTTGGGGTGGTCCTAAAATGATGGGATCACCACTGAAGTTCAACAAAATGTGCTTTTTGTTTATGCTCTTTGTGTTCAAGGCATCTGCTTGGTGCTCCCCCTAGGTTAGGGGGGGTCAAAATCATCAGCTCTCTCATTACCTAATGTTTTTATTGTAAAAGTTCATTTTTGTGAATTGGTTATATACTGTTAAGCATGTAAAATTGCTTTTTCAAAGCATCTGAGAATATTGTTCATTAACATACTAGGCTATGTGGATAAGCACAGTTTTGGTACTGTACTATGTGCAATTTGCAAAGTGCAAATTAGTACAAACTTTGCATGCTCTGTCAGCGTAGCGAAGTTTTAAGCCCAGGGTTACGTCAGACCAGCACACGCTGCTTGTGCATGTAGGAGGATGCATGTGTAGCTACATGTCCAGGATCACTGCCAACGCAGAGGTGACATGGTAACGTCTGCTGAAGACAGAACATTGTGATGTTGCAAGGCCCGTGCCCATCATGCTAACACAGTGATCACACAGACACACTTGTTCAGATGGGAGTTCGGGGGGGCATTGGTAGTCCTGGGGTTGTTGCGATGAGTGTTGTGGCCCCCATGGGTATCCGTGTTTCATGCTCATTGACTCTATGGCACTTGTTGGTGTTCCGGTGTGGCTCTTGTCTGTACACCCTTTCATGTTAGAGGTTGTTGTCCTTTTTAACACCAGCAGAAAGCAGTTGTAAAATCCCTTGTGCTAACGCAGCTTATCGCTGGAATTTGTTTAGCATCGCATTTTTTGCCTTTCATTGTGAAAGTTGTGATGTTGTTTTTTCGTGTACAGAAAAGTAAACGAACTGGGCAGTGTATACCATCAAGATCCAGCACCTGAGTCACTATTCCCAATCAATATAAATACAATGAGATTTCTTCATTGATTTTGTGTGTACACTGTAAATGCACCCACTTCCACAGTACAATTCAATACAGGATTTTAGTATTTAGAATAAATCATAAAGGTGCACCTCGTGGGTTTTTGCACAGGAAAGCCTAGTTTGCATCTCATTATCAGCACTTTAGTGCAACTAACATTGAGATAAATCTAACACACTATTTAGAAGCTGGTGCAAACTGCAGACATCACCAGTATTCCCGCAATAAATGCCCCAACATTTAACACCATGGTGGACACCACGAAATAACAGTAATAAGAACAAGAAAGAGTCACACAGCACTTAAGTAACAACCAAAAAGTTTATTGAATTTTTTTTCTTTTTCTTTTGTTTTTCAAACCGTATTTTTCCGTAAACTTTTATATAAAGGATAAACTACATTTAACAAACTGAACACCAAACAACAAGGCGGAAGACTCCTGTCGGGAGCATGAATGTTGACAACACAGCCTGGAAAATAAAGTACAAGATAAGGACGTGTGTAATGCACATATCAAAGGAGTGAGACACAGAGAAGGAAAAAAAAGCCAGAGAGAAAAAGAGAGGGTAGGAAAGAAAGGGAGTGACAAAGAGAGAAGGGAGAGAGTGTGAGAGATAGAGATAGAAGGAAAGGAAGGAAGAGAGTGAAAGACAAAGTGAAGATAGGGAAGTGAGAGAGTGAGAGAGAGACACTGCCGCCCCTGAGCATCCATGATCAAATAATTACCTGCTGCCACCGGATTGTTTAATAGTGGGCACTCCACGTGCCCGTCAAAGCTCCGCAGCCCGGCAGATCTCACAGATGTTGTTGAGTCCTGAGTCATCAATGGCAGAGACCACATCTGCTTTTGGTATCGCTAACCCTGTGCAATGCAAGTCAGGGCCACCTGGTGGTAGGCGGCTGAGGGCCAAATCATCTTCGGGTGGCACTAACTCTGTGCAAGTCAAGTCCACATCACGTATAATAGGCCCCTGACTGCCACATCAGCTTCGGGTGGCACTAACCGTGTACAACTCAAGTTTGCACCACATGGTAGTAGGCCCCTGATGGCAATACAGCTTAGGGTGCGACTAACCCTCTGCACAACTTTTCATGGAATCTTTATGATTCAGAGCCTTGGAGCATCCACCATCCAGCCATCACCAGCAATAAAGGATGTGACGTTGTCGAACCTTTATATTTGCATGGTCACATGGCCTGTGATGCATGTGCCGGATGGGTGCTGGAGCTGTGGTCGCTGCCACAGGCTTGGGGTCACTGCCATACAGGACTCAGGACACAGTTACACATGTGGGATCGGCTTGTGTTGTACAGAGTTAGTGGCATCACATGTTGCAGGTCAGGTCTTGCATATGGAACTATGCCTCACTGATCGAAGGAAGTCTGTGCTGTGGTCGCTGTCACGGACTTGGGGTCACTGCCATTCAGGACTCAGGAACAGTTACACATGTTGTATCCGCTTGTGCTCTACAAGGGTAGTGGCACCATGTGTCGCTGGCCTTGCATATGGAAATATGCCTCACTAATCGAAGGGAGTCTGGTGCTGTAGTCGCTGCCACGCACTTGGGGTCACTGCCATTCAGGACTCAGGACACGGTTACACATGTGTGATAGGCTTGTGTTGAACCGGGTTAGTGACAGCACGTGACCAAAATTCGAATTGCGAGCTCTGCTGCCCGCAGTGTATCCTTGTATTGAGTGTTCGGTTGCACTTGAAGATGAATTTGGTGATTGTACTAAAGGTAAAACTGATATAAAAAAAGTTCTTGAAGCAAGGATACTAAAAGGATAGGTTTTAGGCCTGTGATAGTTACTTGCCTACTGGACTCTGTCATTAAAGAATCAAGACTTAATTTTAATTCTGAGGACTGTAGTGTAGGGCAGAGGTAGCAATCAGCAAGGGCCCATTGCCACGTGGCGTTGAGTTGAGGTGCACAATTAGTGGCACCAGAAGCATTGAGACTGTATGAGCCTGTGATGATGTTTGGTGTGGACGGGCCGCACTGGGAGCAATGTCTCTTGCCTCCTGGACTGTGTCATCTCCATTGGTGGTGCTATTGAGCAGTACAGCAGTACAGCGAGCACAGCTACCAACGAGTCGGGTGCGAGACGCTGAGGTAGACGCTGAAGCGGTCCAGTGCACGAACCAGTGCACGGAGAGACGGAGAGACACTGAGAAAGGACGCCGGTGTACGGAGTGGGGCTGGCGGGCTGACGGCTGACGGGCTGACGGGTTGACGGGTGAATTTGCGCTAGTGACACGGCCGGTGCAGTGAGTGCCGAGCCCAAGCCCAAGCCCGACCCCAAGCCCTAAGCCCCGTACTCGGAGACCGGAGATCGGGAGACCGGGAGAGGACATCTGCACACTGGACACGGTACCTGCGGGGAAGCGTACAGAATCGGCGTACAGAATCGGCTAGAAAAGCGAGCGGCCGTGGCAGCGGCAGAGGCAGCGAGCAGCTGCTCCCTCAGACCCGCCTTCCCTCACTGAAAACCTCGAGCAACAGAGAGCAGTGGAGGAGAGGAGGCGGCGGGAGGCGAGGGTGCCTGTCCCGGCCAGTGCAAGAGGTGAAGAGGAAGCGGGCAGTGAGGGTGATCCTTGAGCCTTGAGTTCTGAGCCTCGAGTTTTGAGCCCCTCCACCAAGGTAAAAAAACGAGCTATAGCTGTAGCTGGAGCAGCGCTCAGTTTCAATAGAACTATAACTGAACTACAGTTTGGTAATTGTGCGAGGAGCTACATAACTCTCGCTATATGTAATTTGAAAAAAAAGGAGCGCATAGAGGAGCATAGAGGTGTCTAGAGACCGGAGACCGTCCTGTTTGTCCAAATAACCAACTGTATCACACCAATGCCTAAGGTCCTCCATTGTTAACCCCCGACGGCAGGTGCTTCATACTCCTGCAGTAGCCCAGTAGCCCTGTAACAACGTTACTTGCCTGTTGGATATTACGCTGCTACCTGTTCTGTGCTGTGCTGCCCTCGGCCACGGCTCTGGGCGGCCGGGTGATAGCTGCACTGGTACTGGAAAAGGCATTGGTAGTAAATCCTGTGACGGGATCTGGGCTCGCAGAGGAAACGAACACACAGGCTGAGGCAAGTGGAGGCAACCTATTGGAGGTGTTCTACAGTGGCGTGGGTCCAGGGGTTAGGAATGAATTGTAGATTTGTACCCTCTGGATGATTCCCTCTTGGGCTCAAATAGGACAAACCGGACAAACAGGATATTGCAAGGGAAATTGAAACTCACTCACTACTTCTCCAGTGATAAAAAATTAATATTTCTTTTGCAGACATACAAACCAACAATACATTGGGGATGCGTTCAGGGAAGGAAAGAATAGTAGGTCCCCAGACGAGACGGTCACGAAAAACCCAAGCACCTAAGGTGCAAAACAAGGCAAAAACACAGATAAAAGGACCAAACCAAACTTTAATCTCACCAATTGCACGGTTGCTCGAAAAATCGACAAAAATACCACAGAAATTCGACTTCTTAGTAGATCCAGCCGGAGCACTTATGACAATGGAATCAGATATAGTAAAAAACCGATTACAGGTCCCAATTAAACCAATAAACATTTTCGATGGAAAAAAACTCAAAATATTCAACTCGGACCAGGAATGTAATAATATTAGCAATACGCAACATAAAGGCTTATTGTGCGAAATTATGGATCAAAGAGGGGAACTAAAAGATCATAGCCCAATAAAGCCAACACAAATGGAAGCAATGATTATAGTTAAAAATGAAATGAAAACGTCAACACAAAATCCACTACTACTCGAGAGCTTAATAGGCTCAATAACTGCAAAAATTCCAATAACACTAGAAGTTAAAGTTGAAATAAAGAAAAAGCAGGAACTAGTAAATGCAACTAATATGGACACAACGAACAAGGTCGTAGTACCAACTACACCAATAATAAAAGAATCCGGAAAAAAAGACAGTGAACTAATATATGAAAATCAGAATTGTGCCATTCCAAAACCTTTTAGTATTGAGGAAAAAGAAGGGGATGTGAATTATGCAAATTCAGAATGTGTCATCTCAAAGGGAATAAATCAGGAAAGTAGAGACCAAGGGGAGCTTAAAGTAGTTTGTACAGGTAATTATGATAACTCGGAAAAAACAAAAAAGTTGGAAAGAAATCATCACACTGACGAAACTCATATTAAAAACCGTACTAATAATAGCAAGATACAATTGGACCAAAATCCAAAAAATACAGAAAATCATGATCTAGGATCTACATGGTATATATTTTATCAAACATCGACATTAACATTACAGGCACTGACATATCAGTCAAATAAAATGGATACCCCAATTGAAATACTTGGAGTAATGACCAACGCAGTCACCGGCATAGATCGAAAACTGGCCGAGTTAAATAATTTAATCAACAAAGCCCAAAAAGATGCAGCTTCCAACTATTTTGAATGTACTTGTGAACCTATCATAAATAAACTTTCGACTATCCCAGATGTGCTAAACACCATATTGGAAGATGTTAAAGATTTAGTACACAATAAATATGATTTAAAAAAAGAGGAGATATGTTACTCTATGTGTAATAAACACAAAAATAATAACGAAATGGGAAAATCTGGAAAATATCTATCAGAACCTGTAGAAGGGAACAAATTGAACCAAACGGAAAAAGGAACAGATACGAATGTGGAAATTGAATTGGTAACAGAAAGTACACAAGAGGCGCATGAAAGGATAAATACAGATAAGGAAAACCACCAAGTTTACAAAATAACAAAGAGACAAAGGAAAAAAATTCATAAGGCAAGAAATAGGGTGAAGAATGAAAATACAGTAAAAGTATATTCTAATTTGGAAAGACCAATACAAATGAGAGATGATGAACCGACTCAGGAAATACTAGAAACAAAAAATAGTGAGGGACCGAGGACTCAGGCGTCAAAAACAGCGAAAAATAATGGAAAATATTTTGGTATATTTACAAAGTCTGGAAAATACCTGACAGACTATAAACTACATACAAGTAACACATCTACGTTAGCAGACACTATGGAGTTACAATTTGTCCAAAAGCAAACTAAGGGTAAGGAAGATCAAGACCAAGAAAAAAACGTAACATGTGGTCAAAAAGGAAACGGAAGTGTTATTAGGAGCAACTTAAGTGATATCCAAAGTAACCAGATGGAAAAAAAGAATTATCTGACTTTGGCAGAGTCCAATGCCTCATTAAATGGAAAAGAAAATCACTCAGTTCAAAGAATACAGAGAACAATTCAACAAGATCCAAATAACCCTCTAAGATCAAATATAAGTCTGTTAGACCAAAAAAAAATCTGGATCATAAAAAACAGCAGATAGATGAATCTAACAATGTAATATAAAAAAAGAGATCAACGATAAAGATAACAAATGTATTAAAGAAGAACTAATTATTACAAAAGTCGGCCAAGTTAAACATATTACTTATAAAGACCATCAAACTTGTGATGACAAAAAGAAAGAACTGTTGCCTTTAAAGAAGACTGCTCAAATAATTCTTACACCATTATACGACTCACGCGGTAACAACGATATTTTGAATAGAGGTAATATTCTTCAGCTGATGAAATCAGTACCCTTGTTAGAAAATGTGACGACAAGAGATATTGAATCTGTGGGGTTTGTACAAAACCCGGAAGGCAGACAACCGCGAACCCTCCTAACAGTAAATACAGTTTCCTTAGTGGACCAAATCCTACAGGAACAAGAAGTTTTCCAAGGCTGGGGGATAAAAATTACTCAACCGGCATCCAAGCCTTACCCGACTCCATTTACGATGGAAGAATTTCCTACAAAAAACTCTAAAGCAAGAAAGAACAATTCAGTGTATTCAATTTTTAAAAACCCTTCGGGTATTATGCATCGGGATGATGAGAAAGTTATGGAGGAAATAAAATTTGCAGAAATAAAACATATTAATGAAAATTTGATTAGAACAGCATTACATGAACAGTGACAGGATAGATCTCAATATAAATTAGAAGAAGTAAATGAGGATCAGCTATCGATAGGAGTATGTTCTTGGAATATAAACGGATTATGTAAAAAAAATAAAAAAAGCTCGAATAGATACTTTGTCAGACCACTATCAAATCATATTTCTCCAGGAGACATGGGAAACGGACCCATTTATGTTACAAGGGTACAAAGGATACTATGTGCCAGCAGTTAGATATAGCAAATTTGGTCGTCCATGTGGAGGTTTGACAACATTTATTTTGATTAATTTGAGAATTGAACATGAAAAGTTGGTCACGAATAATTCAAACATCCAAGCAGTGAAGTTAAAATATGTAACAAGTGAGGAAAAAAACATGAAAACATTAATATTAATCAATATATATATTCGACCAAAGTATTCATTAAGGAAGAATATAAGTGCTGCTCTAACAGGATTTTTACTGGAACAAATAATAGATGACCCAACTGTTAACTTTATCGTTACAGGTGATTTTAATATAAATCTGTTAATACAATTAACACGGGATGATTTTATACAGTCACAAAATCACCAATGGTCAATTCCCGAACAAACACTGGATCTTGACATAAATACTAAACATAATCCAATCGGAACAAAACTATTGATGGATGTGGAAGCATTGGGACTAAGAGTATTAAGTGGCAGGTTCTCAACCGATATACCGGCAGGTTGGTCATTCCAAACACAGAAATCAAAATCAAGAATAGATTATACAATGATATCTATAAACACTTTCGATAAAATTGTTTCCTATCACTTAAAGAAGGTACAAGATAGTGATCATAGCCAACAAATACTAGTAATAAAATTGGCATGCTCGAAACATCAAAATTATCTAACTACACAAGGCCGGACCTGTACTATTAATTACAAGAAACTCATATGGAAGACTGATAATAAAGATGACATGAAAAAAAGGCACAAGAATTAATTAAAGAATGCTTCAAAGAACATGTTATGCAGTCTGCAATCAAGCAGTGGGAACATTTCACACAGAAAATAGTCCATCCAAATGATGTAACTTCTTGTAATAGAAAAACACAACAGATTAAAATGGAAAAAAGAGATACTAATATTAATCTCCCATACACGATTAAAAAAGTCAGGCGGATCCGTAATACATTGAGGAAGCAGCTAACCAGGTTTCCGAATAATAAGGAAATTCAAATGCAACTTAAAAGTGCCAACAATAACTTGAGGAAATTACTGTGGAACGAAAAAAATAATATCCAGCAAGAGTTATGGACAAAAGTTTTCCACGCTAGTAATCAAGCAAACTCGCGGGAGTTTTGGAAAATAATTAACGGTCTAAGTAGACCAAACAAAACTGTGGTAGCTTCCTCCTTAACTGAAGATGACTGGTTGGAATTCCTCAAAAAGACCTTAGACCCTGTATCGGAACTTAAAACTCGGAAAGACAAGCAGATAATGAGGACAGAAAAAGAACGAGAAACTAATCTGGAAACTGCTTTCATAGAAATTGAAGTAACAAATTTAATAAAGAAACAGAAAGATGGAGCACCGGGACCTAATGGAATCCCATTTGCTATCTACAAAGAAGATCCAGATTTATGGGCTACCTATTTGACAAAGGTTTTTAATGAAGTTGTCCGATCAGGGCTAATACCGAAATCCTGGAGAGGATCATTAATATCTCCTATCTACAAAAAAGGTAATTGGCAACTACCAGAGAACTATCGCCTGATCACCCTCCAAGACACTGATGCAAAACTATTTGCTGGTCTTTTACTATCAAGTTTATCAGATTGGGCCAAGGAAAAGCAAATATAACCCCCATACCAAACTGGGTTTATCAAAGGTCTAGGACCTTCAACAAATATATTAATTTTATCTGTTCTAATGGATAAGGCGCTTCTAGCTAAACAACCTCTCTACTTCTGTTTCGTCGATTTTAAATCAGCATTTGACCGTGTAAATAGACACCTTTTATGGAAAAAACTTGAAGACCAAGGAATTCCGGACCACCTACTAAAACTTATACAATTATTGTATTCTGAAAATTGGGTCAGGGTGAGAATCGGTGATGGCCGAACATTATCTAATAAAATACCCACGTCACGAGGACTAAAGCAAGGTTGTTTCCTTGCGCCACTACTTTTTAATTTATTTATAGCCAACCTCTCCATTGCATTGAATGAAGTTAATGCACACCCACCGAAGCTAGCAGGAAAACAAATATCAAATCTGCTTTACGCAGATGACGTTGTACTTCTAAGTCAAACTAAGGTGGGCCTGCAAAGACTAATTGAACGCATATCACTGTATGCAAAAGAGAACCAAATGATAATAAATGAATCAAAGACAAAAATAATGGTAGTCACAAAGAACAGACGACAAAAAAATAAATGCAAATGGATGCTGGAACAAACTCAACTAGAGCAGGTTGATTACTACCGGTATCTTGGGGTTATATTCAACAATAGTGGAAATTTTCTCCCACAGAAAAAAGAAATTACCAGGAAAGCTAATAGTCTGTTTGCTGCATTTAGGATTATACAAAAAAAACTAACAGCATTGTCCTATGGCCCTTTATTAAAGATCATATCAGCTAAATTATTACCAACTTTGACATATGACTCTGAAGTTTTAAATGGTAAGGATGCGGAGATAATCAATAACGCAGTTGCTAAAACTTACAAGATTCTATTCCATCTGCCATGTAATGCAAGCACAAGTGAGGTTGGAGTTTGGGATAAATAACCAGCAAAACGCACGAAAAGGTCAAATCCTGAAAGTATGGAATTGTATAAAAATTTCCTTGATAATCAAATGTCCCGGATACTATGGCAAGAAGTGAAAGACAACCGAAAACTACAAGCTTGGGCTTATTTAAAGGAAGCGAAGGATGAATTTGGAATAACATCAATTTGGGAGAATACAATTACCCAGGAAAGTTTTAAAATAACAATTAATAATCTAAATAATCATCTTTTGCTGATAAAAGACAAAGAGGTACTTGTAAAAAGAAGACACGCATGGCCAATTATAAATGGATTTAAAAAAAAGCAAGTCCAACAATACCTTGTAACATCATGGTCTCAGCAAAGTAAGCGAATTTTTATAAAAGCACGTTTTGGACTTTGGCCAGGTTTGTGTCATCTGCCATTATGGAAGAAGAGTGAGGACAATGCTATATGTAGGCTATGTAAATGCGGTCAAGAGGATATTATACACCTACTATGTCTTTGTCCAGCAATAGAACCTGAAAGGAAAATTATCCTTAAGAGACTATTTAATGCTCGTGGAGTAAGGACATGTAGACAAGCGTTAATGGCATGCCTAAACCCGAATGACGTATTTATGAATTCTGCATTTGGAAAAATGTTATCTGTAATTGGTAAAAAAACTTGAAGAAAATATTTTATTTTAATTCTACAAATTATGCGATATCAGAATAATTATGTACACGGTGTTTTAAATTTTTTATACTCTGGTGATATTTTAAAAGCATTTTTGTAAAATTTTAATTAATCAAACAAATAAACTTGAACTTGAGCGTCATCTCCAATCGGGATTCTATCTGAATTGTGAGCCCTGCTGACCGCAATGTAGACCAGAGGTAGCGGTGAGCAAGGGCCCACCGTGACGTGCATAGGCTGGTGGCCCCACCAGCTTGCGTAATTCAGGTTCAGTAGCACCACGTGATATAAAACAGGTTCTTGAAGTAAGGATACTAAAAGGATATTGTGTAGATTTGAGGGACGTTATACTTAGTTTGGATTTTTACCAGAAACTACTTTACATTTTATTTCTTTTTGAAACTTTACATCACTACTATCTTCCATCTCTTCTTCAACACCTACACTTATCAAACTGTTATTTTCTGTACACTTCTCTTGACTACCAAAGAAACATAACTGTATATCATCACAAGGTTGTTGCATATCATTTATATTAAAACTCCACTTTGTGCTGCAGCAAGACCTAGACATATTCAGATTATTCCTCTTGACTTTGAATATAAACTTGCAGATGTCTATCGACGCGAACATTCGTAGGATCTAATTACTCAATGTAAAAGCATCTTTAAGCTGAAGCTGTACAATTTTTTGCTAAGTGTCTTTTCCTGTGAAATTGTTTCCAACATTTCTATCAATTCTGTCTTCTCAGACTTGGTAATACATGACATGAAATAGCGAGAAACAGCTATTCAGTTATCTGCAACATATTGTATGTCCATATTTGCGTTCCACATCTACTAAATCACCGCATTGTAATCATTAATGTACTTCGATTGTTCTGTTCTTTTTATATTATAAGTATTTTTGGGTGGTTTTAGAGTGATAGTGTGCCTCACTCCTGACGTAAAACTGTTCAGTCTTCCTTGCGATGATTTATGGTGCACTGAGTTAGTAGTACCTTTAGCGCTCATCGTGTACGTACCCTGCGATGATGCGTGGGTCAGGGGGGGCGCACTCGGACCAATGTCTTTTGTCTATTGAATTATGCCTAGTTTCTATTGAAGAGGGTTAGTGGTACCACATGTTGCGGCTTGCGTTGAACAGAGTTAGTGGCACTACGTGTCGCTCCTTGTGTTGTACAGGGTTAGTGGCACCATGTGTTGCCTGCCTTGCATATGGAAATATGCCTCACTGATTGAAGGGAGTCCGCTGCTGTGATTGCTGCCACGGACATGGGGTCACTGCCATTCAGGACTCAGGACACAGTTGCACATTTGGAATCTACTGTGCCGATGATGGGTCGTCCGGGCAGGCCGTACTGGTAACAATGTCCATTGCCTACTGGACTGGGTCATCTGCAATTGCGCCTCGATCTGAATTGTTAGCCCTATTCACCGCAGTGTAGGCCGGAGGCAGCAGTGAGGAAGGACCCACAGCCACGTGTTGTTGACTTGAGCAATGTCTGTTGCTTACTAAATTGGGTCATTTCCAATTGAAACTTGATCTGTATTGTGAGCCCTACTCACCGCAGTGGAGGCAGCGGTGAGGAGGGGCCCACAGGCACGTGTCATTGACTTGAGCAATATCTGTTGCCTACTGGACTACGTCATCTGCAATCGGGACTCTATCTGAATTGTGAGCCTTGCTGTCCGCAGTGTATATCGAAGGCAGTAGTTTGTACAGACATAAGTCCGTGGTGCTGTGCCGCTGGGGGCCTGTGCGGTGGAAGCCAGCGATCGGCTGAGGAAGCTGGCGGTCACGACAGCGGCCTCATGGCAGGGTGAGGGCCACCGCCCTGGCAGATGCTTAGGCTTTCCCACAAGTGAACCACGCCCAGAGATCCTATTTATTCACAATCCTACGCTGAAGTGGCGTACATCGGATCTGCCCACTCTGGTTGCGCTTATGTTTAAAGGGGAAACTACACAGCTACATGACTAAGATCTTCCCTAATGTTTGACGTAACATGGTTGGGTCCACTGTCCACAACACTACAAGCACCAGTAGTGCACATGGAGAGGTGTGTGTTGTGCATACTGAGATGTGTCCAGCACATCACCGCTATACTTTGCAGTGTGTGCAATGTTATTCATGGCTGAATTGCTTCCTTCAAGTATAGTTTGTTCACACCTGTCCCAATATTCAGCTATTGTGTGGCTGAGGGGCTATGTTGTTTTCGTAATGTTCGCTGTTTTGTTCTGCGCTGCCACTGTGGTAGAGGGAGGGGGAGAGGGGGTCCTTGGGGTGGTGGTGGGTGATGTGTCCTTTTTGGGTGTCGGAAAAAACTATAGGTTAAATGAACATTATAATTAGAAGCTAGCATTAAAAAAACATTGAAATTCACTGAAAAAAACATGGGTTTCAGGCATGTTATAGACAGAAATTATCATTTAAAAATCCTTTGAAATTCACTGAAAAAACCATAGGTTTCAGGCACGTTATAGTTAGAAATTGGCATTTAAAAAAACCTTTGAAATTCATTGAAAAAACCATAGGTTTGAGACATCTCAAATGACATCACTGATGACATCATCCACTAGACAATCTGATGCACCTCCTCATACCTTAATAAAACCTTTGATACAGCCACTCTAAAATACAGACCACTATTTTCAAAACAATAGAGATACCCATACCAGTTACTACGTACGAACTCACTGATTCCTAGGTGTATACATACATCTACTCATTCACCCATACAGTCACTCATACATGCAGTGACTCATCAATCATACACCTATACAAACAGTCACACACCGCCACTCATCAAGAGTTACTCAAACATCTAGTCAGTCATGCAAAGACTCAATCACACTTCTATTTACTCACCTATACAGTTATATACACACAACCTCACTTATTTATACAGATACTAACATATACTTACTCTCTTATACAATCACTGATACAAGTACACACTGATCCATACAGCCACTCTCACAATCACTGGCTCTCATGTATAGGGTTAGTGGTACCACATGTTGCGGCTTGTGTTGAACAGAGTTACTGGCACTATGTGTCGCTCCTTATGTTGTACAGGGTTCGTGGCACCATGTGTTGCCTGCCTTGCATATGGAAATATGCTTCACTGATCGAAGGGAGTCTGCTGCTGTGATCGCTGCCACGGACATGGGGTCACTGCCATTCAGGACTCAGGACACAGTTGCACATGTGGAATCTACTGTGCCGATGATGGGTCATCCGGGCAGTCCGTACTGGTAACAATGTCCATTTCCTACTGGACTGGGTCATCTGTCCAGTAGGCAATGCCTAAAAAAATAATTGAAATGCGCTGAAAAAAACATAGGTTTCAGGCATGTTATAGACAGAAATTAGCATTTAAAAAACCATTGAAATTCACTGAAAAAAACATAGGTTTCAGGCATGTTATAGTTAGAAATTAGCATTTAAAAAACCTTAGAAATTCACTGAAAAAACCATAGGTTTCAGACATGTTATACTTAGTTGGACATTTAACTCGTACAAAACCATATAGTTAGTTGAGCTAACTATAACTTGCGCCCCCGCAATGCACTGCTGATGATGTCACATATTACATCATTCATGACATGGTCAGTGACATGACTGATGACATCACTGATGACAACTCAAATGACATCACTGATGACATCACTGATGACATCATCCACGTGAAAAGCTGATGCACCTCCTCATACCTTAATAAAACCTTTGATACAGCCACTCTAAAATACAGACTACTATTTTCGAAACAATAGAGATACCCATACCAATGACTACGTACGAACTCACTGATTCCTAGGTGTATACACACATCTACTCATTCACCCATACAGTCACTCATAAATGCAGTGACACATCAATACAACACTATTATAGGCACTCATACACCTATACAAACACTCACACACCGCCACTCATCAAGAGTTACTAAAACATCTAGTCAGTCATGCAAAGACTCAATCACACTTCTATTTACTCACCTATACAGTTATATACACACAACCTCACTTATTTATTCAGATACTAACATATACTTACTCTCTTATACAATCACTGATACAAGTACACACTGATCCATACAGCCACTCTCACAATCACTGGCTCTCATGTATAGTCATTTATATACTTCAACTCTCACATGCACTGTGTTTTACATATGTAGTTACTTGTACATGTAGTACTGAGATATGCATTCACTCACCAACACACCCATACACACACTCACCCACCCATACAGCTGTTTCCACATGCACTCTTGAACCCATACACCCAGTGAATGAAGCACTCACACATCTATGCACAGAGTCTCACCTCCCATCTACCCACACACACACTCAGGCAACCATACAAATACTAACACAACCTATCAATAACCCATATAGGCACTCATGTAGCTACTCACTAACCAATGCAGCAGCTTACACAGCAATAGATACAGACATTCAAAACGCCTCCCGCCTAGACCACTCATTGCCCGCATTCTTAAGTACAGAGACCAAGACCACCTTCTGCAAAAAGCCCGTGAAAACACTCCTATTCAATACAAAAACACTTGTATATCACTCTACCCAGACTATACCATACAGGTGCAACGTCAAAGAGCTTGCTTTCAGCCACGTAAGAAAAAACTCCAGGCCCTCAACCTGCAGTATGCTTTGCTGTTTCCCGCACACTTGAAAATACTCTATCAACAAAAGGCTAATTTTTTTGACACCCCTGAAGCAGCTAATGCCTGGTTGGAGTCCACTCTGTCTCTCCAGTCTTTGGATGCTATAGACAAACAGCTTTGACGTATACCATTCCGGCCAGTCAGATCGAGATTCCGTCGCCCCAGAGCGAACAGAACGCTCTCAACCCAGAAACCTACATCAGCTCAGACTATTACAGGACAGGAGTCTGCACTGTCGGTGGCTGCTTCTTTCTGTGATACTGCTCTGGTCCCATCCCAGGAACAGTCTGATGACAATGCTCCTAATTGCATACTGTATAAACGCATTCTTAATATGATTTCTTACTGTTTGCAGGGACCTGGACATAATGTAGACACACATGTGCAAGCTCATTTATTTTGCCTCTCCCGGTTTATGTCTTCTTTGCTCTTACCAGAAGGTCTGGCCCGTCTGCAGGGAGATGCATACTATGCAACTGTGAATATAACATTTCTTTTTCCCCCAGGGACGGCTTTTAATTCTTCTAATTTCAGGGGCCAGCCTAGGGGGTAGCTTCAAAACCATAGGCTAGGCCATGCTCTGTTTAGTGCCCGCCCCCCCCCCTTCAGTTGATGCAGTATATAACAGTGTGAATGTAAGGTGTTTTAGAACAATTTTGGACCGACCTAGTTTGACCGTTGGTCCTAGAATTCTGGGGTTATGTTTGTTATGGGGTTTTTGGTTCCTGGTTTGGGATACATCCTATCCTCCAATATGCACTACAGTTTACTACATGGTGCATTGCTCTGATACCTCTTTAACTCATGGCGATTTTGGCTAAATATAAAATACTGACATGGAACGTTCGGGGAATGGGGTCTGTGCATAAAAGACATCGTATCTATGCCCAATAGAACAGACGCAAAGTTCATATAGCTGTCATTCAAGAAACCCACCTGACTAATTCAGAAGTCTCCAAAATGCGTAAGAAATGGAAAGGACAGTTTTTCAATACCTCTTATTCTGCTTTTGCCAGGGGATCATTGATTTGGATTTGGAATGGGGTGCCCTTTACATTAATCGAACAACGAGTGGCCCCTGAGGGACGCTATGTATTGTTATCTGGAAAATTGAATGGCTCTCCGGTGATCCTTGGGCGTGTGTATGCTCCAAATTCCGAACAGAATAATTATCTTACCAAGATTAATGCAGTACTATCTGTATGCTCCAAATTCTGAACAGAATCATTATCTTACCAAGCTTAATGCAGTACTATCTGACTGGGCACATATCCCCTGGGTTATTGGCGGCGACTTTAATACAGTCCTACATTTTCAATTAGATTGTTCACACCCCCTTTACGAGGTGCAGTACCCACTAAACTTGCAGAGTTTTTACAGGCCTAGGCTGCAGGCTGGGCGTTGCAAGATATTTGGTGTGTTCACTACCCGGACTGCCGAGAGTAATTCTTCTACTCCCCTCCACACCAGTTGCATACTAGAATCGACAGACTATTCTATTCTACATTGTTGATCCCCCAAATGTCTGAATCCACATACCTCGGGAAAACACTGTCCGACCATAACCCATTGGAGGTTGTACCTGCATGGAGTAGGATTCCTTCTCCAGTTCCCACTTGGCGACTCCGGCCACAAATGCTGGATGACGCGGTCTTTCGCAATAGTGGCACAGCATCTTCTTATCTGGTGGAATGGGATGCATTCAAGTCTGTCATACGGGGAACAGCAATTGGAGCTAGGGTTGGGGCCCGACAAGAAGTAAACAGAAATCTTACCATAGTGGAGGCCTCCCTTAATAGGCTTGAGAATGCTGCCCTTTCTGACCCGTCACAACTCCCACAATTCCAGGAGGCCAGAATTAAACATGCCGGATTGCTGGAGCAACTTCGACTAATAGGACATAAGGCATACACACAATACAGTCACAAAGACGCTGATAAGTCAGGGGCTCTCCTTGCACGTCTCATCCGTGACTCCCCCCCACCCAGTGCCCATTACAGAAATGTATCTCCTGGACAGGTCAATTGTGTCTACTCAAGCCGACATTGACTTAGCATTCTTTACATATTACCAACGCTTATACACTGCCCCTACAACCACCTCACATGATGACGTAATGGCCTTTCTTCATGACCTACCCTTCCCCCAGCTGTCAGACGACATACAGTCTGAACTGGAAGGCCCTATCACTGCCGCTGAAATTAAGAAGGCCATTAAAGACATGCCTAGAAACAAGACCCCAGGTCTTGACGGCTTACCCCTGAAATTCTTTGCACTCTGCACCGAACAACTGGTCCCACACCTCAAGATCCTCTATAACACAGCACTGGATAAATCTACATTACCCCTAACACCCATGCAAGCATTAGTGACCTCTCTCCCTAAACCCAACCGAGATCCCAGTGACATTTGTGGCTACCACCTCTCTCTCTATTGTCCACCGAATGTAAAATACTCAGTAAATTATTAGCCAAGCGACTATTACCCTATCTTCCCAAACTAATCCATATAGATCAATGCGGCTTCATTTCGGGCCGCAGTACATCACTCAACATAAGGCGGCTCCACTAAATTTTAGAAACAGTAGCAGTCACTTCCCACACAGCGGTATGCATTTCCCTTGATATGGAACAAGCATTTGATACCCTCTCCTGGCATTACATGTGGGACGCCCTAGAACGGTTTGAAATTCCCAAGGGATACCTGCAATGGGTGAAGCTTCTATACAGTGCCCCAACAGCGCATGCCCGTACTGGGGGGCATATCTCTGCAATATATTCTATAACCAGAGGCACCCCTCAGGGATGCCCCCGACCGCCTTTACTATTTGTATTGGCAATGGAAACTCTTCTCCTTCAAATCCGAAAGGAAGCAGTGGATCTTGGTATTCTGCTTCATAATATATCACATACAGTATCGGCCTATGCGGACTACCTGATTCTTTTTCTTAAAGATCTTAATCTTACTTTGGAACCCATCCCATCTATTTTTAAACGATTTGAACAGATTTCTGGCCTGGCAATCAATGCTACTAAATCTTAAGCCTTTTTTATGCGATACAAGGAGAGTCCGGAACCTGTCTTATTTGGTGATCTGACATTGCAGATAGTGCCTGACACATTTAAATACCTAGGTATTCAAATATATAGAACCCCACAAGACTTAATCGATGGCAATATACTGAAAGCTATAGGCTCCCTCCGGAAACAGATCTGCTTTTGGGTTTCTTTACCACTGTCGGTTATGGGCAGAATTGCACTTTCTAAGATGGTGATGCTTCCTCGTCTTCTTTATTTTTTTTGCTAACATACTTGTTGTTATTCCAGCTTCCATTTTTACAATTTGAAAAATACATTATTCACTGAACTCATCTGAGGCAATGTCCGCGGACAGATAGGACTGGCAAAATTACAATTGCGTTCAGAGGAGGGAGGTCTGGGAGCACCTGATTTTAAGGCCTATTGTTTGTCTAGCCAACTACTATGGCTATCATATTGGTTAGCGGGTCGTCATTTACAGGAAATAGATTACACCCCCCATATGTTGCACCAAGGCAATTCTTACCTGGAGGATGGAGACAATGCTGAGAATGTGGCATGTTCTTTTTGTCATGCTAAGCATTTCCCTAACCCCATAGGGAAACTACCAGTGCTGCAGCCCCACAGTTGGCTGTAAGATCCCCACCAGACAGGCAGAGGTATCTAACTATAGTAGGCAGTCTTCTACTAGGAGATTTACGACCATTGCCTCAGCTGAACTGGAGGGCCAGTGAATAGTCTGCCTATTTGCTAAATGAGGCCCAAACTAGATTCGTTTTGTACTTCATAAAAGTAAATACTGAGGGGAAAACTCTGTATGCCTGTGTAACAGTAATACAGGCTAGTGTTAATGATCTATAACAAATAGGAGGAGTACCACCAGAAATCAGGCTATACAGCCAGTATCAGTGGAATGAGACCGTGATTTATAAGAAGAAGTCCTTCTTTGTTTTTTAAGGAACCCCTCACTCACCGACCTGGTCGGTGACATGCTTCATCATCGGGGCCACCTTGACAGCCGAGTGCCGTCAAGGTGTGCTGCGACACCTGAAAATACAGTGGAGCGGGTATGTGGGTGATGAATGTGAAAAAAAGGTCAGTGGGTTAAAAATTGTCCTGGTATGACTTAATATTATTTATTGTAAGGCTACTGGACAATGTTAAAAATAGTGTGTGTAGATACAGTCAAGGCGTTAATTAGACCTAATGTATCTGAATTTATGTGATAGGTCTACATGTTTCAAACCATTGGTGGGAGTTACCGGTTTTTCTTCAGGACCATAAAAAGAAAGGAGTTGGGTGGTCAGGGTACACTAACGCCCTGCCATACCTGCAACCCTCTCAACACCCAATTTAGCAATTTGCATAAATGGGTAAAAAAACTTGCAACCAGGTATGGTTACAGAAAATGGCAAAAACCTGTGAAAAAGAAAAGGATTATAAGTCACAAAAGGTTGATTACATGCCTGTAACGTAGTGAAGTGACGTAGTCCGTTCTGTCTCTTGAGTCATTCCACACACCGTAACAGCGAAATTGTGCAGCATGCGGTGTATCAATACAATATAAAGATGGGAAGTTTCCTAGAATAGCACACCTATCAATATTGGTGTGACTGTGTACATAATATTTTATGTTTCAACCAGTCAAACACAGGCTCCAAAGTGCGTGCCTAGCTAATGACTGTGTTATGATTAGTGTCAGAAAAATGCCGACGTGGTGACATGCCAACTTGATCCAAAGTCACAAAACATATAAGACAGTACAAACACACAACACATATATAGTAAAAGACTTATAAAATGCTCACTTCTCAGTGGAGAAATGTTTGCTGCACAGGAATTGAGGGGAGGCAGCAAAGCTCAAAAGAACGTATTCTGTAAAGCCAAGGGAAAAAGGATACCAGTAGAGACAAAATCAGTTTACCGATTGCTCTCAAGTCTCCTTCGTGGAAATAAACCGGAAACCGAAGTGTTTCCATTAGCGCTAGTATTACTTACAGTTTTTTGGCATATCGAGTGACTTCTCACCTAATCCGCCCCTCCGTGTACCCGTGTTATGTGGAAAGGCAGCGCCGAGTTTAAAGGCGGCCGCCATTACGGGCGTGGAGGGCGTGGCTGGCTGGCGTAGCGTGATGACGTCACCGCATCACGTGAGCGTCGCGCGCGCGCCGGGTTGCTGTAGCAACCAAAGGAAAACAACGGTCTCCGTGAAAACGGAGTGTGTTGTACTTGCGTTTAGAAAATAAATCTCAAGGGAAACGACATGCAAGTGTTGGCTATCAGAAACTGAGGGGATTACTTCAGTTCCAGGTCTCCGTAAAAACGGAGCGTGTTTTACTGGCGCTCGGGAAATAAATATCAAGGGAAGGGACATGCAAGTATTGGCTATCAGAAAATGAGGGGATTACCTCAGGGTAGGGTATTTAGAGGGGAAAAAAATATATATATTTTGAGGGGATTTGTTACAATGTATAACAAATGTGTTACAAAGGGCATGAATAGGAGAGGGGTTGATACTAATGCTATATAAGCCTCAGTTGGGGGATTGATATGAGGAGCAAACGCTAGGACGAGAGATGTCTTTCTCACTGAGATGAGACAATAGTGGTGACTTTTGAGTTCTTCAACAGAGTACAGAGGCCCAAGGGATGTTATCATTGAGGCCCTGTTTGTTGGTGGACAGCCTATACACCCATCTCTGTTCCTTCTCAAAAAGGCGTTTCTGGATGTTCGGGCCAGGGGTGATTTGTTCAATTACAGTCCAGAACATGTCATTTGGTGTGTGACCTTTTTCGAGAAAGTGGTCTGTTAGTCGGGTCGCATTCTTCTTGCAGCGAATGGTGCTGCGATGCTCACAGATCCTTTGTTTCACCTTCCTGGTTGTCATCCCCACATATCTTTTTTTGCAGGTACATTCGATCAAGTATACTACATTCTCGCTGTTGCAGTTTGTGTGTGCAATTTGTTTCCAGGTTTTTCCCACTTCTAAATCTAGAGTTTTTGTGTTTCTGGTTAAGTGGCATACGCTGCAATCACCACAGCGGTAGTGTCCAGTCACGTCTGGTAGGCCCCAGGTCCTGGTAATGGAAGCTGTTGGCGGGATCTTTTTCACCTTGGGTCTGGTATTCACAAGGGTGTCTTTCAGGCTTTGTGATTTTTTAAAAGAAAAAAGTGGTTTTTCCCAGTGCAGATTCCCAGTGTTTATTATGTTCCAATGTTTGTTTATGCTCCTGGTTACCTGATTTGATATGGAATTGAAAGTAGTAACACAGGTCAGGGGAATTTCTGCCTCATTCTTGGTTTTTTCTTCAAGGAGTGCCTCTCTGGGTTGGTTCCTTGCCCTCTTTTGACATTTGTTGACTATCTTCTTCGGGTATCCTCGGGTGTCCAGTTTTTTTGAAAGTTCGTCTGCTTGTGTTTTATAATCAGACAGTTTACTGCAATTCCTACGCAGTCTCAAAAACTGTCCGTAGGGTAAATTTTCCCTAAGTGGTCGAGGGTGGAAACTTTCAAACCTCAGTAGGTTGTTCTTCGAGGTTGGTTTGTAGTGGGTTTTTGTTTCTAAATGATTGCCCTCTTTTGTTATCACTACATCAAGAAAAACAATCTCTTTTTTATCATGGCAACTTGTGAACTTGAGGTTCACATCACAGGTGTTAATCCAGGTTATGAATTGTTCCAGACGTTCGGTTGGTCCTTGCCAGATGGCGAGGACGTCATCAATATATCGCCTCCAAAATGTTAGATGTTCACGATATGGATTCGTGTTAGTCAAGATGAATTTGTTCTCAAAATCGTAGACATACAAACCAGCTATGCTGGGGGCAAAAACACTGCCCATTGAGGTCCCCCCGGTTTGTAGAAAGAGTTTACCCTCGAATTCGAAAAAATTCCTTTTAAGGGCCAGGGTGGCGCATTCCAAAATGAATGCCTTTGGAGTGTGGTAAGGCCAGTCTGCATTCTCTAGAGTGTTCTCCAGGACTCGGATGGTGTCGTCCTGGGGTATACTCGTGTATAGGCTTTCAATATCAAAGCTAAGGAGTGTAGTATTTTCATCGACCTCCACCTCCTGTAGTAGGTTCAATAGACTCTTAGTGTCTTGTAGGTAGGTGGTAGATTCTTGTACAATGGTCTTTAGAAAAAAATCGCAGAACCTGGACAGAGGTTCTAGCAGAGAGCCAATTCCTGAGACTATTGGTCGTCCCGGGGGGGGTAATTTCCCCTTGTGCATTTTAGGTAAGATGTAAAAATAAGGAATCTTTCCTTCAGTGGTACACAGGTAATCCGCTTCCTGTTTGGATATTGCTCCGTTGGTCTCTGCGATCTCAACTAACTGACAAATCTCTGTTTTTAGATCGCTTGAGGGATCAGTGTCCAGGACTTGGTAGTTATTTCTGTCGCTCAGAAGTCGGTTACATTCCTCCCTGTAGGCAGTGGTGTCCATAATGACAAGTCCACCGCCTTTGTCAGCAGGTTTTATAATGGTTGTTTCGCAGGCACGTAGTTCCTTTAATGCTGTTCTTTCTATGTTGCTCAGGTTTTGAAAGCTGGAAGATGTTTGCATTTTCTCAACATCATTGTAAACGGCCTGTTCGAAGGTCACTATTTCAACCGGTGTTGCGTGTTGGGGTGGCATAAAGGTTGATTTTAGTCTTAGTCCACTTTCATTCTCTACTTCACAGTCTTTTGGTTGGCCCTGTTTTTCGAAAAATGCTTTAAGTCTTAGTTTCCTGAAAAAGCCGGCCAGTTCACAGTGTAACTGAAATTTGTCAAGTCGTGCTGTAGGGACATATCCAAGTCCTTTGTTGAGGACATTTTCTTCAACACTTGTAAGTGGTCTTGATGATAAGTTTGTAACTAAGGTTTCGCACTGCTTGTGCCTGCCTTGCTCTTTGTTCTGTTGCTCACAGGGTCGTCCTCCTCCCAGTGGACTTGATTGGACTGTCTGTTTTTTCCCCTTCCCCTTCTGCCCCTGTGAAAAAAAGGAGGCCGAAACTGATTTTGATGGAAAGGCGGGGGTTGGAAGTGTGGTTGGAAGGGGGGCTGCCATCCATACATCGAGTAATTTGCTGATTGATTGAATGGATCTTGGAATATCGGGGGTTGGAATCCAGGCCAGAAGTTTCCTTGCGCTCTTCTACCTCCCCTTCCCCTCTGTTTGTTTACACTTGTATTTGATCCGTTGCTACTGCCTGATGAGACACTTGATGCGTCAGAGTCTGATGTTGGTTTATCAGGTGGTTTATAGTCAGGATCCGAATAGGGATATGTTTTAACACAAAAACTCTAGATTTAGAAGTGGGAAAAACCTGGAAACAAATTGCACACACAAACTGCAACAGCGAGAATGTAGTATACTTGATCGAATGTACCTGCAAAAAAAGATATGTGGGGATGACAACCAGGAAGGTGAAACAAAGGATCTGTGAGCATCGCAGCACCATTCGCTGCAAGAAGAATGCGACCCGACTAACAGACCACTTTCTCGAAAAAGGTCACACACCAAATGACATGTTCTGGACTGTAATTGAACAAATCACCCCTGGCCCGAACATCCAGAAACGCCTTTTTGAGAAGGAACAGAGATGGGTGTATAGGCTGTCCACCAACAAACAGGGCCTCAATGATAACATCCCTTGGGCCTCTGTACTCTGTTGAAGAACTCAAAAGTCACCACTATTGTCTCATCTCAGTGAGAAAGACATCTCTCGTCCTAGCGTTTGCTCCTCATATCAATCCCCCAACTGAGGCTTATATAGCATTAGTATCAACCCCTCTCCTATTCATGCCCTTTGTAACACATTTGTTATACATTGTAACAAATCCCCTCAAAATATATATATTTTTTTCCCCTCTAAATACCCTACCCTGAGGTAATCCCCTCATTTTCTGATAGCCAATACTTGCATGTCCCTTCCCTTGATATTTATTTCCCAAGCGCCAGTAAAACACGCTCCGTTTTTACGGAGACCTGGAACTGAAGTAATCCCCTCAGTTTCTGATAGCCAACACTTGCATGTCGTTTCCCTTGAGATTTATTTTCTAAACGCAAGTACAACACACTCCGTTTTCACGGAGACCGTTGTTTTCCTTTGGTTGCTACAGCAACCCGGCGCGCGCGCGACGCTCACGTGATGCGGTGACGTCATCACGCTACGCCAGCCAGCCACGCCCTCCACGCCCGTAATGGCGGCCGCCTTTAAACTCGGCGCTGCCTTTCCACATAACACGGGTACACGGAGGGGCGGATTAGGTGAGAAGTCACTCGATATGCCAAAAAACTGTAAGTAATACTAGCGCTAATGGAAACACTTCGGTTTCCGGTTTATTTCCACGAAGGAGACTTGAGAGCAATCGGTAAACTGATTTTGTCTCTACTGGTATCCTTTTTCCCTTGGCTTTACAGAATACGTTCTTTTGAGCTTTGCTGCCTCCCCTCAATTCCTGTGCAGCAAACATTTCTCCACTGAGAAGTGAGCATTTTATAAGTCTTTTACTATATATGTGTTGTGTGTTTGTACTGTCTTATATGTTTTGTGACTTTGGATCAAGTTGGCATGTCACCACGTCGGCATTTTTCTGACACTAATCATAACACAGTCATTAGCTAGGCACGCACTTTGGAGCCTGTGTTTGACTGGTTGAAACATAAAATATTATGTACACAGTCACACCAATATTGATAGGTGTGCTATTCTAGGAAACTTCCCATCTTTATATTGTATTGATACACCGCATGCTGCACAATTTCGCTGTTACGGTGTGTGGAATGACTCAAGAGACAGAACGGACTACGTCACTTCACTACGTTACAGGCATGTAATCAACCTTTTGTGACTTATAATCCTTTTCTTTTTCACAGGTTTTTGCCATTTTCTGTAACCATACCTGGTTGCAAGTTTTTTTACCCATTTATGCAAATTGCTAAATTGGGTGTTGAGAGGGTTGCAGGTATGGCAGGGCGTTAGTGTACCCTGACCACCCAACTCCTTTCTTTTTATGGTCCTGAAGAAAAACCGGTAACTCCCACCAATGGTTTGAAACATGTAGACCTATCACATAAATTCAGATACATTAGGTCTAATTAACGCCTTGACTGTATCTACACACACTATTTTTAACATTGTCCAGTAGCCTTACAATAAATAATATTAAGTCATACCAGGACAATTTTTAACCCACTGACCTTTTTTTCACATTCATCACCCACATACCCGCTCCACTGTATTTTCAGGTGTCGCAGCACACCTTGACGGCACTCGGCTGTCAAGGTGGCCCCGATGATGAAGCATGTCACCGACCAGGTCGGTGAGTGAGGGGTTCCTTAAAAAACAAAGAAGGACTTCTTCTTATAAATCACGGTCTCATTCCACTGATACTGGCTGTATAGCCTGATTTCTGGTGGTACTCCTCCTATTTGTTATAGAACTAGTAAACCAGGGGACTGGGAGTACCCTTCCGTCCACTTGAGTGGATAAAAATCCCTTTGCTCTCTATATCTTGTTAAATATATAGTGTTAATGATCAACATAAATAATTGGTTCAGTTTACCCCGGTTCTGAGGAACATCTCTAGCCAATAGTAAATAATCTTTCGATGGTCTGTCGTCTTCTCTTTAGATTCGCATGGCAAACGTCCATATCAACATGTTATTTGAATGTTCCTACAGCGTATTACAAAAGATACATTTAGGAAGTTTCTCATGAGAATCATTGGAAGCCTACTTTGTTAGCTGTTCAGTGTCCTATTGTTTAACAATGGGCTACTCTATGAAATGAAACATTATTATCTAGCATGTCCTGTTTAGATCACAAGACTCAAATCTATAGCAATATACTTGTCCATTATAAACATGCGGCAAAGGTAACTATCTAAAATACGACGAAGTCATATGGTGTCAGGAAGGGCAGGAATACCTTTTGCAGAAAAGAGTCCTTTTTAAGAAGATGTTAGGTTTAACAGTTCAATTGTACAGTTAAATCACCATTTACAAAAACGCATTTTTTTCATTAAAGTGAAAGGCCTAGCAGTGAAAGAACAACAGAAATGTGAGTTTTCTGCAGTATTAAGCAGCATTTTTCTCTTTTTGCATGTAATAAAAGCACATTTTCTCTAACCTTTATATTGACATGCATTTCCTATGTTAATGTTAAGACACATTTCTACATTGTAAATTTACATAAAAAATTTAGGGGCATATTATCAAGGGGGTTTATCTCCGCTTTTTTGGCTTTAAAAGCCAAGAAAGCGGAGATAAAATTATCTCCCTATTACCAAGCTGTCGCTAACACCAGTTAGTGACAGCTAATAGGAGATAGCGACCATCTTGGGCCCCGCTTTGCATGTCAGTGATATTTATCACTAATGACATGCAAAGTGGGCGTGCCAAGATGTTAGCGACTGGAAACAGTCGCTAACATCGCTATCTCCTATTACCAACTTTTGGAGATATTCGCGCTAAGCGCGAATATCTCCAAAAGCTAACACCTGCCCTGAGCAGTTCTTCACCATGTTATCCAATGGGAGGTGGATAACATGGCTAAGAGCATTTGCTCGAAAATGCATGAATATCGCTGACTTTTCAGCGATATTCATGCATTGCGGCCGTTTTTTATCGCATTTGCGATAAACCTTGCTAATAGCAAGGTTTATCTGCGATAAAAATCGCCGATGTGCGGCGATAATTTTTGTCTCTAAACAAGTTAGAGACAAAAATTATCGCTAGTTGTTGGTAATATGCCCCTTAAACTTTTTCACTCACAACATAAGAAATACAAGGGTGGGTCTCCGTGTTGGACAAAGTCTGGTAGAGATCATAAGGGTCACAGATAGTGGTACGCAAAATTAAAGCAATCAGTTTCAGAGACAGAAGTGACACAGCTTCTATTTTAGATGTGCCAGTTACTTCTAGAATTGTTTTTGTATCCTGTATAAGGTGGAGGATAGGGGCATATGTTCAACTGGTAAACACCACAATGCCAGATAGTAAATTAAACATTCAGGAAATAATATAAGGTATTTCGTGGGGTCAGAAGTAACCAGCATACCTCACTCCATAACATGGTTGAATAAGAATCAGATAAATACCCAACACTTAAGGGCCGATTCAAAAAGAGCAGCTGCACCTCTGAAGTTGTGGCAGGACTTCTGTGCTTGTAGTGGGATCTCTGCAGTGACAAACTGCAGTGCAGAAATGCTGCCATTATAGCGGAACCTCTGCCACGAGTATGGAGGCTGTTTGTGAATTTGTCTCCCAGTGCATCAAGGGACGGATAAGGGCACAGTTCTGCCTCGTGATTTCATTTCTTTGGTAAAGATGATAGTGCTCTATTTCCATATAGACAGAGGTGAGTGTGCGCCAATGTGCAATACGTGCGACTTATGTTCATGGTTCCCTTGCACTAGACTGTATTGCGGTGCTTTAGGTGGCATAATGTTGGACATATTTGAACTTGAACAACTCAAGAAAATAGTTGTGATTTGGATGTGCTATTGAGCATAATGTTAGAAAGTTGGTTTGCTATTCAAATCTTTTGAAGAAAAATATATCCCATACCTGGAGTTTGTTTAGATAAATTCTGTCAGTTTAAAAACATGATTTCAACACCCCTGGTAGCCATGGCACAAACCAGAAAAGCATGATTTACGAAAATGCCTTGAAGTATTATTTAGCAGTACCAAAACAGTTAAAAAGCCAGAAAACAACACAATAGTAATCATGCCATCAATGTATTAAAATTAAGGAAAATTGAAAAAGAAAATTGAGACAAAATAATTAAAATCGAATCGGGGAACTCAATAATTGATTTTTTTTAAGGTTTTAGCACAAAAAGCTCCAAGGAAAGTAAAGCGTAAACATACTTGCAGCTTTATCCAGCACAAATTTGACTCAAAGGTACTGGAGTACTTTACATGAGCACCAGATACATTACACATGTTCACATTCATTTTTAGGCACATGGATATTAAGTTATTTGCTCTGAGTCACAGGATGTTGAGCCTACACTAGAGTAAAACCTGGTTCCCTAGTTACAAAGTCAGCAGCTCTGGCCATAATGCCACATACTCTTCACTGTTGACCAGTACCTAGATACACCAAGTGAGTTTCATGGAGATGGACAGGCCTTCAAAAGCTAGCTGCTCAACCATTGCCCACCTCAATGGCAGTCTGTCCATCTTATTTCAAATTTGGTGGTTTGATAAATGAAAGTCTGTCATCTGTTAACCAACTCCACCATATTTTCCTTACTCTGCTGATGGTGATACCCTAAACATGGCAGAGGGACTGTTAGAAAGTCAATCCTCCATCCACCACATTTAGAGTATCATTTTGGTCAACTAGCTTAGGGTGGTTTATTCTCCACACCTGTGATGGAGAAAAAAGAACATAATTGCCCAGACCCACACTCTGCCCATGACACTCACACAACCTACTAAGTCCTACTCAATCAACATTTCCCTGCTACTATGAGCCCTTGGACTCTATCTGACAGTCGTGGATGAATAGCAACATAATGTACAACAAGATAGTGTTATATTTCATATCGGTACCCTAATATAGGTTCAGGGAACATCGTACACTTTCCCTACATCAGCTCCCGTTATTTCATACGAACGAGCCTTATAAGGACATAACTCCAAATGAGGAAAGACTGCCTTATATGGACATAACGCCTTATAAGGACTGCAGCCTTTAATGGACTAAACCTTTCACCTAGTTCATGACGAGGGTGGGTTCTGCCCGATCGATAATGCTAAAACGTCATCCTTAGCACATATGAATAATTAATGAGTACACTCTCCAGGAGGTAGACTTCACCTCTCCCATCGACGCACAAGGTTTAATCCCCAAACATCATCCTCATACTGAACAATGGGTAGCACACGTACATAGACTGTATAAATACAGCGCCTCCTGCTATCACTAAGCAGGAGGGACCTAAGACTTCATGGCGGACGCTGCACCTCTGACATGACATTGCTATAGCTGACTGTGGTCTGACGATCCCTTGTGGGGTGCCCACCTCAAGTCCAGGACGAAGTCCCACACTCTCACTATTCAGGTTTGGGGGTTCGACTAAAGCCTCGCGGGATTCTTGGCTCTAAGGCTCTTAGGCTTAGGCTAGGCTTAGGCTATAAAGCACTTACGCACATGTTTGGTGCACTTAGGTACATCTAATCAGGCATCTTAGGAGTACGCACTTTATTTTATAAATGCATTCTATATTCATGTATAGGGTAATGACCATTGCAAAATGGTAGATCAATACCATTTCTTCCTATTCATTGTACTGCTGGATCTATATCTCTGTGACTGTGTTACAGTTGTAACAGTGTACTTAGTCTACTTGAGAAGAACTACTGTACAATAAATTCTTATTGTAAACACGTTCATCTGTTTCTTCTCTATATCTCTCTGAGAGCAAAACAAGCAAGCACTAGCGAATGGGTGAAAAGCAATATATTGTTTCCACGAGTCTGGGGTTATTGTGTAATTGCAAAAACCTATCTCTCTGATAACAGGAGATTCTAGTGGCACTGCGAACTAGCTAATGCGAACCATTGGCTAATATATGTAGCGGGGTGTACAGAGTCAGTCTGCTACCAGACCCACAGTATATGTTATCCGTAATCGTCATAGGTACTGCATGACAGGGTACTTTTTGGGACTACACTACAATAGGGGGTGAGTGGAACCTTTTAAAGTTTTAGAAGTACAATATGCTAACACCTAATGTCACCACAGCAACTTCACACACAAACCTAACCCTAGAGAACTAGTTGCTAACCTAACCACCACCAAACAAGAAGGCCACCCAACTGACTAGACAACCCTAAACCAGAAATAACCACGTGGAAACATCACCAATCAGCACCACCCTGATCCACATTATCAACACCTCCATCTTTTCTGGATGAATGGAAACTTGCAGAAGTCAATAACCTCCTCAGTCAACCCGAATCAACTGAGCAACTTCTGATCCATCTCCCTGCTTCCCTATCCATTCAAAGTGCTTGAGAAGGCCTTCAACAAGCAACTCACAGGCCACCTCGATCTTCACCAACTTCTAGATAAGACTCAATCAGGATACAGAAAGAAAAACAGCACCGAAACAGCACTCATCATGGCCGCTGATGACATTCAAATCATCCTGGACTGAGTAGAAACAGCAGTCCTCATCCTGCTGGACCTCTCTGCATTCATGGACAATGTCTCTCATTATACCCTCATTAGAAGACTCCACAAGATTGGCATACAGGGATCTGCTCTCAAATGGATCTGTTCCTTCCTCACAGGAAGAACACAAAGGGTCAGACTGCTACCCTTCACATCAAAGACCAAGAAATTGGAATGCAGAATCCCACAGGGATTGTTACTCACCCCCATTCTTTTCAACATATACATGACACTTCTGACAATCACGAAACACAACCCTCTTCTCCTACGCTGATGACACCCAACTCATCCTCTTCCTGATGGATAAAACTACCACCACCGGAACCAACAGCATGACCATGGTAGCAGACTAGATATGAACCAACCACCTGCAGCTCAACTCTGACAAGGCAGAAGCTATGATCTTTGGCAACAAGAAGTCCCATGGGACTTTATCCAGTGGCCGTTGGAGCTGGGACCAGCACCCACACCCACAGATCTTGCAAGAAATCTAGGGATCATCTTAGACAACAAGTTCAACATGACTGCTCAAGTCAACGCAATTTACACCTCCTGCTTCTATGTCATATGCATGCTGTGAAAAATCTTAAAATGGTTACCTCAGAACATCAGATGGACTGTATAGAGCGCGCAGGTCACCCGGCTCACAATTTTACCATATACGCATTGGGCCCATAAATTCAATCTTCCATATTTATTAATCGGGTAACCTTACACTCTACTACCAGTATCCCAGTTCCTTCCTTATTGAATTTCCAATGTACCCGACTTACCACTCCACCGTTACGGGTACCTATGATCACAATGGATCAGGGAGCTAGCTGTCAAGATAAGTAGGCAAAACCAAAAAATACCATATACAGTTGAATAATGTTTTTGTACTCGTAAATACCCACACACTCGGGAAGTTTTCAATACCTTTATCTAATCATCATTATCTTCTAGTGTCATGAGCCAAAGGTTATCACCAATCAAACTATCGATCACGAGAATCATAAAAATGGTATAACTATGTATGAGAGTAAGAAGCATTTAGAATCACGAAAATAAAGGAAGGGAAAATAAGGAACACGCTATTTGGATAAACAGAACTTCACAACTTCACTAAAGGCGGGTAAAGAAAGGGAACATACTAATCAAAGTAGACTTTAAAAACTCACTAACGATTCAGAGGAAATGAGAGTCAGACTATTTGATTTATCCAGATATGCTTAATCTCTATAGGAAGGGTAAGATTGGAACAAACTTATATGCAAACAGTTTCAGCATTTACTAAAGGTAGGTAAAAGTGGAACACGCTAATAAAGAATTAAACATGAAAAATCTTTATTTGAGGAAAGAAAGGTTAAATGACATATGTAAATGTATACTTCGTTCAAGCCAATAGGAAAGAGTTTTAGAATGACAGACACCCACATGGATTATATTTACCTAGGACAGATTGTAGAACTAACCCTGGCCACGGGTCAGTTGGGAAACAGGGGACAGGACCCTCAGGGACTTAGGTTGCCGGTAGGCGAACAGGTATGGCTCATGGACAGTCAGGAGAGGATAACCCCAGGATTTGGATCAGGACCGGATTCGTCTAAGGATACGACCAACACCTGCAGCTTCGGATGCAACGCCTGCGCTACTCCCTCTCTGCAAGGAATCTGCCAATAACCCCGATTGGGTTCTCGAATCTCCCAACAAAGTGCTTCGCCAGCACTTAAGGTTTCAAAACCCCGATTGAGTTTGTGGAAATTACGGACAGAGTGCTCCGCAGCCCTCTGTATTAATGACCTATAGAATTCGTTGGGTCAGTGACAGGTCAGCTATTCGGACAAGTCGGACATTTTCTCTAGCTAAACCTAGGCTAGTTATACTGTTTTTGGGTCAGTGTACCACACACTAATGTTGCAAGTGAAAGGGTCCCCAAGTTCTGATTGGATAAAGGAGGGGATTAGGTCACCATTTACCTAAGATTTTGACTTTCCCAGAATTAATATTCAGTTTTTGTACCCACCCCTTAAGTTCTATCTTTTCATGACATTAGATTTACAGAATACAATAGAGTATACAGTAGTGAAATACAATTGTAACAGTTTAGGTACAAGTCGGCTTCTGCAGCTGGGTCGTAGTGCAGGTTCCCAGGAGCATCTTGGCTTTGGCTGCCAGCTGGCTGGGTTCCACTGCCTCATGAGGTTCTTTCTCTCATCACGTGACGAGTACCAGACACACTTTTCAAGATGGAGTCACGAGTGTTCCCCAGGCCCCAAAGAATGCAGTACATGAAAAGTAAGCGAAAACAATTTAGAAATACAGAAAAAATGAATACACTGTATACCATGAATAGCTACTCTACACCCCTTACTTTATAATAACTATAGCGTTAGGATGAGTGCGGAACAAACAACTTTGCAATAGCAGCTTTGCAAGCACGGAGCATATGAGAAAACAAAGCGGCCATTTTTAGCAGTATTGCGCATTAGCAAACATTTCCCACCAGAACTGCGAGTGCGTCACGTCACGTGATTATGACCGACGCATGCGCAGACTAAATTCCCGCGAAGCAGCGGCCATTTTAGTAGCAAGCGTTATTATGATTTAGTACACATAGGCAAGCGTCACTGGGACACCCCGTGTAGTGTAAATTGTGCAATATTAGTAAGACAAACAATTTGATTAGACTATTAACATTATACGAGGTTCATGAGTACAAGCAAGTCTCGTAACGTGCGAATCCTTGCTCCATCACTGTCACACAGGCACTCATCACTAGCAGGCTGGAGTACAGGAACACTGTACGCGGGAATCTCCAAACAACTCCTACACATAATCCTGACCATCCAAAACACTGCTCCAAGACTCATACATGACCTCCCACTGCTCACCATATCACACCACACCTCATGAAGCTTCAGTACCTCACCATTCACAAGCGCAGCCAATTCAAACTTCTTAGGCATACATTCAAAGCTGTACACAACGATGGACTATCATAACTGAACAGCTGCACACTATCACCAACCCACCAGACACCTATGGTCTGCCTCGCTCTCACTAGCACACATTCCATGTATCCGCAAAAGCAAATCTGGAGGTTGCTCATTCTCTTACATTGCACCCAAGACTTGGAACAAACTCCATCAACACATTAGAGCCTCCTCCTCTCTTCTTGAGTCCCTTGCTCATTGCACCATCAGGATTCAAGCAAGCCGGGCCGACGACGCCTGAAATGGCAGAAACCGGTCCCCGGAAGCTTGTTTCCTTCCCAGTGTAAGAATTGGCTTGGTAGTTTGGTTTGCCCTGTTCCCATCATGCACTGGGACAGGAACAGACTAATTTGCATATAGCCAGGTTCTGAACTGGGATGGTGCAGTGAGCTAAAAAACGGTGCTGGATCTAGCCCTGATCTCTTGACTGGGTGAGAGTATTCTGCTTAATTCAGAAACTCTGTCCATCACCACCCCTTGTTGTTAAATATTTTGTCCACCCTAAGCGTGGAAGTGTATACTCAGATGTGAGTCCCTTGCTCATTGCACCATCAGGATTCAAGCAAGCCGGGCCGACGACGCCTGAAATGGCAGAAACCGGTCCCCGGAAGCTTGTTTCCTTCCCAGTGTAAGAATTGGCTTGGTAGTTTGGTTTGCCCTGTTCCCATCATGCACTGGGACAGGAACAGACTCATTTGCATATAGCCAGGTTCTGAACTGGGATGGTGCAGTGAGCTAAAAAACGGTGTTGGATCTAGCCCTGATCTCTTGACTGGGTGAGAGTATTCTGCTTAATTCAGAAACTCTGTCCATCACCACCCCTTGTTGTTAAATAATTTGAAAGTAACACCTAATAGTTATAATGGGATTTGTCCAGATAGGGGGTTGATGAGTTTATCATATGTGTAATGTTATGATATATGTTTTTAGCATATTGCTGTGGTATTTTGCTTTTAGTTGAAGACAGATTTGGTTGCACAGTGGCAGTGGCCTATTTTGCTCCTGACAATTGCTGACCTCGGTGCACATACGGTGTTTCAATGTGTGTGGCCAACTATTCCTCAGATAACTTTCATGTATGAGTTCATGAAGCCAATTTTGGAGCAACATACATTTTAAAAAATTGCACATTTCTCAGATTTATTTTTCTTCTGTGGCATGTATTGTGTTGTTGAAGTGGTGTTATGAGCTGCTTGGAATAATCAAATATTAAACTCTTAATTATTTATTGTTTATGAAGTGTGCATGTTAATTGTTAATTTTTTTAATTAATCACAGCGAGTAGTCTTTCCCACTCTGAAATAGCATTCTGGGCTTCACAAGACATGCCTGACCTACTGGGCTTCAAGCATAGAGCCTAAGCTTGTTTTGCTCTCCTGTCCCCGGGTCTCTCCTATAATAATTTTGAAATAATATCAGATGGGCAATATGTAGGAGTGAGGCAAATGCATCTCGGGTTGCTGATTTGGTGAGATTAAGCAGAACCCCTTTTGAAATGCTAGGTATGATAGGCAAGACACAGTCCAGGTGTAGAACTATCCATCAGTTCTTGAATTATATCTGTGACTGTATTTTTGTTACAGACTCTCAAGCGGTCTGAACGCAGTCACAAACGTTTTGTTTTGTTTTTTGTTTGTTTTTTAATTTTTTGTTATTTTTTTTTCCTTCTTTTCTTTTTATTCTATTTTATTATCTACTAAAGACTCTGGCAGTTTTTACAAGTCGACTTATGCTTTAACTGTATGCCCCTCAACTCACTGCATTAGTCTGGCCCACCATGGCCTTCCTCTCTATCCCGAGGACTGGTGTAATCATAGGACAGCCAATAGAACCATGGTGCATTACCGGCTTATTAGGTTATCAAGCGCAGGCGGCGACTCCAAATTAACAGGGGAGAAGAGATGTTTACTTGGGAATCTGATGTACCCTCTTGGTCAAGACTAGCCATGCGCAATGCCGCTTTCAGACAGCTTTCTCTTAAGGGGGGCCAGGTCCTTCCATTTAACGCAGATCTCCCTCCTTGCCAAGATCACAAGATACTGAAGCAGGCCCATATGGGGCTGTGACATCGACCTTTTTACATAGCTATTTATACCAAAAATCACCAGGTGGATATCGATCTCTAGATGCATTCCAAACAGGGATATCAAAGAGTCCACCACATTTTTCCAGAATAGAGCTAGTTCCACACACTCATAAAACATGTGAATATCGTCCACCTTCTTGAAGGAACAATTACGGCATACTGGAGCAGGGACGGGTGCAAATTTGGCAATTTTGGTCGGGGTGTAATAGAGCCTATTCATTACAAAAAAGTGATTCTTCTTTAGCCTTGCAGGCTTTATAAATTTATAAAATAACTTGAGGAAGGCTTCAAAAAAGTTTTCTGTGTCGTGGGCAGGAGGAGAGGAGTTCCAGACCGATGACTGGGGAGGGACCCCATGATCTTCTGCTTCTAATAGGCTTGCGTACCACAGAGATAATTCTTTCTTCCTCAGGCAGACATCTTGAAATAAGTGCTCAAGTTCCCAGTTGCCTACTATTCCCCGAGCTTCCGCCTCGTGCAATTAATTTAATTGGAGGTACTTAAACCTAGAAAAAGAGGGGCCGATCTTATCTAACAGTATCTCCCAAGGGAGAATCTCCTCTGTGTCCACCAGATCTGACCACCTCTCCAATCCTGCTCTCTTAATCGGGATTGCCAAGCTATCACCCAGGCAGGGGGGGTCCCCAGAGTGTCCCGGATTGGTGCAAAGGGGGAGAAATAACCTATACCCCAGATACGTCTTAATTTATGCCAGGTCAACAAGGTCGCTTTTAAAACCTGAAGACGTGCACATTTGAAAAATCTGGGTGCCCCAAATTTGTATAAAAACCCCACTTGCCCTTTGTCCCCCTCCGCTAAGGCCAGTCACCCAAAAGCCTACCCCATGTGGTCTCTTCCGGAGTAGCCAACAACATCCTTATGCCCTTAAATTGAGTGGCCAGTAAGTGCCAATTAATATCCGGAAGTGCCAAGCCCCCTTTTAAAAGTTTCCTTCTTAGTTTTTTCCAGGATAACCTAGCGCTTTTCTGACCCCAAATAAAAGTGCCAATTTTGCCCTGGATTTTACTAATAATTTTCTGTGGAAAGGTAAGAGGCGCTGAACTAAAAAGAAAAGTAAATTTCGGTAATACCATCATCTTTACCAATTTGACCCTCCCGTAGATCATCAAAGGGAGGTTTTTCCACTTGGCAAAGAGGAAGTCAATATCTTTTCTATTTTTGTAAGATTTATCAGGGGGATTTTATTCAAATCCTTAACTATTTTAATCCCTAAATACCTAAATTCTCTACTAATAGGGCCTTGGCTATACCCTGTATTCCAGCACATGACCTTGGTTTTAGCCGCTTTAGCAAGATATCCTGAGATCGAGCCAAATTCCAACAACAAGGTTTCAAGTCGCGGAATGGCAATATCGGGATCAGCGGTATAGATTATAACATCATCCGCATAAAGGGCGATTTTACACTGATATTCTTGCAATTTAAAAGGTCTTATGACATTATCCAGCCTAATCGCCTATGCGAGGGGCTCAATATACATATTGAACAAGAGGGGAGAAAAGTGACACCCCTGTCTTGTCCCTCCCTGGATTGCAAAACTTGGAGTTAGGGAACCATTTAGCAGAATCTTCGCCGAGGCCACAGTGTAACAGTTCTTAAAAGTTTGGACAAAAATTGGGCCCATACCCAGGACCTCCAACACTGCCCAAAGATCACCACCCCCTTTTGTACCGCAAAGATATTTCCAACACACACGATCGAAAGCCTTGGCAGCATCCAAGGCCACTACTGCCAAGGGATCCCCTCTAGTTTCAGCAAGATCGATGGTGCCAATAAGTAATTGAGATTGTTCCTGAATGACTCTCCCAACCATAAAACCTTTCTGATCAGAATTTATCAGGCCTGGTGCCAATTTTGCCAATCTCCCTGCCAAAATACTCATAAAGTTGTTATAATCAGCAGGGAGATTGGACGGTAGGAATCGGCCATCAGAGGATCCTTACCAGGCTTCAATATTAAAACAATCATGGCCTCTTTCCAAGATATCGCAATCACCCCTCCAGAGCAGTAAACCAGATTAAATAAAGTGAGGAGTATAGGCAAAAGTTCATCCATTAATACTTTATAAATTTCGTTAGGGAGAGACTCAAGACCTGCTGTCTTCTTATTTTTTGGCCTCTTAATTTGCTCCCTAATCTCCTCCATGGATGTAGGAGAATCCAAAAGAGTTCTAGCGGGATTCTTAAGAGCGGGGATAGCCTTATCTCCAAGCCACAATCTTATTACCTCTTGTGAAGGATCAATGTTCTCTTTATAGATATTCGAAAAGAGGGATAAGGCAGTTCTGCATTTCTGCAGGCTTACTGGATTTGGTACCAGCGCTGCCAATAACAAGTTCATTAATGGTGTTTTTGCCCAGTCTATCCTTGCCTTCCAGGCTAGTAAGGCACCTGCTCTTTCCCCATACTCAAAGTTCTCCATATTACGAACTTGCCATTGGGAATTACATTTCGAATCAAGGAGGGTCCTTAGGTCCCGCCTTACCTCTTCAAGTCTCCCCTCTATCTGCTCCAGTTTTTCTAGGTTCTCCGGAGCTGTCTGGCTCCTTTCTCCTTCCAGATTCTGTAGTTCTTATTCTTTGAACTTATTAGACTACACAAAATCCCTCTCAAATTTGCCTTATAGGCATCCCACAGATCTGTTGAGGTGGAGCCTAAATTCACAGAGAAGAATTCCAGAGAGCCCCTTTTAATTGCCTGAAAAATTCCAGCAATAATCAACATTAACCTATTTAAAGTCCACCTTGATTGTGTAGAAATATTATTCATAGAATATTGAAAAGAAAGGGGGGGCATGGTCCGAAAGATGGCTCGGGAGTACATATATACTAAGAACATTATCTGAGTTCTCTCTATTTATCAAAACATAATCTATCCTTGAGGAGTGATGATTTTTCTTACAGTGAAAAGTAAACCCATCTACACTCACCATCTTGGCTCTCCATAGATCTACTAGATTAATGTTAAATAGTACATTTTTCATAACTCTACGAGACCGGGAGACCGTTTAACATGACTCAATCTGGATCTATCCTTTACTGGGTCCAATCTTACATTAAAATCCCCCCCTATTACTAAGGGTGGATTTGCCATGATTAAATTATCCTGTAGTTTGACCAAAAAGGATGGGTCGTCTATGTTGGGACCTTAATAAGATGAGCAAGTCATCACCTCCCCTTCAAAGTCTAGCTGGGCAATAATCCATCTACCTGTTTGGTCTGTCTGAGCATTTTTTATTGTGCAAGTAATCCCTTTTTTCACCAGAATTGTGGCCCTGCGGATATTTGATAATTGCTGGGAGTGGCAAAAACATTGTTTCCATGAGATTGAAAAGATAGATTCGGTCTCCGTCTCATTTAAATGGGTTTCTTGCAACAAACATACCTGAGCAGGAGACATCTCTAAATATTTAAAAATCAATATTTGTCTCCTTGTACATCTTAGACCATTAAGGTTCCAGGACAGAAATTGGATATCCCAGCCCCGATTCAGTTTACCATACCGCAGCTTGAAAACCTATTACCGAAGTCATGATGGAGTACTCTACTTGAACTAAGAAAGAGAAAGTCGAGTTTACTTAGCCTGTGAGATGAGGAATATTTTTTACCTATTTTGCCTCCACCCTGTGTCCCCCAACCCAGTGCTCCCCCGCCCCCCCTTCCCTACCCCCATCAACCCACACACTCCGTGCCCCCTAGAGCCCCAACCACCTTGAGGAACCCTACCTTCCAATAGGCAAAAGCCTATTTGGACTCATCCCCCTCAAGGCTATACAAATTACATAGAAAAGACTACTGTGTTAGACGGTGGGATGCTTGATTTTTTAAAATGACCTCTACTGCTCTCCCCTACAACCCTTCCTGCTTCTCAAGTTGAATTTTTGCTATGAGGGTATCTACTTCGTTAGTCGTCCTGATCATGTGCATGTGATTTTTCCACATGACTCGCAACGTGGCGGGGAACCTCAATTGGGCCTTTGCCCCTAAGCTGATTAATTCTGCCCGTCTTTTACCCAGTTCCCATTACCGCTCCACAGTTATATGGGAAATATCCGATCTGATGGAGAACGAAAAAGGAGATAAATCTAAAAAGGGAGAGGGTATAACCCCTTCTCTTAGAGCTGCGGAAAGAATCTGCTCTTTGATTGAGTATGATAAAAAATTGACCAGAATTTTCCGCGGTTTCTGTCTGCCCGGGTTCCTTACTTTCTCCATCCGGAAAGAGGTAGACTTTATACCACTCTTCATCTTAGGAATTTCCTCTTCAATAACCTCAGTCCTTGAAATGACATCTTCTAGTTTGTTAGCAAGAATTTCACATGAAGAACGAATAACCGCCTCGCTTGCCTCGGAGGCTGAAAACCCTTTTTGCCAACTCCGCTTGGTTTGCTTCTGAAACAGTAAATCTACTTGCCATTTCCTCCTTCAGGCCCACAAGAATGTCTACCAAGGTGTGAGAATTTGGTACCGAAGAACTCTGAATTATCAGGCGAGGAGGGAAAATGTTTTCACTGCATGGTACACAAGAACCACTAAGACTGCTGGGATCTTCCATCTGCCCCTTACATGGCTCTTCAGGGGACACCATCCTCTGGTCCGGGGCTACTTTTGCATCAGCCCCCATCAGTAGACTGAGTATTGAATATCTATTAGAAAGAGTGATAGCCGGGTGCACCTTCCCCTCTGGAGTAGCAGTTACAGTGAACTCGGTAGATTCAGTTAAAGATTCAGTTAAATCAGTATGAGCCCTCAGCAAAGTGGCTTTTTCCTGAGTTCCTGAGAGCGCTTCTTCGACCTCAGTAGAGACAGAGGTACACGCAGGATTAGAACTGGGCATGACATCAGATGACCCCTCTACACCAGATTGAAAAGTAAGCTGCGACGGCACCTTTGTTGAAGAGAGGGACATGACCCGATAAAAGATCTTCAGTGATGGAGTGAATTTGCATTTAGTAGCGGACGCTTTCCTGTCTCGTGCTTTTGCCTTGCCTCTTTGCAATTTGGTTTTTACTGGGGTAACTGGTAGCCCGAACCCCCTGCCTGTTTTCTCTTTTTTCCTGAGGTTTTTATTTCTGCTACTGGGGGGATACACGCTGCGGTAAAATTAGTTGTATTATCAAATTATTAGACGCAAAATGCGCAGCCCTTGCCCTCAGTGAGTATCTGGTCAGCTTTGGGGGAGATATTCCCTCTTGAGGAGCAGCTCCCTTCTCCATGCAGTACAGGAAAACCTTTCTTGAATTCGAGTGTGGAACACTGCTATCTAATTTAACTACTGTGGTGCCTAAAAGTAGTTTCCCCCCTAAAAAGGAGCATTCAAACTGGTTACCTGCCAAAGAAGTCCTCCCGGATGTCATACATCGGGTCCCAGCCTTTCCTACCTGCTCTGAGGAGAGAACGGAAACCTCCAACCTGTGTGCTCTCCCTCGCTCTCCACACGCCAGCAGGGGAAGAACTCACTCCGCCTCCATTCGCATGCTGCATTCCCTCACCTCCAGCCAGAGCTCCGTAAGCCTGGACTGAGCTCACCATCATTGACGTCCCTGCAGCCAGAGAGACGTGGGAGGACTAGAGGGCCAACCGCCGTATCCCCTGCCTGTATCGGCGAGGGCGGGTCCCCGCCTACGAACACCATGCAGATCCACGGAACTACGGTCCAAGAGTAAACGGCACAAAAATGCAACTTTGAGTCAAACCTAGGTCAGAAAACCCGATTCTTCTTTAAAGAAATATATTTCTCAGTGATTGAGGGGTGCAGAAGACGCTAGGAGAGGTCATCAACGCCTTATCTTCCCACTGCCATTACGAGCCTGAGGGAATTTTGTCCGCGGCCGTTCAAGCGGCGGCCGCCATGTTCCTCCAATTCTTCACTTACAATATGTTGTTGCCAGGAGTATGGTGTTCTACTTTTGATTGACACACCTCTAAACAATCTGATTAGCAGGCACAGGGTACTTTTCAGTGTTCTTGAGGGGCTTTTATATACATCTTTCTATTTCTACTTCAGTGTATATGTCGTGTGGAAGTATTTTAAAAAAAGGCTTTTGCATTTTTAAATCCCCAACCTACTCATTGTTTTGGGTGAGTGCCACAGTAGTGTGTTACTTTGTTGGTGATATGGACACAGTCAACATCAGACACTCCCCCACCCTGCACACCTTCGGGAAGAGCCTCAAGACCTGGCTTCTCAGCTGACCCAGAGCTGCACCCCCTCCCCACCCCCAGTGCCTTGAGACCCTCATGGCTGAGTAGCGAGCTTTATAAACCCCTGATTGATTGATTGTTTGATTGACCCATGTCATTGTGACACTACTTTTGTGTTCTGTGAGTTTGATTTTATGTGTCATTAGAATCATATGTATCAATTCAGTAGGTTAAGTAAAATTTAAAAAAAACTCAAAATCCACTGATGATTAATGAAAACCCTGAACTAGAATAAGTTAGTGCTAGTGATATGAATTCCTCTATTCAGTCAAGAATTACCAGCTATTGTTGATGTGGCTTTGTAGTAGCTATCTAAATATGATAAAAGTTGGTGCACCTTGCAGTAAGCCATGTAACTTGATGGATGTTGCCGTTACCTAACGGATGGAGGAAATTGTGGTCAATATGTGATATTGCACTTGTTTGAAAGGGTTTCTAACATGAGTTGTGTTATTGAAAATGTTGTAACCAAGGGGCTCATTACAATGGCATAACCATCGCCACCGATGGCCCGGAGGTGGTGACCACTCCGCCATCGTAACGTGAAAAACTCCCCGCCACATTATGATGATGGTGGGTACCGCATCGGAGCAAAAGTCCGTCCGCCGCTTTTCTGCCTGTAGCAATCATTACGATTGTCTGCCAGGTGGAGTGGGTCCACTAAAATGGTGGCGGTGCTAGCAGGCAACGTCTGCCATCGTAGGTAGCCAGCGGAATTCAGCAGTTCCGTGGCAGTCGGACCGCCATTGAAAGGCTGGAGGGGATTGGTTCCGGGGCCTGTTGTGGGCCTCCCTTGTGTGGGGGAGGGTGTGAGTGCACTTGGGGGTACCCATGGTACCCCCCTACATTTCACTGCACTAAGTTGCAGGCACCGTGTAGTGCCTGCCAAATTGTGCAGTGAAATGCACAACATGCTCTTTTTTGCATCGCGGCGGTGCCAGCACTGTCTACCACAATGTTAACGGTGAGGAATCTGACAGCAGCGGTGGCGGGAACCCGTCATATTTGGATGAGCGGGACCGCCGCATGCATGTCGGTCAAATTCAATCTCCGCTACTGTAGCGGCTGGAGAAAATCCGACCACCATTGTAATGATCACAAAAGTGAGGAACTACAAAGTTGTGATTACATTGCTAATGTAATGAGTTGAAAAAGACATACGGTAGCATACTTGTGTGAATAGGTTGCAGTGTAGGGGAATAGGCCTGCCAGAGTTCTGGGATTGTGAATTTGTCAGTGCGAGAGATCTAGTGATTTTACTTAACATTGTTTACTCCTCTGTAATTTGTAAAATGTCTTCAGCGTGGAGTATGGACAATACCTTCACGTACCATGGCTTGTGGTTGAGGGTCCTGGAAGACCAGTTGTCAGGCCTATTAGTGTACCTGGGAAGCAAGGAAACAAACTATACCCGACAGGTCTTTCCACAGAATATTGTTAGAGACAGCATCTACCTTATCCACAATTCTAGTCCACATTTCCCTTCTGTGGCTATTGGATGTTTTCTGGACTTGTTCTGCAAACACCTAGGGTTCAACGCTAAATATCTCACATTTATCTCATTTTCTGAGAATATGGCTTGTTTTCTTCCAGCTATGTTTGAAGATTTCCACCCAGAAGCTTTGCTGCTGCGTGCTGTGACCAGTAAATAGTTTGTGTGTTTTGAGAAGTATCGTTTGGAGTAGAACCTGCAGGTGTTTCTCAGTTAAGGTGTAATATTGATGGACATGTCTGCCATTTGAGCTCCCCACCATTGCTTTCCTTCATTGTGGGGATCCTGCCATGCCACTCTGATGGCAGACAACTATAAATATGGTGGATGAATGCCTGCTATACTAATGGTGATGGAAGGCTGTCTATTGATGGAGCATGGGGTAACAGATGACAGAGGACAATGGATGGGCCTTCCTTCATGTCAGATGGCAGTCCAAACCCAAAATACAGTGGAAAGTAAACCGCTGGACTGACAGAGGGCTCTGCTCTACCGTGATGGAAGAACAAAGGGTTGTCTGCCAAACCCTAGATTTGCCCCCTAGCCTTTTTGATGGAAGTTAAAGGGCACCATCCCAAGTAGGTCAGAGAGCTGAGAGGCCATCAGGATACTCTACAGTAGGACAAGAAAAGTGGTATGAGTGTTGAAATACATAAAAGTGTAAAGCAGCACTTCTCCATCTGAATGGAAACTACTCACTAAATTAAGAGACAGCAGCTGGTTGGTGCTCATTTAAAAAAATAAAGCGATTACATCGAGAAAATGTATAAATACTGAAAGCGAATTTCAGCCGATGCTTTCTTGAAATAGTCTGGGTTGTCCACCCGAAAGAAACAAAATTAATAAAACACCAGAAATCTCAATTGCAAGAGAAGCCTCTTTTAGAATGAATAGCATAACTCCTTCAAAGCTTCATCGGTAATGAGACAGAACATCGATGCCAAAAATTCGAACTACATTAATTTCAAGTGAGAAATATCGTGGAATTCAAATATCGAGTGCAAGAATATCGTTGTCAAGAATATCGATTTAAAGGTAAGTAAAAATGGTAAGAAAAATATAAAAGCCATTAATATCATTTGCAAAAATAGTTGTTTGAAATATCAATTTTATTATTAGTGTAGTGTATTTTAGTATATATTTTAAATGTATGTGATGTCATTGTTTTGTATAAGTATTAATATATAATATATGTGTTACATTTCTAGTAGTTATTATATGCCATTTAATTAAATTTTGCCTCTTTTAAATCCGTAGAGGGTTGTGGGTTTATAGGGGAATAGGGTGAGAAGTAATTTGGTTATAATAAATTAATGCTTATTTTTCATATAATTATATTTATTTAATTGATATTTAATAGTGTTAATTGTGGTAAAAGTTATGTGTGGGTTAACAGGGGTAAAGGGTAGGACATAATTTATTTTTAATTAATTAATAATTAATTTTTACTTGATATTAAATAATTAATTTCCAATTAGTTATGGTAATTGTGCAATTCTTTTTAGGTGTGGGTTGGGGGGTTAATGGGGGTTACGGGTAGGAAGTAATTTATTTTTATTAATTTGTGGTTAATAATTAATATGAATTAATCAATTGATAATTAATTATAATATTTGTTCATTATACTTATTTGGGAGAGGGGTTTGGGTTTATAAGGGTAAAGGGTGGGGAGTAAATTAATGTTACTTAATTTATAATTAGTTGTTAAATAGTATTAGTTATTTAATTGGAAAATAATTGGGATGTGTATTTAATGTTTCTAAAGTTTAATTTTAGGTGCGGGTTGTGGGGATTATAGTGGTAAAGGGTCAGAAGTTAATTAATTGTAATGTATTATAATTTGTTTTTTAATTATCAATATTTGCTAAATTGCTAATTAAATATGTTAATTGTGCAAATATATATATTTTTTACATTTTAGATGTGGGTTGTGGGCTTTGTAGGGGTATGCTTTGGGAAGTAATCAATTTTAAGCAAATAATATTTTTTCTAAATTAATACCAATTATTAATTTAATAATGAATTGTGCTTTGTGCGGGTATATTGTGGGAAGTGCATTAATTATAATTAATTAGTATTGAATATTTGATTAATGAAAATGGTGTGGTGGTATAGGGTGCAAAGTAACTCACCTAAATGTATGTAATAATTAATGATTGTTTCATAAATAATTTCTAAATAAAAATATTTATTTGTATGAACATCAATTTTGTATTCTATTTATAATAATATGTGTAGGTATTTGTGATATGTATTTAACATGATAATATGTTTCTTAAACAAATTAATATTAAATATATATATATATATATATATATATATATATATATATATATATATATATATATATATATTACCTACTGGCGGTCGCCAGTAGGTATATATAGTTAGGATTTTTTGTCTATGGGTTTTTTGAAAATTCTATGTCTAATAACTTTGGCGTTTGTGGACGGAATTGGCTGAAATTTTCAGGAAAATGGCACATTTTGTTTCTGAGCAGCCCTTGAAAATTTGGGGGGGGGTTCGTCAAGGGAGGGCTGAGAAAAAAGGGGGGTCCCAAAACGTGTTTTTAACATTGAGTTTTCCATAGGGCGGTTGGCCTCACTTTTAGCCCGAACGGCTGAATGGATTTGCACGAAACTTGGCAAAATTGTAGGGACTGGTAGCCCGATGTGCCTTTTGTAGGTCTCAATATATGTGCTCCAGTGGATTTTGAGAAATTAACGTTTAAAAAAGATATATATCTGTAACAGCGGACCGGGAAGCGTCCCAGGACGCGTACTTTTCGCGCAACGGAGCTTTGTGAAGCGAAGCTGATTGGTTCTCTGGCGTCTGTCAACATTCCAAAAAGTCCGTAGCGGCCGCCATCTTGTCTCTCGGTAGGATCGAGAGACAAGAGGAGGCCAAAACGAAGGGGGAAATAACCATAAGGGGGCATAGTAGATCCTCGCTGACCCCCTAGGTTTGATGTGGAGGTTTTAAAAGGGCCCCGCGGGGCAAAAAAAATAATAATAATAATAATCGAACGGCTGAATGGATTTGCACGAAACTTGGCAAAATATTAGGGACTGGTAGCCCGATGTGCCTTTGCTAGGTCTCAATATATGTGCTCCAGTGGATTTTGAGAAATTAACGTTCAAAAAAAGATATATATCTGTAACAGCGCTCCGCTTCGCGTACTTTTTGCGTTACGGAGCTTTGCGAAGCTGATTGGTTCTCCAGCGTCTGTCAACATTCCAAACAGTCCATAGCGGCCGCCATCTTGTCTCTCGGTAGGATTGAGAGACAAGAGGAGGCCAAAGCGAAGGGGGAAATGACCATAAGGGGGCATAGTAGATCCTTCCTGACCTCTTAGGTTTGATGTACCATTTTGCCAAGTTTGGTGTAATTCCGTTCAGCCATTCAGGCTGTAGACGTATGTAAATGTCCTATGGAAAATTGCATGGGGAAAACACATTTGAAAGTGTTGAAATTTAGAACCAATTAAAATGTTACTTTGGTTTTGTATTTGTGTGTGATGAAAGTTAATTGGTTATGTATATATTTCAAATGAGAGGAAACCACAGCCATTTTGTGATACTACTGTCTGAGGTACATTTGTGAGGAATTTTTGGTGGTGAATTTCTGGTGTTTGATTTACACAGTACTAACACTTCTCCTACTTTTAAAAAGGTGAGTTGTTAATTTGTAAGGGGAACTATGTTGTACACTTGAAGATAATTTGAAAAATGTTTTCTGTTATTTATTTGCAGTCCTTCTGTTATACTAAATACTTGATAAAGTTAGTTTTATATTATGTATTACTAAAAACGATAAATGAAAGTGATTATTTTTTTCTGCAATTTACAGCAAGCAATTTCAAAATAAAATGTCTCACAATGAAGAGACCGTGGCAATTTCTTTTGAATTGTCCACTACATTGATTGAAATTGAGAGCACCAATAATGAAATATTGTCACAAGGAGGACATGACTTGTATGATTCCATTAGATTAATTGAAATGGACAGCACCAAGAATGAAATATTGTCACAAGGAGATGACTTGAATGATTCCACTACATTGATTGAAATTGAGAGCACCAATAATGAAATATTGTCACAAGGAGGAGATGACTTGTTTGATTCCATTAGATTGATTGAAATGGACAGCACCAATAATGAAATATTGTCACAAGGAGGAGATGACTTGAATGATTCCACTACATTGATTGAAATTGAGAGCACCAATAATGAAATATTGTCACGAGGAGATGACTTGAATGATTCCACTACATTGATTGAAATTGACATCACCAATAATGAAATATTGTCACAAGGAGGAGATGACTTGAATGATTTTTTTGATCAATCTCTTGATGGCGAATTTATCGAGTGTTTGGAGACCATAGAGTTACAAGAATCATCATTGGAGACTTTTCATGAGGACATTGCTGATGAGGACATGTTACTAGTTCTTTCAAATTTAGAAAATTCTGTAGAATAAATTTATATTTAGAAATCAAAAATTGTTTGAGACATTATTCATTTTTATTTTTAATTTATGAGGTTGTAGCGAAGTGATTGTAGTATAAAATGAGACTTATAGTATAGAGTGCAACATTTTTATGTTACATGGTAAGTTTACTCATATTTACTTCCCTTCTGCCACTATATTATCTCCAATGTGTATTTGACATCTCTTCTTCATCTCCGGCCTCCTTTCTCTCACTGTGTGTCTCCGATGCATCTTATCGCTGCTATTTTGTGTAATTACAGAAGAGAGTAAAATAAAATAGTTCGGAACGTGAAAAGGGGGCAAAGTAGAGTACTCCTCACCCCCTAGGCCTTTTTAGGTGGTCCCAAAAGGATCAGTTTCTGCTTTCCTGAGAGATTATGGTATGAGTTCCATATACCACAATAACTTGCATTACAACATGCAAGATATCTATCTCCTATTACCAACTTTTGGAGATATTCGCGCTAAGCGCGAATATCTCCAAAAAGTAACACCTGCCCTGAGCAGTTCTTAGCCATGTTATCCAATGGGAGGTGGATAACATGGCTAAGAGCATTAGCTCGGTAATGCATGAATATCGCTGAGTTTTTAGCGATATTCATGCATTGCGGCCGTTTATTATCGCATTTGCGATAAACCTTGATAATAGCAAGGTTTATCTTCGATAATTTCTGACGATGCTTAGTGGTAAAAAATTCGTTGGTAAGCATCGTTAGCGATAAATATCGCTTAACTTTGGTAATATGCCCCAACGTCTGTTAACGTTCGATTCGAAGGAAATGAGGAAGTGTTGAAAAACATTGTCTGCGCCATCTTGCCTTTTTTGAAATGCCACACTTTTGTCGTGCACGGCAGCCATTTTAGATGTCTTGACCAGACCCACTCTCTGCACGCTGTCGATTCGTAGCATGGCTCCTCACCCACGCAAGCATCTTCCCCAGGCACTGGTCACCACCGCTCTCTGTCTTAATCATGGGCAATAAACCTCCCCCATCTGCGCTGCTCTTCCCTGAGAATCACACTCTGTGCCCGCCCGACACCTCCCTTTCGCCCTATTCACTACCGCACCCTCTGACACTCCTCTTCCTCTGTGTCCGATTGTCCAGGCTATCAGCTAGCCCTGCAGATGTAGTTTATGGCCCCAGCTGTAAAGAATCACCCCTCTTCAAAGGAGTTATAGTAGATCAAGGCCCACACCCGATGAGATCCGTCACACCACACGTGTTCCTACTATCTGAAAACCATCCTGTATTGTGATTGGGGAGGGGACCGAGCCTGAAGCGGAAGATTCCAGGAATGACTCTTTGTACATCAAAGTTTTTACAATTATGTGTCACATTAAAAATATATAGCACTCCAACAAAGTAGTAGGAATATAAAACTTTAATAACATATAAATATATACAACAAAACAAAAACAGTAAAAACATTTAAACAACGAAGAGACCGTGGCAATTTCTTTTGAATTATCCAATAGATTTATTGAAATTGACAGCACCAATAATGAAATATTCTTGTCAGTAGCGGTCTGTTGTGCGAATAGTTCCAAGGCAGCAGAACGCGCTGAAATCTAGATGGCACGAAGGTGATGTCTAGTAAGTTGCCGCCCAGCAAATAACGGCGTGGGGCGCCGCGGGGGTGAGTGAGTCCAGTAGGCACCACAGCTATTCTTACCGGCATTGCAGAATTACTGCTGGGGACAATGCCTGTGCTGTAGCAGGGTAACAGCAGAAACAAAAAGGATTCTGTTGAAGATGTTGTTGGTTTTCAATTTGAAAACAGTTCTGGTGTCAACTGCTATGCTAATGTAGTGGTTAATGTTTTGTTTTCTCTAGAAAATGTAAAAGAGGGGGAGGCAGTCCAAAGTTCCGTTAAAAGGGCAAAGGAAAGGATCGGTGGTTTGAACTATCAGTCAAAAAGGGGAGGGGGTGCAATAATTTTTCCTACCGGGTCACACTGTGCTTTCACCGGAAGTGAGGTCTGCAGGATTCTAGTAATTCAAAGTGAGGCTGGCGCCAGCATGGGAGCGCCGACGTCCCGCGGATACAGTTTCGTCACTCCACGGGCGATCATGGCAGTCATTCCCCATCGGGGGTCGGAGACTCCCGCGGCTCCTCTAGAATCTTCAAGGTCGTGGAGGACTACGGTGGTGGAGTCAACCAGTGACCGGGCCATTTCTTTATGCTGGGCCCGCTCTTGCCAGGTCGACCGCCATTTTGAGAGTTCGGCAGCTACCGGCGATCGCGGGGTCACATGAGCGGACGGGCTCCACCCTGCCGGGCGAGACGTTGCAGCATGGCCACAGTGGAAGAACCCTTTTCCGGGCGCCTGGAGCGCTGAGGGTGCAGCTGGGAAGCCTCCACCTGGGGAGGCGGGAGAGGCCTGTTCGCACCGTCTCTCCCTCCCAGTGCACCCCACGGCGTCTCGCTTGAGATTTGTTATGGCCGGACCAGGCGATGAGGACGAGGGGGGGGGGGTCGGAGGCATGTGCAAGACATCCCCCCCAGTGTTGTCGCAGCCATTATTCAAGAAAGAAGAAGTGTCCCGTCCGTCTTCGGGCCGGGCTTCCGGTAGATGTCGGCCGGACGCCCCTGGCTCTGGCCCCATGAACGGGTTTCTTGGTTTATCGGCTGCAGCCGGATCCCGTCGGCCTCGGCCCCCCGACCGTTGGTGGCCGGACCGGAAGAGCATGTGGCGGGACTACCTGCAACTCTCAAGGGCCACCGCGGCCGGACTGGGAGAGAGAGGGGAGGGTCGAGGAGACATTCCCCCCCCTGCAACTGTTCAGCGTTGTAAAGGCAATCCCCTGGCCGGGTCCCGCTGGCCTCGGCCTCTCCTCCGGCTACACCCTACGTTAGGATTGCCTGGCCGAGGCGTGGCAGCAGGACCTGCCTTATATGGGCTGCTCCCGGCTGGGCGTAGTCGGAACCCTGCCCCACCTTGGAAGTTTCCAGAGTGGGGGCGGATGTTCTACTGACTTGCATTTTCCCTAGTCTATCGATTTTTTTGGCGTGGCAGGCGGTGGGACAGCGAGGGGTGATTTGGTTTCTCTTACTGTTTTTCTGGTCTCTCACCACTGGCATATTTTAACGTTTTCTTGTTTCTAGGACATTAATAGTTTTTATCATTACGTTATGTTATCGTTTCTTTGTTCGTTGTTTAATAAAAGTTCATGTTCATCAGTGGCCTACTGATTTTCGTTTTCCTATTCTTTTCTTTCCAGGTTGTTTCATGCTAAAGTTTCTGTTAACAGGATACAGTGATCACTTCGTTATTATTGCATATGTCCTTTTCACTAGGGGTGCTCTCTGGTCGGGCCAGATGACGTATCTCTAGTAAATGGTCCGGGTGAAACAGGTGCATCAATCAGTGGGGAGTAGATAGGCATGACAGATTACAACGGGGGAGAAAGGTCCGCATTACGTACCCTTTCACTACTTGCAAAGATTTTCCTACGTTTATTTGCAAACAGGGAATACCTCCAAAAAGAACTAATTCCCAAACAGTCAATGTTAGGACAATCAATCAATCAATGAGGAATGAAATAGGTACGACGTGTTAAAGGCTTGCGTTACCTACCCTTCACTATCTGCAAAGGGAGAGAGAATATTCCTATTCTTCCTCGTTTGCAGGCAGAGAAGATCCTTAAGAGAATTAACTTCGAACAATTCAATGCTCGATTCAAACAATCAACAAGGGGTACTGTGAACACAAATGAACGCCGCTTATGTACATACGCATTGCTATTTTCAACAGGTTGTTCCTAATGTTTCTATTTTAGCGAGGTCAAAAAGAGATCCCATTAGTGGCCTACTGATTTTGCTCGATTCCTTTTGTTTTTTTACACGATTTTTCGCTATCTGCAAAGACTAAACAGAGTATTGCGACTCTGTGCTTGTTTGTAAATAGAGAATGAACCAAAGAGAACAATCAATCAAATGGAGAGAGAAGCAGGCACGACGGATTACAAAGGGGGCAAAGGGCTGCGTTAACTACCCTTCACTATCTGCAAAGAGAGAGTACTCCTAATAGAAATGAGGGGTGGGGGGCAGCATTCAAAGCAGATCAGTGTGCATAAACACGAAAATGTTTTTACTTACCACGTACTTGACATTCGACAGCTTATGATATTTGCTATTAAAAAACCATTGAAATTCACTGAAAAAACCATAGGTTATAGACCATATATAGTTAGGAATTAGCATTTACAAAACCTTGAAAATTCACTGAAAAAACCATAGGTTATACACCATATATAGTTAGGAATTAGCATTTAAAAAACCTTATTTTACTCACACAAAACCATTGAAATTCCATATATAGTTAGTTGCTCTAACTATATATCGCGCACCCGCAATCCACTGCTGATCATGTCACATATTACATCATTCATGACATGGTCAGTGACATCACTGATGACATCTCAAATGACATCACTGATGAGATCACTGATGACATCTCTTTTGACATCAATGACCACATCACTGATGATATCATTCATGTGACAATACAATGCATCTCCTCACGTTTTAATATAACCTCTGTTTCACCCAGTGTTAAATACAGAGTATAATTTTTGAAACCATTGACACACCAATACTAGTTACTACATACGTACTCACTGATTCCTACGTCTACACACACATTCACTCATTCACCCATACAATCATTCATACATACAATCACTCATCTTTACAACACTATCATATGCACTCATACACCTATACAGACACTTACACTCTGCCACTCATCCATGGAGTTACTCACACACCTAGTCAGTCCTGTAAAGAATCAATCACACTTCCATTTTCTTGTCTATACAGTTTAACATAGAGCACCTTACATTTTCAAACATATACTAACACATACTTACTTTCTTATACAATCATTGATACAAGTACACATTGATCTGCACAGAGTCACACACCTCCCAGCCAGCCACACACACACTCAGTCTCCTATACAAATACTTGGACAATCAATCAATAACCCATATAGGTAATCATATAGCTACTGATCAACACATGCAGCAGTTTACAGAACAACAGACATAATGATGCACAAATTAAGACAGTTTAGTCACTAACTCATGCACTCAGTGAGACACATTTAATCACTCACTCATACATTCAGTCATGCACTTACTAAATCCTTCGTCCAGACACTTATACATCTACTCATTCTTCAATATGTAAAACATATTTAAACTTTACAGAAACACACAGTCACTGGATGATGTCATCAGTGATCTCATCAGTGATGTCATTTGAGATGTCATCAGTGATGTCACTGACCATGTCATGAATGATGTAATATGTGACATGATCAGCAGTGGATTGCGGGTGCGCGATATATAGTTAGTGCAACTAACTATATATGGAATTTCAATGGTTTTGTGTGAGTAAAATAAGGTTTTTTAAATGCTAATTCCTAACTATATATGGTGTATAACCTATGGTTTTTTCAGTGAATTTTCAAGGTTTTGTAAATGCTAATTCCTAACTATATATGGTCTATAACCTATGGTTTTTTCAGTGAATATATATATATATATATGTTCCTGTTCGTCTGTGTGTTGAATTGCAGCGCTTGTGGACATTTGGAGCTTAACATACCTCATATATATATATAGAGCAACATATTTATATATTTTTTTTTGTTGAAGATATTTTGTTTATTTTTAACGGACGGGAGTGGGAATAGTACATTTTACCCCTCCGCTATCCAACACTTTCCCTACTGTTGTACTGACTAGAGTTACTTTTACTGGAGTGGGAATAGTAATATTTCCCTCTCTGCAATCCAACACTTTACCGCTGTTGTACTGACCGGATTGGAATAGTAAATTGTACCCCTCTGCAATCCAACACTTTCCCTACTGTTGTACTGACTGGAGTGGGAATAAGACATTTTACCGCTTCGCAATCCAACCCTTTCCCTACTGTTGCATGGATTGGAGCGGTAATAGTACGTGTCTCCCTTCTGCAAGGTAGCGCTTTTCCTACTGTTGCACTGACTGGAGTGGGAATAGTAAATTTTACCCCTCACCAATCCAACGCTTTTCCTACAATTGTACTGAATGTAGTGGGGATAGTAAATGTTATCCCTTCGCAATCCAGCGCTTTCCGTACTGTTGCACTGACTGGAGTGAGAATAGTACATTTGACCTCTCCCCAATCCAGCACTTTCCCTACTGTTGCACTGACTGTAGTGGGAAGTGCTTTTTTTTAGTTAATTATCAATTTTATTATTGTGTTACTTGTAGTGGGAATAGTACATTTTAGTATTTTGTGTTATATTTGAGTAATTTTATATTTATTGTATTTAGAATAGTAAACCTTATTTATGTGTTGTCATATATGCTGTTACCATTCTGTTGTGTGAGTGGGAGTAATTATTTTTATATTTATTTAGTAGAAAAATGTTTTCATTTTAATGTGGTTTGAAATGTATATATATATTTATTTTAATTTCTAATCATTTATTTTGTGCTGTAATTTATATAATTATATGTTTGATTTCTTATAATAATATCATAATTTGCATGTATAGATAAATATGTTTACATTTTTTAAAGGAAGTTTATTTATTGTATTCATTTAAATATACATTTAATTGTAGTTTTTTCATAAATAAAATTTAGTGTTTAATGTATGTTTATTTTAATATTTTAAATTATATGTATATTTTAAAATTGATATTTAATACAACTATTTTATTTCAAAATATATTTGTTTTTCTATTTTTTTGTACCTACCTTTTTAAATATAGGGAGTCGATATTTTTGTATTCTAGATTTTTACCTCGATAATTTTTAGATCTATATTTTTGTGCTCGATATTCTATCAGTGAACCCGCTTAATCAACCAGAGGCTCAGAAACTTTAAGTATTTTCAGACACCTGTCAAACTGAGTAAAATGGAGTGAATAGAAAGCTAGAAGGAAAATAACATAATAGCTGATAAAGCTTGCGGTCAGGGTTCTCCTGTTGAGGGAGAGGAAATCATAAAGATAAGACAATAAAGGCAAAGTTAGTGAATCAAATACACCATATTAATTTATATTGGTTCCACTGAAGGGTATGAAGAATTAAGCCCGGGAAACCCATGGAGGCTGCTTTGACAGAAGCACATGAAGTGATAGAAGAGAAGCAATAGAAATATATCAATAGAGAGGTGAAAAATAGCAACCCCAGGCTAAATCTGCCACAACAGAGTCTGTGTGCAAAGGATCACCTAGTAAAAGGAATCCCCTGTACACCACTAAGCAAATAGCTCTAGTATCTAGAACTAAACATTCCAGGAACTGGAATCAAACAGTACTCTTGAAGGTCTTAAAGCTCCAAAAATGGTAAATATAGTTGATAAGACTGCTGATGAGACACAACTCATTAACAGGAATCACTCAATTGGGGAAGCCTCACTTGAGACAGCAGCATTTCTACAGGCCCAACAAGGAAAGCAAAGGGTAATATGGCCTCTATAAATACTAAGTAGACTCAAAGGGATAATCAAGAATAAGTACGGACATATGCCTTAACTATAAAGAACAAAAATGGGTTGAAATAATCTGCTGAAGGTTGTTCGCTCAGAAACCAAAGAACTTAAATAAAGACAATCAGCATTTACTTTTTCATTGGGATTTCAGCTATAATGTGCAAACTGTTGGTAGTCTGACTAATTAGGTCTTTCATCTCCAATGAAGGGTGACAAATTACAAGGATGCACAAAATAATATTGTGGTGACTGTAGTGGGGGAATATCCCAATCCAATCCAATAAATCCAAAAGAGATTCTATATTTTTGTATTCTAGATTTTTACCTCAATAATTTTTAGATCTATATTTTTGTGCTCGATATTCTGTCAGTGACCCCGCTTAATCAACCAGAGGCTCAGAAACTTTAAGTATTTTCAGACACCTGTCAAACTGAGTAAAATGGAGTGAATAGAAAGCTAGAAGGAAAATAACATAATAGCTGATAAAGCTTGCTGTCAGGGTTCTCCTGTTGAGGGAGAGGAAATCATAAAGATAAGACAATAAAGGCAAAGTTAGTGAATCAAATACACCATATTATTTGATATTGGTTCCACTGAAGGGTATGAAGAATTAAGCCCGGGAAAGCCATGGAGGCTGCTTTGTCAGAAGCACATGAAGTGATAGAAGAGAAGCAATAAACATATATCAATAGAGAGGTGAAAAATAGCAACCCCAGGCTAAATCTGCCACAACAGAGTCTGTGGGCAAAGGATTACCTAGTAAAAGGAATCCCCTGTACACCACTAAGCAAATAGCTCTAGGGTCTAGACCTCAACATTCCAGGAACTGGAATCAAACAGTACTCTTGAAGGTCTTAAAGTTCCAACAAATGGTAAATATAGTTGATAAGACTGCTGATGAGACACAACTCATTAACAGGAATCACTCAATTGGGGAATCATCACTTGAGACAGCAGCATTTCTACAGGCTCAACAAGGAAAGCAAAGGGTAATATGAGGTCTATAAATACTAAGTAGACTCAAAGGGATAATCAAGAATAAGTAAGGACACATGCCTAACTATAAAGAACAAAAATGGGTTGAAATAATCTGCTGAAGGTTGTTCACTCAGAAACCAAAGAACTTAAATCAAGACAATCAGCATTTACTTTATCATTGGGATTTCAGCTATGAGGTGCAAACTGTTGGTAGTCTGACTAATTAGGTCTTTCATCTCCAATGAAGGGTGACAGATTATAAGGATGTACAAAATAATATTGTGGTGACTGTAGTGGGGGAATATCCCAATCCAATCCAATAAATCCAAGAGAGATGTTGAAGATGTACAATGGAACTAATATATGTTTGACATCTAATGCACTAAAAAACGTGTCTAAATGTTGAGCGGAAAAATGTGAACCGTTATCTGTTACAATCTCCTCAGGTGTACCTTCAGTATGAAATAGACGTTGTAAAAATAAAATAACCGAGTTAGCATCATCGTTTTTAACAAAAGTTTAGGCAGTTTAGTTATGTTTTAAAACTGCTACACAAACGGGAAATGATGCGCAAGGATCCATTAAAGTTAGAAAACACAAAGTACTCATGAATCCTCCGCCTACATCGATATGGGAATTACAAATTCCACAGATTATATTCCACAGGTGCTGATAACGATCTTCAGACGGTGGGTGGGTACATTGTAATCCAAAACAAGGGTATGTTTCAAATCCAAAATCCAAATGTTGGCAAAATATGTAGTGGGGAATATCCCAATCCAATCCAATAAATCCAAAAGAGAGGTTGAAGATATAACTTGTAATTTATTCTATCAGATATACCCAAGACTGATCACAGCAAAATCCAACAGACATCTGACATCCACTGCTAACATTCTGGAACATAGTGATGTCAACAGGATTGAAACAAAACAATCGCTCTTTTACGGCACATTACAATAACAATAGTAATACATTTAAATAGTACCCTACTACAGTGACAAACTTCAAATTGCTGTAAGGATATCTTAAAACACAACTATGTGAACCAGAGAACAGACTAACATGTTCTAATGTGAGATTTGTTGGTATTCTAGGAAAATCAAGAGCAAAAGTCTTCTGAGATAGAGCTTATAAAGTTCCTTATTTGCACCATAGTACTACCAGGACCTAAAGAAGACTTAGAACATAGGATTATTTTTTTCAATCAAACCCAAAATGTTATGGATTTCAGAGTAAAGGGAAGAAATTTGTCAGTCATTCTAAAACAAAATTGATTTAAGTCACTAAATGGATTTAGCTTTCAAATATTCTCAGATGTTATATGAAAAGTCAAGAAGAAGAAGGACATTTAAACAGTTGGTACCCCCTTTCAAGTACAGGACATGCTACCCCAACTCACCAGATTGTAAGTCCTCATAAAAGGGACATTTAAACTTTTTTTTTATGCTGAATCACCACAAACATGTCTCACTGAAATCTGTAGGGAAAATAAGTGAGTATGAGTTAAACTAATGACAAACTAAGGCTCTCATTATAATGTCGGGCAGAAAGCCTCCTCCGGACAGTCAGAATCTTCTTGGCCGCATCGGAGCTATTCTGACTGACTCGGTCAGTTTACATTCCGACCGCCTGATTATGATGTTCGCGGTCAGAACATAAACCACTCAGTTATTCAGAATCGTTTCCAAGCAACAAGTATTTGTGTAGGTCAGAACCGCATCATACACCCCTATGGACAGCGTGGATTACGATGTTGATTTCCAACACCCTTTCTGTGTCGGTCTGGTCCAGTTTCCCCCAAAACAATTATGCGACAGAGCTCAGCCAGCCCAAGTGCTGCGAGGTCAATTGACCTCAAAATGTTTATCTGTGGCTACAGCTGCATAATTTCTGTCCCCCCCTTTCCAAGCGGCTGTCCACAATTTACATAGAAACTCCCTTGGCTGTTTGGAAAATGGCTCTAACAAAAATTGTGATCCATTTCTACCAGTAGCCAGTAGGCCTATCCCTGTTCATGCTCCATCAGCCTATCCACTGTATCGACCCTCTACTTTGCTTTATGTGGGGGATATATCACGAAGCAATGGCTCCACACAGTGTTGCTCGCCCCAGGAGGCTACAGAGGGGTCCTCCACTGCCAATAGGACGTACACTCTATATAGGAAGGTTTCAAAAACTGTCCCCAGGCTCCTGTGAATGGAGTGACTCATTGAAAAACATGGTCCTTCATTAGATTAGGCACATCTTCTATGTAAAACGCAAATCAGTAATCTTCTGGATCTTGAGATGCAACTGAAGTGAACCCTATTTCCTCTGATCTGGCAGATGGCTCGATCTCCTTGGATTTATATTCCACGCCCTAAAATTGTTTGGAAATTAGCTTTAAAAACTGCCCATCATATCCCATCATACTAATCCCCAGTGAAGACGGCATATATTGCAGTGAGAGTACTTCCACAATGAAGACTGACATCGGTATGGAACATGGATCACAGTGTGCCAGCCAACAGGAGAGTGGTCTATCAATGATTGACTGACTGCAGAAACTGGAATGCCATTATATCCCTCATGCCTGCCAGGCAGGAGGAGGCTATTCCTGCTTCAGCTGCATTGGGGACTCTTAACATTCCTGAACTGACAACGCATCACCTGCAACCCATGCTAACTGCTCTAAGGCCCCAGCAGGCCCTGAAAATCCTAACTTCTGCTCTCCATCTAATTTCCTGGAACATTGTTGGGATCCAGTCTAAACTGGACGATGGGGACTGGGAGTATTTATTGATAAATTTGATTTCTGTATTTTTCAAGAGACTTGGGCACTCACCAATGTTTATAGGCAGTGCTTCTTAACTCTGTAACAGGTAGGCCACCAGGGGGGCTTATAATTATTTGGTCTAAAACATTGCTTCAATGTGTCATTAAGAAGATCAGTACACATTTATGTGACCTCTTAGCTCTTAGCTTGACTCTTAAGTCTGGGATCCCTTATTTGTTGATTAAAATTTAGAACAGGTTGACCTCTTTTACTATACCCTCGCTGACTTTAATAATATTGAACATATTTTTGGTTGATTTTGGCCCCATCCATAATGTGATTATAGCAGGAGATTTGAATGCATCTTTTGAAGCATACACCCCCTTTTTGACACTAGTCAAGAAAAAAGATGACTCTGGTGGAATACCTATTCTTTTTGCTCCTGGGAAATCACTTCAAATGACCTCTGCTGCTATTCAGATAATTGATATAATGGTCACCTGTGGTCTGCGGCCATGTATTCCATCAGACTTGGCTTCTAAGCCTACTTGCATGATGGGCAATTGCAAAAGCCACATTTGTTTTATTCATTTGGATGTACAGGCATGGCATGGCATGAAAGACATGACAGCATTATACCACCATGATAGGGATAATGTTTCTATTGTATTCGGCTGGGACAAGTCACTGATAAGGAATAGGGAGAGTTCAATCTCACACTTCCCACATAGTTCTGTAGTAATATGTCATAAAAAACGAAAGGTGAAATGGGAGACTCTCTCTAGATCACAAGCGGCCTTTTCTGAAATCTATTGGTTTATATTAGACCAATTTATAATTTTTGAGTGGCAAGCCCTGTCCCCTACCTAGATGATGATTGCTAAGAAGGCTTTGGTTAATGTCCTAAAGAGTAACCAAAGAACACTGATTATTGAAGCTAGAAGCAAGTATACCAAGACTATTGAAATCAGTAAAATCCAGTGGGAGGCTGGTACATTGGATGACTTATTAGAAGCAGTAAGACTTAGAGATAATAAGCGCTTTTGGCATCTGGTTACACACAATGGGTGCAGAGATTTAAACCACCCTGACTGTCACATTGCCCCAGTTTGGGTAAATCCCTTCTCAACCCTTAATGGGGAGGAACATCTATGTGATGGGTCATCAGAGTCTCAGCCTGCTAATATTATACAATCCACTGGTGAGGAGGTAGAGCCATTTTCTCTTAAGGAAACCTTAGATGCAGTCCAGGCCCAGAAGCCCAGTAAAGCCTCTGGCTTGGATAGAATCCCTTCAGATTTATTTCATAGTGAACTTCAGATATGGGGTCCCTATATAAATTCCATTTCTAATGCTTTGATGGCTGGTGATCTGATCCTGCGTTCCTGGAAAGGAGAGGAAATAATTCCCATCCATAAGTAGGGAGACAAATCTACACTGGGAAGTCTAATTGATAACATTCAAAAGGTTTATAGTATGCAAATTGTATCCAGACTATGGGACTGGATTTCCCAAGCTAAAGTGTTATCTCACTTACAGGCAGGATTTGATCCAACACTAGCTCAATTGACCAGAATGTGTGGATCCGATCTTTTAGGTGGAAGACAATTAACATTGACAGGGGTTGTTGTATGTTGCCGTCATGGACCTTCAAGCTGCGTTCAATCTTGTCCCAAGGGCAAAACTTTAGGAGGTTTTGCTCAAGATCGGGATCCTGTGAGCACTATTGTCCCTAATTCGCGAGGGTCAGGTGGGGCCTCTCTGGGGAACTGACGGAGGACATCCCAATCAGAAGAAGAGTAAGACAAGGGTGTCTTTTGACTTCAAGACTTTTTCTCTTTTATATAAATGGCTGCATCACTTATCTTGCAAATTGTATAAATTACTCTACAAAGCTGAAGGATTACAATATACTGTATCTTCTTTTTGCAGATAGCATTCTGTTAATGTCAAACACCCTTGTGGTCTTCTTTTCTCTTGGACAAATTTATACTTTCTGCTCAGAACATAACCTGGAAATTAACAATAACAAAACAAAGTACATGGTCTCTGACTCTAAGAGGAAAATTACTAAGAGTAAGATATTTTTAGAAGGTGAGGTGTTAGATAGAGTTGACAAGTTTAACTATTTGAAAACTAGAATAGAAGATTCCCGTAGATAGGAAGACCAGACAGAGAAAAATGTCTCAACTTTAAAACAAAGAGCAGGGTCTATCACAAGATTTGCCAATAGGTCATCCACTTTAGCCACCTCCATCTCCCATGGAGATATATAAGATTCAAGCTTGTGGGGTGCCCTGTATGGGGCAGACCTATGGGGACACTGTAATCTTGTCACCTTTAAAAAAGCGAAACATGTCTTTATAAAAACCCTCTTGAGACTCTTGCCCCTAAACTTCCAATTAGATTAGATTTAATCCTTAGATCAATCTCTGATATCGCTAAATTGAGACCTATTCTATATGGATAAGACTTTGGACTAACGAGGATTTAGGACCCTATAGGGATTGCATCAGAGTCATATTAGAAGTCCACCATGTTGGGAAGATTCCTTGGTTTGTACATAAAAAATGGGGTTATTCATGTTGAGCTTGGAAGGTTTTTTATTGCAGCCCTCTGCATTACCCCAAGGTGTCCGGAATAAGCTAAAAAATGTCCTTTGTGACTTTGTTCTAGGAGCCAAGCATTCCACAGCATCCCCAGGTACCTTGGTTGACTCCTTCTTTTTGTTTGAGTATGTATCTGAGTATGAGCCATAAAAATATGGTTAATAATCCTGCTGCACGTGTACTTTATGTACTTTATGTAAAATTTAGATAAGCTATTTGATGCTTAGCCACATTTACATGCTCCTGGATGAAAAAGGGAGACACATCTACCATGTACAAGATGGGTAGTCTGGTAGTTGAGAATATTGATAATTTGTTATATTTTAAATCGATCATGCTGGATTACTTCTCTTTGCAAACTTTTATGTTTTAGGGATCGCTGCTCAATTCTTAGGGTGTGCAAAACGCACACCAAAAACTGTGTCTTGTACTCAATTGTGAGATATCTATTAGCAATATGGCATATTAGGTTGAATGCGATCTCAAAACTGTAATGTCATGCACCTACTAAATCCTTCGTCCAGACACTTACACATCCACTCATTCTTCAATATGTAAGACATATTTAAACTTTATAGAAACAAAAAATCACTGGATGTTGTTATCAGTGATGTCATCAGTGATGTCATTTGAGATGTCATCAGTGATGTCATCAGTGATGTCACTGACCATGTCATGAATGATGTAATATGTGACATCATCAGCAGTGGATTGCGGGTGCGCGAAATATAGTTAGTGCAACTAACTATATATGGAATTTCATTGGTTTTATGTCAATAAAATGTCCAGCTAACTATATATGGTCTCTAACCTATGGTTTTTGCAGTGAATTTTCAAGGTTTTGTAAATGCTAATTCCTAACTATATATGGTCTATAACCTATGGTTTTTTCAGTGAATTTTCAAGGTTTTGTAAATGCTAATTCCTAACTATATATGGTCTCTAACCTATGGTTTTTTCAGTGAATTTCAATGGTTTTTTAATAGCAAATATCATAAGCTGTCGAATGTCAAGTACGTGGTAAGTAAAAACATTTTCGTGTTTATGCACACTGATCTCCTTTGAATGCTGCCCCCCACCCCTCATTTCTATTAGGAGTACTCTCTCTTTGCAGATAGTGAAGGGTAGTTAACGCAGCCCTTTGCCCCCTTTGTAATCCGTCGTGCCTGCTTCTCTCTCCATTTGATTGATTGTTCTCTTTGGTTCATTCTCTATTTACAAACAAGCACAGAGTCGCAATACTCTGTTTAGTCTTTGCAGATAGCGAAAAATCGTGTAAAAAAACAAAAGGAATCGAGCAAAATCAGTAGGCCACTAATGGGATCTCTTTTTGACCTCGCTAAAATAGAAACATTAGAAACAACCTGTTGAAAATAGCAATGCGTATGTACATAAGCGGCGTTCATTTGTGTTCACAGTACCCCTTGTTGATTGTTTGAATCGAGCATTGAATTGTTCGAAGTTGGTTCTCTTAAGGATCTTCTCTGCCTGCAAACGAGGAAGAATAGGAATATTCTCTCTCCCTTTGCACATAGTGAAGGGTAGGTAACGCAAGCCTTTAACACGTCGTACCTATTTCATTCCTCATTGATTGATTGATTGTCCGAACATTGACTGTTTGGGAATTAGTTCTTTTTGGAGGTATTCCCTGTTTGCAAATAAACGTAGGAAAATCTTTGCAAGTAGTGAAAGGGTACGTAATGCGGACCTTTCTCCCCCGTTGTAATCTGTCATGCCTATCTACTCCCCACTGATTGATGCACCTGTTTCACCCGGACCGTTTACTAGAGATACGTCATCTGGCCCGACCAGAGAGCACCCCTAGTGAAAAGGACATATGCAATAATAACGAAGTGATCACTGTATCCTGTTAACAGAAACTTTAGCATGAAACAACCTGGAAAGAAAAGAATAGGAAAACGAAAATCAGTAGGCCACTGATGAACATGAACTTTTATTACACAACGAACAAAGAAACGATAACATAACGTAATGATAAAACCTATTAATGTCCTAGAAACAAGAAAACGTTAAAATATGCCAGTGGTGAGAGACCAGAAAAACAGTAAGAGAAACCAAATCACCCCTCGCTGTCCCACCGCCTGCCACGCCAAAAAAATCGATAGACTAGGGAAAATGCAAGTCAGTAGAACATCCGCCCCCACTCTGGAAACTTCCAAGGTGGGGCAGGGTTGCGGCTACGCCCAGCCGGGAGCAGCCCATATAAGGCAGGTCCTGCTGCCACGCCTCGGCCAGGAGATCCTAACGTAGGGTGTAGCCGGAGGAGAGGCCGAGGCCAGCGGGACCCGGCCAGGGGATTGCCTTTACAACGCTGAACAGTTGCAGGGGGGGAATGTCTCCTCGACCCTCCCCTCTCTCTCCCAGTCCGGCCGCGGTGGCCCTTGAGAGTTGCAGGTACTCCCGCCACATGCTCTTCCGGTCCGGCCACCAACGGTCGGGGGGCCGAGGCCGACGGGATCCGGCTGCAGCCGATAAACCAAGAAACCCATTCATAGGGCCAGATCCAGGGGCGTCCGGCCGACATCTACCGGAAGCCCAGCCCGAAGACGGACGGGACACTTCTTCTTTCATGAATAATGGCTGCGACAACACTGGGGGGGGATGTCTTGCACATGCCTCCGACCCCCCCCCCCCCCCTCGTCCTCATCGCCTGGTCCGGCCATAACAAATCTCAAGCGAGACGCCGTGGGGTGCACTGGGAGGGAGAGACGGTGCGAACAGGCCTCTCCCGCCTCCCCAGGTGGAGGCTTCCCAGCTGCACCCTCAGCGCTCCAGGCGCCCGGAAAAGGGTTCTTCCACTGTGGCCATGCTGCAACGTCTCGCCCGGCAGGGTGGAGCCCGTCCGCTCATTTGACCCCGCGATCGCCAGTAGCTACCGAACTCTCAAAATGGCGGTCGACCTGGCAAGAGCGGGCCCAGCATAAAGAAATGGCCCGGTCACTGGTTGACTCCACCACCGTAGTCCTCCATGACCTTGAAGATTCTAGAGGAGCCACGGGAGTCTCCGACCCCCGATGGGGAATGACTGCCATGATCGCCCGTGGAGTGACGAAACTGTATCCGCGGGACGTCGGCACTCCCATGCTGGCGCCAGCCTCACTTTGAATTACTAGAATCCTGCAGACCTCAGTTCCGGTGAAAGCACAGTGTGACCCGGTAGGAAAAATTGTTGCACCCCCTCCCCTTTTTGACTGATAGTTCAAACCACCGATCCTTTCCTTTGCCCTTTTAACGGAACTTTGGACTGCCTCCCCCTCTTTTACATTTTCTAGAGAAAACAAAACATTAACCACTACATTAGCATAGCAGTTGACACCAGAACTGTTTTCAAATTTAAAACCAACAACATCTTCAACAGAATCCTTTTTGTTTCTGCTGTGACCCTGCTACAGCACAGGCATTGTCCCCAGCAGTAATTCTGCAATGCAGGTAAGAATAGCTGTGGTGCCTACTGGACTCACTCACCCCCGCGGCGCCCCACGCCGTTATTTGCTGGGCGGCAACTTACTAGACATCACTTTCGTGCCATCTAGATTTCAGCGCGTTCTGCTGCCTTGGAACTATTCGCACAACAGACCGCTACTGACAAGAATATTTCATTATTGGTGCTGTCAATTTCAATAAATCTATTGGATAATTCAAAAGAAATTGCCACGGTCTCTTCGTTGTTTAAATGTTTTTACTGTTTTTGTTTTGTTGTATATATTTATATGTTATTAAAGTTTTATATTCCTACTACTTTGTTGGAGTGCTATATATTTTTAATGTGACACATAATTGTAAAAACTTTGATGTACAAAGAGTCATTCCTGGAATCTTCCGCTTCAGGCTCGGTCCCCTCCCCAATCACAATACAGGATGGTTTTCAGATAGTAGGAACACGTGTGGTTTGACGGATCTCATCGGGTGTGGGCCTTGATCTACTATAACTCCTTTGAAGAGGGGTGATTCTTTACAGCTGGGGCCATAAACTACATCTGCAGGGCTAGGTGATAGCCTGGACAATCGGACACAGAGGAAGAGGAGTGTCAGAGGGTGCGGTAGTGAATAGGGCGAAAGGGAGGTGTCGGGCGGGCACAGAGTGTGATTCTCAGGGAAGAGCAGCGCAGATGGGGGGAGGTTCATTGCCCATGCATAAGACAGAGAGCGGGGGTGACCAGTGCCTGGGGAAGATGCTTGCGAGGGTGAGGAGCCATGCTACGAATCGACAGCGTGCAGAGAGTGGGTCTGGTCAAGGCATCTAAAATGGCTGCCGTGCACGACAAAAGTGTGGCATTTCAAAAAAGGCAAGATGGCGCAGACAATGTTTTTCAACACTTCCTCATTTCCTTCGAATCGAACGTTAACAGACGTTGGGGCATATTACCAAAGTTAAGCGATATTTATCGCTAACGATGCTTACCAATGAATTTTTTACCGCTAAGCATCGTCAGAAATTATCGAAGATAAACCTTGCTATTATCAAGGTTTATCGCAAATGCGATAATAAACGGCCACAATGCATGAATATCGCTAAAAACTCAGCGATATTCATGCATTACCGAGCTAATGCTCTTAGCCATGTTATCCACCTCCCATTGGATAACATGGCTAAGAACTGCTCAGGGCAGGTGTTACTTTTTGGAGATATTCGCGCTTAGCGCGAATATCTCCAAAAGTTGGTAATAGGAGATAGATATCTTGCATGTTGTAATGCAAGTTATTGTGGTATATGGAACTCGTACCATAATCTCTCAGGAAAGCAGAAACTGATCCTTTTGGGACCGCCTAAAAAGGCCTAGGGGGTGAGGAGTACTCTACTTTGCCCCCTTTTCACGTTCCGAACTATTTTATTTTACTCTCTTCTGTAATTACACAAAATAGCAGCGATAAGATGCATCAGAGACACACAGTGAGAGAAAGGAGGCCGGAGATGAAGAAGAGATGTCAAATACACATTGGAGATAATATAGTGGCAGAAGGGAAGTAAATATGAGTAAACTTACCATGTAACATAAAAATGTTGCACTCTATACTATAAGTCTCATTTTCTACTACAATCACTTCGCTACAACCTCATAAATTAAAAATAAAAATGAATAATGTCTCAAACAATTTTTGATTTCTAAATATAAATTTATTCTTCAGAATTTTCTAAATTTGAAAGAACTAGTAACATGTCCTCATCAGCAATTTCCTCATGAAAAGTCTGCAATGATGATTCTTCTAACTCTATGGTCTCCAAACATTCGATAAATTCGCCATCAACAGATTGATCAAAAAAATCATTCAAGTCATCTCCTCCTTGTGACAATATTTCATTATTGGTGCTGTCAATTTCAATCAATGTAGTGGAATCATTCAAGTCATCTCCTCGTGACAATATTTCATTATTGGTGCTCTCAATTTTAATCGATGTAGTGGAATCATTCAAGTCATCTCCTCCTTGTGACAATATTTCATTATTGGTGCTGTCCATTTCAATCAATCTAATGGAATCATACAAGTCATCTCCTCCTTGTGACAATATTTCATTATTGGTGCTCTCAATTTCAATCAATGTAGTGGAATCATTCAAGTCATCTCCTTGTGACAATATTTCATTATTGGTGCTGTCCATTTCAATCAATCTAATGGAATCATACAAGTCATCTCCTCCTTGTGACAATATTTCATTATTGGTGCTCTCAATTTCAATCAATGTAGTGGACAATTCAAAAGAAATTGCCACGGTCTCTTCATTGTGAGCCATTTTATTTTGAAATTGCTTGCTGTAAATTGCAGAAAAAAATAATCACTTTCATTTATCGTTTTTAGTAATACATAATATAAAACTAACTTTATCAAGTATTTAGTATAACAGAAGGACTGCAAATAAATAACAGAAAACATTTTTCAAATTATCTTCAAGTGAACAACATAGTTCCCCTTACAAATTAACAACTCGCCTTTTTAAAAGTAGGAGAAGTGTTAGTACTGTGTAAATCAAACACCAGAAATTCACCACCAAAAATTCCTCACAAATGTACCTTAGACAGTAGTATCACAAAATGGCTGTGGTTTCCTCTCATTTGACATATATACATAACCAATTAACTTTCATCACACACAAATACAAAACCAAACTAACATTATAATTGGTTCTAAATTTCAACACTTTCAAATGTGTTTTCCCCATGCAATTTTCCATAGGACATTTACATACGTCTACAGCCTGAATGGCTGAACGGAATTACACCAAACTTGGCAAAATGGTACATCAAACCTAAGAGGTCAGGAAGGATCTACTATGCCCCCTTATGGTCATTTCCCCCTTCGCTTTGGCCTCCTCTTGTCTCTCAATCCTACCGAGAGACAAGATGGCGGCCGCTACGGACTGCTTGGAATGTTGACAGATGCCGGAGAACCAATCAGCTTCGCAAAGCTCCGTAACGCGAAAAGTACGCGAAGCGGAGCGCTGTTACAGATATATATCTTTTTTTGAACGTTAATTTCTCAAAATCCACTGGAGCACATATATTGAGACCTAGCAAAGGCACATCGGGCTACCAGTCCCTAATATTTTGCCAAGTTTCGTGCAAATCCATTCAGCCGTTCGATTATTATTATAATTTTTTTTTTTGCCCCGAGGGACCCTTTTAAAACCTCCACATCAAACGTAGGGGGTCAGCGAGGATCTACTATTCCCCCTTATGGTCATTTGCCCCTTCGCTTTGGCCTCCTCTTGTCTCTCGATCCTACCGAGAGACAAGATGGCGGCCGCTACGGACTGTTTGGAATGTTGACAGACGCCGGAGAACCAATCAGCTTCGCTTCACAAAGCTCCGTTGCGCAAAAAGTACGCGTACTGGAGCGCTGCCCGGTCCGCTGTTACAGATATATATCTTTTTTTAAACGTTAATTTCTCAAAATCCACTGGAGCACATATATTGAGACCTACAAAAGGCACATCGGACTACCAGTCCCTACAATTTTGCCAAGTTTCGTGCAAATCCATTCAGCCGTTCGGGCTAAAAGTGAGGCCAACCGCCCTATGGAAAACTCAATGTTAAAAACACGTTTTGGGACCCCCCTTTTTTCTCGGCCCCCCCTTGACGAACCCCCCCCACATTTTCAAGGGCTGCTCAGAAACAAAATGTGCCATTTTCCTGAAAATTTCAGCCAATTCCGTCCACAAACGCCAAAGTTATTAGACATAGAATTTTCAGAAATCCCATAGAGAAAAAATCCTAACTATATATACCTACTGGCGACCGCCAGTAGGTAATATATATATATATATATATATATATATATATATATATATATATATATATATATATATATATATATATACATATATATATCCTGGTAGCCTCCTTTACGAAAAAAGAGCAGAAACCCATGTAGAGGATACAAAAGTGCACTTTATTCAGAAAAAGTCTTGAGCGAATGCATTTCGGCGTGTGGGCCTTCGTCTGCGCTACTCTCTGACCTCTTCGTGTGCTGTGGCGTAGGCAACCCCTGCCTCGAAGGAAGTGTAAATGCTATACTCCCCCCCTGTCGTATTTGAGCGCACCTGTGTGGTCCAGTGAGAAACGGACCGCAGGTCCCAGAATGCCTCTGTGTGGTGCATCCCAGGTGAGGGAATGCTCAGCGGGGTTGAACTGCCTGAGTAGCGGTCGAGGATGGGCACAGCGTGAAGCAGGTTGGGAGGTAAGGCCATTTCAAAATTCGGTGCCCCCTCGAGTCCTCCACATGTTGACGAAGCAGCCTCTCAGTCTGGAAAATGTGGCGGGGGTTGGCTCAGGAATCCCGGTCACCCTAATCGGAGGTTTAGAATACCTCCAAACCGCTATGTGTCCAAGCGTCCTGGCGGGTTCTGGACGTGACTGTGATACAATCGAGGAACAAGGCTCCGCAGAGCAAGCCAGACCGTCTTGACCTCTTGTGCTGCGGGGTTTCTTTGATGCACGCTGGCAGTCGCATATAATATCCTGGAAGCCTCCTTTACGAAAAAAGAGCGGAAACCCATGTAGAGGATACAAAAGTGCACTTTATTCAGAAAAAGTCTTGAGCGAATGCATTTCGGCGTGTGGGCCTTCGTCTGCGCTCCTCTCTGACCTCTTCGTGTGCTGTGGCGTAGGCAACCCCTGCCTCGAAGGAAGTGTAAATGCTATACTCCGCCCCCTGTCGTAATTGAGCGCACCTGTGTGGTCCAGTGAGAAACGCACCGCAGGTCCCAGAATGCCTCTGTGTGGTGCATCCCAGGTGAGGGAATGCTCAGCGGGGTTGTACTGCCTGAGTAGCGGTCGAGGATGGGCACAGCGTGAAGCAGGTTGGGAGGTAAGGCCATTTCAAAATTTGGTGCCCCCTCGAGTCCTCCACATGTTGACGTAGCAGCCTCTCAGTCTGGAAAATGTGGCGGGGATTGGCTCAGGAATCCTGGTCACCCTAATCGGAGGTTTAGAATACCTCCAAACTGCTATGTGTCCAAGCGTCCTGGCGGGTTCTGGACGTGACTGTGATACAATCGAGGAACAAGGCTCCGCAGAGCAAGCCAGACCGTCTTGACCTCTTGTGCTGCGGGGTTTCTTTGATGCGCGCTGGCAGTCGCATATAATATCCTGGAAGCCTCCTTTACGAAAAAAGAGCAGAAACCCATGTAGAGGATACAAAAGTGCACTTTATTCAGAAAAAGTCTTGAGCGAATGCATTTCGGCGTGTGGGCCTTCGTCTGCGCTCCTCTCTGACCTCTTTGCGTGCTGTGGTGTAGGCAACCCCTGCCTCGAAGGAAGTGTAAATGCTATACTCCGCCCCCTGTTGTAATTGAGCGCACCTGTGTGGTCCAGTGAGAAACGGACCGCAGGTCCCAGAATGCCTCTGTGTGGTGCATCCCAGGTGAGGGAATGCTCAGCGGGGTTGAACTGCCTGAGTAGCGGTCGAGGATGGGCACAGCGTGAAGCAGGTTGGGAGGTAAGGCCATTTCAAAATTCGGTGCCCCCTCGAGTCCTCCACATGTTGACCCAGCAGCCTCTCAGTCTGGAAAATGTGGCGGGGGTTGGCTCAGGAATCCCGGTCACCCTAATCGGAGGTTTAGAATACCTCCAAACCGCTATGTGTCCAAGCGTCCTGGCGGGTTCTGGACGTGACTGTGATACAATCGAGGAACAAGGCTCCGCAGAGCAAGCCAGACCGTCTTGACCTCTTGTGCTGCGGGGTTTCTGTGATGCGCGCTGGCAGTCGCATATAATATCCTGGTAGCCTCCTTTACGAAAAAAGAGCAGAAACCCATGTAGAGGATACAAAAGTGCACTTTATTCAGAAAAAGTCTTGAGCGAATGCATTTCGGCGTGTGGGCCTTCATCTGCGCTCCTCTCTGACCTCTTCGTGTGCTGTGGCGTAGGCAACCCCTGCCTCGAAGGAAGTGTAAATGCTATACTCCGCCCCCTGTTGTAATTGAGCGCACCTGTGTGGTCCAGTGAGAAACGGACCGCAGGTCCCAGAATGCATCTGTGTGGTGCATCCCAGGTGAGGGAATGCTCAGCGTGGTTGAACTGCCTGAGTAGCGGTCGAGGATGGGCACAGCGTGAAGCAGGTTGGGAGGTAAGGCCATTTCAAAATTCGGTGCCCCCTCGAGTCCTCCACATGTTCACACAGCAGCCTCTCAGCCTGGAAAATGTGGCGGGGGTTGGCTCAGGAATCCCGGTCACCCTAATTGGAGGTTTAGAATACCTCCAAACCGCTATGTGTTCAAGCATCCTGACGGGTTCTGGACGTGACTGTGGTACAATCGAGGAACAGGGCTCCGCAGAGCAAGCCAGACCGTCTTGACCTCTTGTGCTGCGGGGTTTCTGTGATGCGCGCTGGCAGTCGCATATAATATCCTGGTAGCCTCCTTTACGAAAAAAGAGCAGAAACCCATGTAGAGGATACAAAGTTGCACTTTATTCAGAAAAAGTCTTGAGCGAACGCATTTCGGCATGTGGGCCTTCGTCTGCGCTCCTCTCTGACCTCTTCGTGTGCTGTGGCGTAGGCAACCCCTGCCTGGAAGGAAGTGTAAATGCTATACTCCGCCCCTGTTGTAATTGAGCGCACCTGTGTGGTTCAGTGAGAAACGGACCGCAGGTCCCAGAATGCCTCTGTGTGGTGCATCCCAGGTGAGGGAATGCTCAGCGGGGTTGAACTGCCTGAGTAGCGGTCGAGGATGGGCACAGTGTGAAGCAGGTTGGGAGGTAAGGCCATTTCAAAATGTGGTGCCCCCTCGAATTCTCCACATGTTGACGCAGCAGCCTCTCAGCCTGGAAAATGTGGCGGGGGTTGGCTCAGGAATCCCGGTCACCCTAATCGAAGGTTTAGAATACCTCCAAACCGCTATGTGTCCAAGCGTCCTGGCGGGTTCTGGACGTGACTGTGGTACAATCGAGGAACAGAGCTCCGCAGAGCAAGCCAGACCGTCTTGACCTCTTGTGCTGTGGGGTTTCTGTGATGCGCGCTGGCAGTCGCATATAATATCCTGGTAGCCTCCTTTACGAAAAAAGAGCAGAAACCCATGTAGAGGATACAAAAGTGCACTTTATTCAGAAAAAGTCTTGAGCGAATGCATTTCGGCGTGTGGGCCTTCGTCTGCGCTCCTCTTTGACCTTTTCGTGTGCTGTGGCGTAGGCAACCCCTGCCTCGAAGGAAGTGTAAATGCTATACTCCGCCCCTGTTGTAATTCAGCGCACCTGTGTGGTCCAGTGAGAAACGGACCGCAGGTCCTAGAATGCCTCTGTGAGGTGCATCCAGGTGAGGGAATGCTCAGCGGGGTTGAACTGCCTCAGTAGCGGTCGAGGATGGGCACAGCGTGAAGCAGGTTGGGAGGTAAGGCCATTTCAAAATTAGGTGCCCCCTCGAGTCCTCCACATGTTGACGCAGCAGCCTCTCAGCCTGGAAAATGTGGCGGGGGTTGGCTCAGGAATCCCGGTCACCCTAATCGGAGGTTTAGAATACCTCCAAACCGCTATGTGTCCAAGCGTCCTGGCGGGTTCCGGACGTGACTGTGGTACAATCGAGGAACAGGGCTCCGCAGAGCAAGCCAGACCGTCTTGACCTCTTGTGCTGCGGGGTTTCTGTGATGCGCGCTGGCAGTCGCATATAATATCCTGGTAGCCTCCTTTACGAAAAAAGAGCAGAAACCCATGTTGAGGATACAAAAGTGCACTTTATTCAGAAAAAGTCTTGAGCGAATGCATTTCGGCGTGTGGGCCTTCGTCTGCGCTCCTATATATATATATTATAAAAAAATCATATAACCACCGTTCCCCTGCCCCTTGGTTCAAGGAAGCAATTAAAAGAAGAAAAGAGCAAATGTAAAAATTTAGAAGGACAATGGAGGAGGAATTATACCACTGAATCCAAAATAAAATAAAAAAATGCCTTAAAAAAACATCAGCCGCTTTGCAAAGAAACACGTGCAAGCTACGTTGCACTTACTATTTCCAATGCTCAGAACTGTTCGCGAACATTGTTTTCAATGGTTAAAAAACGTTCAGGTTCTGACACTCAACCAATGCCTCCCGATTTAGATGATTCACAATGTAATGATCTTGCCAATTTCTTTGTGAACAAAGTCAAAAACATTCACGCCACGTTGAGTGGCTCTTTGACAGCTATGACTATGCAACAGAGTTTGAATCCTGACTAGGATAGAACCCGCTAATAAATTGCAATTCTGGTCATTACTAGATATTAACTCATTCACTAAATACCTGGGCAGCATACATTCAGGCTCACCTCAGGATCTTTTACCCTCTAGGGTGATGCAACAACTTGATACACCTTTCCTTGAACTAATTATGAATCTTCTTAATGCCTCTATACAGGAAGCAACTGTCCCACCAGAGAGGAAGAATGCGATGATTCTTCCTCTCTTGAAGAAAGCCAACGCTGTCCCTGCCCAATTTTCCAATTTCAGACCTATTTCACTTCTTTCGATTTACTCAAATTTTGGAAAAGCATATAAATTACCAACTTACACAGTTCATCGAATTTTCCAAATTTTTACATGATTCTCAGTCCGGTTTTAGAGATGCTTTTTCAACAGAGACAACTCTGTTAGGTGTGACAGAGATGCGGAGACACCACTTGGATATGGGGGACAAAGTAGCCCTCATATTACTCGATCTGAGCGCTGCTTTTGACATGGTGTCCCACACCGTGTTAATACGATCCCTTCAATCTCTTGGCATCTCGGGTCTAGCTCTGAAATGGTTGATATCTTTTTTGACCAACCGTACTTTTCAAATTTTTTCTGCTGACGCCACATCGAAACTTTACTCATCTGATTGTGGAGTCCCTCAGGGCTTTATTCTTAGTCCTCTACTTTTTAATGTTTATGTTAAACCATTGGCGACTGTTGTAGAAGAGGCTGGGCTATCTCTCTTCTCTTACGCAGATGATACCCAGATCATCTTTTCTCTTTCTTCTGAGAGGATGGCCAGTCCATCAGCTCTATAAGACGGCTTAAGGAAAATGGCAGCATGGATGCAAACAAACATGCTTAAAGTTAATGGCGACAAGACCGAGGTCCTTGTTTTTTGAAATAACAAAGAACTATGGGGCCCCCGTCACTGGCCCACTGAGTTGGGTATTGCACCTCAGTCCACTCAACAAGTCCGTAATTTGGGCTTCATTGTTGATGATCGGCTGTCCATGAGACAGCAAGTAGTAAAAGTGACAGCTTCCTGCTTCACTATATTGAAGTGGCTGAGAAAAGTTGTCTGGATGCTTCCACCCAGAAAACGGTGATCCAGGCACTTGTGACCTCGAGAATGGACTATGGCAACGTTCTCTATCTAGGGGCCAACAAAGATATTATGTGGAAGCTACAGGTAGTGCAAAACGCGGCAGCAAGAATAATATGCCGAATTTCCAAATTCACCTCCACCGCCAGCTACTTACGCGATCTCCATTGGTTGAAAGTGGAAAGTCATTTTAAGTTTAAAACGTTGAGCCTTTTATTCATGATCAAAGCTGGCACTGCTCTCAAGTACCTGCAGGCCCTGGCCCAACCTTATTATCCTTCACGTCAACCACGTTCCGCCGCTCAGGGAAAATGTTTTTTTTCCCAGTATTAGACTTTCACGGATGGGAGGCCGCTCCTTTGCCTTTCTCGGTCCCACCTTGTAGAATACTTTGCCTGTATCTCTTCACCTAGAATCAAATTTCAAAAGTTTTCGCAAGAATTTAGAAACATGCTAATTAACCAATAATTCCGTGCTCAGTTTCATCCTCTGGCTGGCGCTGGGAAACCCTTTTTGGGTAGCTGTGCACCTTATAAAAGCAATGTAACATAAAATAACATAACATACATATATATATATATATATATATATATATATATATATATATATATATATATATATATATATTCACTGAAAAAACCATAGGTCACTGACCATGTCATGAGTGATGTAATATGTGACGTTATCAGCAGTGCATTGCACGCGCAAGTTATAGTGAGTCCAACTAACTATAATGTGGGAATTTCAATGGTTTTATGCGAGTAAAAATTCCAGCTAACTATAACTGGTGTGAAACCTATGGTTTTTCCAGTGAATTTAATAGGTTTTTTAAATGCTAATTCCTAACTATAACTGGTGTGAAACCTATGGTTTTTTCAGTGAATGTCATAGGTTTTTTAATAGCAAATCTCTATAGGTATGAAAAGTAATAATTTTTATATCGAATTTTATATTGTGTATATATGTATTTTTTTTTATTGTTTGCCCCGGGGCGCTCCTGCTAGCGCTATTGCCGCGTACGAAAACACCATCGTGACGTTTCGCGTAGTCGCGCGATGCGTCATATGACGCACTGCGTAAGCGCACCCGGAAGCACGCGATCGCATACGATCGCGCAACGTCTCGACTCGCTTACGCGACGTGCCCCGGGGCACGCCCCGGGGCGCGTAGCGTAAGCGCGTTGGGTCATGTGATCTGAAAATAACACTTTTCATTGGTGCAGATCAGTTTTGGTTTCCAAATGATGAAAGCCTCGATCATGTGACTTGAAAATAACACTTTTCATTGGTCCAGAACACTTTTGTTTTCCAAATGATGAAAGCCCCCTCCTTTTTCCTTATTCTGACTTTGTCCTTTGACTGAGGAAGACCTGTTTCGAGTTCTATCTCAGAAAATGGCTACAGTAGTATCAGCAGCTGGAGCATCTGGCCCACCACCACCACCACCACCATCTAAAAGACCACCACACGATTATGTTGGTGGTGAAGAGGAAGAGGAGGAGGATGATGAAGAGGAGGCACAGAGAAGGGAGTTCCTGCCTGAAGATAAAGAGCCCTACAAACCCAAAGAGCACTTTATATGGCAGTTCTACAAACTCCCAAGGTGTTTTAAAAAAGTCAACGCAGCAAAGGAGACTTGTTTAATTTGTGGTGCTCAGCTATCCAGGGGGAACCCTAACATAAAGTATTCCTTCGGGAATCACACGATAATTCACCACATGATGCGCGTGCATCCAAACAACTACTCTAATGCAGAGTTAAGGGACATCTGCAGTAAACTACCCCCATCAACGTCTAGACGCTCAACATCAAAACAACCCACTCCATCGGGTTCGGGGGCAAGAGACACATTGGCTACTATTCAACCTAAGTTTCCCGATTACAAAATCTTGTGCAAATTTTGTAACAAGACACTTTGCTATGGTGAGCAAAGCATCGAACTTATAATGGTTGCTGGTGATAACCATAAGTGTCCAAAAAAACCCTCATTTTTCCTGTTTTTTTTTATGCTCCAGTTGAGCCATTTACAATTCCCTGTTTTTTGTTCCTCCCCATAAAAAATACAAAAAAATAGAAAAGTGTTCAGAAAAGCCAAAAAAAGTACAAAATTTTCATAAAAACAAAAAAAATATAAAACAACAAAAAGAAGAAAAAAACTGTTCTTTTTAGAACTACCTTTACTTTATAAAAATAAACTTATATTTTAAAAGAATCTGTATCAACCTTGTTTCTGCAGGGTACGCGTACCGGTACGTGCACCGGGGCGCGCACCGGGGAGCGCACCAAAAAAAAATTATTGAAGGAGTTAGCTTGAGGGAACAAACACAAAGAGAGTAATGTTAAGAGAAAGAGAGCAAGAGGGAGAAACACAGAGGGATTGTTTATTACATATTTAAAAATAGAAAAGGTGTAATAGGGTGAAAGTGAGAAAAGTAAAATCACTAAAGGAGCGGAAGAAGGGAAGAGAGAGGAAGAAGACTAAAGTAGAGATAGTGGGAGAATGTGAGTGGGTGTTGAAAGAAAAAGATAGGACAGAAAAAAATTGAGAATGAAGGGTAGTGGCGTAACTGGGATAAATGAAGAACGGTGAGGGAGGGTAAGAAAAGACCAGTTAGTATAAGTAAAGAGGGGTGAAAGAGAGTGAAAAATTGAATTAGGATAAGAGATGGGGAGTGACAAAGAGAAAGGACAGAGAGAATAAAGGAAACAGTACCTGAATGGGTTTGAGTGAAATAGCAAAGAAAGATAAGTAATGCAGTGTGTGTGACTTATAGGGAGTCAGTGGATGTAGGTCGGGGTGTGGGTGTGTAAGGTATGTCTGTGGGTGTTGCTGTGTGGGGTGTATTGGTGTGCGTGAAGGTGAGGGTGTGTGAAGTATGTGTGAGCAGTGTATGGGTGTGGGGTGTATATGGGTACGATGTATGTGTGTGTATGGAATGTGTGTGTGTATGTGAAGACTGTGTGTGGGAGGATTTTTTGTGTGTATGAGGTGTGTGTGTGGTGAGTGTATGGGGTGTATGTTAGAGGTGTGTGTATGTGTTGAGAGGGGGATGAGGTGCGTGGGTAGGAGTAAGGTAAATAATTACGAAAAACAGAATGAGTGAAGAAACAAAGGAAGGGAACAGAGAGTAAGTGAAGTAAAGAATAGGGATTGAAAGAAGTTGAATATAAGAGGGGAAATAGGGAAATTTGAGTAAACTTGGAGAATGAGAATAAGTGAGGGAAGCAGAATAAAGACACAGGAGTGAGGTTCGTTGAGAAAATATTAGTGAGCTTAAACCAAAGGGTGATCAGAAAATACATTTTTATAGTCATACTTACCATATAATTAATCTAACTTTGTATCTGTGAAAGAGAGAAGAAAAAATAAGTTATAATTAGTGAAATTTGTATTTTAAATTAAAAGATACAAATGAAGAGGTTAAAAATCATAACACTGTATTTAGAAATAAAGTAAGAGTGAAGGACACAGAAAGGGCAATAAAGTAAGGTAGAAAGATAAAAAGAGAAAAAAAGAAATAGAATGAGAGCAAATTACTAAGAGTAAGGCATATAGATTCACTGACACAGATGAAGATAAGAACAGAGAAATGAACTGAAGACTAGAAAGATACTAAAACAATGTGAGTTAGCAAAACTAAATCAGGAAACAGTAGTAAGTAAAAAGATAATAACAGAGACGGAAAAGAGTCTAATAAGGATGCATTTAGAAGATAAACACAAGTGAACATAACACAAGGAGAGTGAGGCACTCAGGACATAGAGGTAGTGAACGAAAAATAGAGAGAAGAGGTCAAAAGAAAGGAGCAAACAAAGATAAGCGAGGGAGAGTGGGTGAGTTATAGTGATAGAGTGTGACAATACTACTCAGTGAGTAAAGAGGAATTACTAAAAGAACAAAGGAGGAAAAGACGGAAAAGCGAAGTAAAGCAGAGAGACTGAAAGCTGAAAAGTGGTGCAAGGGAGAGAGGGGATGCAGACAGTTGAAATGGAAATGAGGGGTTGTGAAAGAAGTGGAGTAAACGAATGGGTGTGAAACAGAGTGAGAGAAAGGCAGTGTGAGTGAGTAAAGAGAGCTGAAAGAGAGAGGAAAAAGGAAAGTGAGTGTCAGAGAATGGAATACAATTTAATTTACACAATCCAAAGTATACAATAACTTGTACAACATGTTACATAGTTTGTTTTTGCTGTTCTCAGAATATATTGAATTTCACTTAAAACAGTGAGTTCAAATTACTCATCATATGACAGCGGGAAAAAAACACAATCTAAAAGATTGTGTTTTAAAAAAAAACTTAGATACTGACAAATGACAAATGTACACTAATCTTGGATTGACTTACTTTTCCTTGAGGCCAAATAGTATATCATGGAGGTCCTTTTCTCGTTGCAAAGTACTTTGCTGTTCAGTAAAAAATCCATTTCATCGACTTTCTAGAAGAAAAGCTCCAAGAACATCTGAAATATTTTCATTATTTTCATATACTCCTTTGTTTCAGTCATGACTCTTTACTCATTCCTGTACCTTTCCTTTTGGCCAAATAGTGTCAGATGTATGAGTATATTTTCAAATTAATTCAAAAAAACTCTGAAATGACCTTTCTTCCGACGTTCTGAAAGAAAGGCTCTACAACATTTTCACCATATTTAAGTATTTGTAAAAGCATCTCTGACTCACTCATGTTCATCATTTTGTATAATACTAATATCACTTACTATGAGATCCACTTACAGTACCTATATGACAAGTCAATTTTTTTATATTACCTGGATCACTTTTACTCAGAGTATATTTTTAAACAGCAAAATAACCTTTATTAACTGCTCCCGTCTTCATAGGCCAATTACCTTTACCTAAATTTTGGTTGTAAAAACACTAGGTATGAATTTTTTAAGCCAAAAGGCAAACGTTGTTTGAAAGTCAAATGAGTGTCGTAACATTGGGTCCAACCTTTACAACTTTTTAAATAGCATGTGTAATGCCCTGATGTTGTAGAAGGACCATCATGAAAAATAATAGCTGCAGTTGCAAAGGTTCTTCCTGATATCGATAACTGTGAAGCCACGAAATTTTTAATAGAAGTTGTCAATTTAGTTCCATCAGGTCTACATCATTGGAACATTAAAATGACATACTGACCATAATTTTGTAGAAATAATGTGGACAGCATTGTAGACTTACATTGGGGACACACCATATTGTGATCCGCTACTTTAACTAGATTATTAAAAGGCACTGATTTGCAGTCTGGTAAAGTCAAATATATAAATCTTTCAGTGTCTATTCTAGTAGTACTTGATAAAGTACAGTTGTCGCAGTCATGCTGCCACTGATAAGAAAGGCTAAAAAGATTTTTTATATCTACACCTTCATCTTCCAAAACATCAAACATATACATTAAAAATTCCTGACAATCCTGCTGAATATTCTGTGAAAATTGATTTTGACCAGTAGATATGTCTGGAAGATTTCGAATTTCTGAAACACTTTCTATTTTTGCTCTATCACTGGTACATTTCTCAAACACGGAATTCAACAAACAACAGAATCTTTGATCCCCATTTTCAACAATCTGTTCTTGTATATTTTGAAGAAAAAAAACAACATTAACCACTACATTAGCATAGCAGTTGACACCAGAACTGTTTTCAAACTGAAATCCAACAACATCTTCAACAGAATCTTTTTTCCTTCTGCTTACAATTACAGTATCGTCTACTTTTTGTCTTTTTGCTACTACCTCACTGCAATTACTCTCATTTGTTCTTTTTTGGCCTACCACACGTTTTTCAATCAGAGGATATTGAGGCAAATGTGGAGCATACTCTCTTCTTAACCTATTGTATTCTTTAACACAATGTAGATCTGCACAAATCTTTGTATCATCACACTCAATCAAGTACAATCCTGATAAAGTTCTGACTCGTGATAATGCCACATATGCCATACCCTCTTTAAACACAGAACTTCCAATGTTCACCAAAGCGCTATCTACACTTAAACCTTATGAGATTTATGAATTGTCACCGCATATGCCAAACAAATAGGAACCTGTTTTCGCCGAACATATAAGTCTTTCACGAGCAAAAATCTAGCTGAACAACGACAAATGTGTTCTATTTCATCAATGCCATCAAATTTAATTTTTAAAATTTCAATTGCATCTCTATTTTTGTAATTCACAAAACCAACAACATGACCCATTGCTCCATTTACCAGACCTCTTTCAACATTTAAATTCCTTCTCAAAATGATACAACAATTTAAACACACATTCAGAGTCTTTTCAAAACCAGCAGTTTTAGACATAGTCTTCTCTAATTAATACAATTTTGATTTCAAATTTTCAGACAAAATAATTGTTGCTCCCATATGCTCTATTTTATCTGTAGCTTCCAGTTTCACTATCTCTTCATTTTCTAACTGTAACATTTTGTTGTTGAACATGGAACATTCTTTCAGAGTTGGCATCAAACATATGCCAGATTTCTTCTCGTTAATTTTCTTAAAAATATTCTCTGGAAGAATGTTTTCATTTGGGTACAAATTTGAAATTAATCGTCCATGTAAAGCTTCTTTCCCTTGCTGACTTACTTTTCCGATTCTTACATCTTGTAAAATATTTTTATAATCTTCATCCTTTGCCTGCCGCATATTTTGAAGCAGTTCTGCATATTTGAAGTTTAACCATATATTAGCGTTTCCAATGCTTCCTAGGCACTTCCTGGTATCTTCATGCATGAGCATTTTGAACACAGGTTGTCCTTTCACTGGAGTCAACTGCAGTAGATCTCCCAAAACAATAATGTGTTTTCCTCCAAATAAGACATCATAGTCTGTTCTAAGAATTTCTTGCATTCTCAAATGCACAAAAGCAAGCATTATATTTGACACCATGCTTACTTCATCAATGATAAGAAGTTTCATTTTCTTCAGGACTCTCGAAACTTCGGAACACGCATCTCCAGATAGCTTGTGGTACTCCAATTTGTTATCATGCTCCACTGGCAGCATCAGTAAACGATGTAAAGTAATCCGTTATGTGCAGCCAGCCCAGTTGGAGCGGTAACAACACAAGACAGCGGTGATTCAGTCCTTTTCTGCAGATAAGTTGCAATTGCTTTAATCAGAAAACTTTTTCCAGTTCCCGCTTCTCCACTCACGTACAGTTGGACAGGCTTAAATGATGTACATGAGCACTCTTTCTTCTCATGACTGAATCCATGTTCAATCTGTTCTGTGACTTCGTCATATATCTGTTTCTGCTCAAGGTTTAGTTGTTTTACCAAATCTTTTAAGTTAACTACATCATCTTGAACTTGTTCCATAGCTCTTTCCACCTCATCCATGGCAGTGGCAGCTTCATTTTGTATAATTGGTCCTCCAAGTGGATCCTGACTCAATGAAGCAGAACTCTGACTGTCTTGAGAACTGTCTCTGGCAATCTCTGCACCAATTGTGGCTTCTTGCTCTATTTCTTCGTTCAACATTTGCAGATAATTTGGAAAAACAGGGCATTCTCCGGTATCCTTGATTGCATTAAAAGAATCTTCGTAACACAGAAAATCTCCAAGTAGTTCCTCTTCTGTACGCCATGGCTTAAAGAGTTGCAAAAGAGCTAAATAGTAAAATTCCCTTTTCTCTGGATTTTCGCAACTCAATTTTCGATGATTAATCAAATGGCCTTTTTTCTGTCTCACTAGACATCCTTCATACCCAATGATAGCATATATTCCATTGTTGATATCTGCTCTGATGGTTCTCTTATAAATATAGTTGTGCAGAACTTCATACAAACAACTGTTGTCAAGGTGACTACTTCTATTTGGATAGTATGTATCCAACATGTTTGTCTTCAAAATATCTGTACTTTCTGGTTCTTTCTCCGCCAAATACTCTATTTCTTGCACAGATTTCAAAACTCGGTTTCGTGTTGCAGCAAGACCTAGACTCACCCAAATGATGGTTCTAGATTTGGAATAGAGGCTTGCTGCAGACAATCGATCAGAACATTCATATGCTCCAATTTCTCGATGCGACAACATCTTCAGACTGTGACTGTATAATTTCTTGCTTAGACTCTTTTCATGTGAAATGTCCTCCCACATTTCCTTCAGTTCTGTCTTTTCTTTTTTTGTGATGTAAGACGTCACATATCGAGCCACAGCAATAGAGTTGTCAGCAACGAACTGAATATCCATGTTAACATTCCACATGGACAAAATCACTGGGTTGTAGTCGTTGATGTACTTGGACTCTTCATTTCTTTTTAAATTGTATGTATTTTTTGGTGATTTCCTCGTCACAGTATGTCGCAGAGAAGACATCAAATTATTTACTCTTCCTTTAGAAATCACTGGTCGTGGAAAGCCGAAACGACATTTTGTGTAGAACTTGTCCTTGTTTCTGAATTTTCGACGACAGTACTTTCCACAACGATGGGATTGAAAGCGTAAAACTTGTTGCCTTAAACTGTTTTCCTCTGTAGTTTTCGGAACAGCACATGTTGAATACTCTTCAATGAAACTCATCACTGTTTCATCCGAATCTGTTCCAAATTTGGGTGCATCTTTAATCCACAACAACATATGTATGTGAGGAGCACCTCTCGCTTGATACTCCTTTCTCCAAATGAAATCCAAAACCTCTCCAAGGGGAGGATTTGTTTTGTTGGTAATAAAAGACATCATAGCTTCAAATCTATGATTGAAATATCTGCATAGATTCACAGGATCCAAAGAACACAGCTCTCCAGGTGTTTTGAATTCTATATTTTGTATATTTGCATTTGCCTCTCGTAGAAATTGTAGTAAGTCGTCCCATGCATACTCGGCACAGCTAAGAGTGAGGAACCATGTCGGAGTTCCTAAGTTTCTTAGCATACATTTCAATTCCCCATGACGACGGTACCAATACTCATTTGTACCACGCTGACATGCCATGAGATTGATTAGATGAGATTCCAAAATATTATCTTGCAGATTCACTTTCTCCATAAAGTCCCTCGCCGAAACATTTTGCAGATGTGCTCCACTTTTCAGTATATGGTTTACTGCATAAGAAAGCCCAGACAAGTCACTTTCATAAAGTAGATGAAACAAATAGGGAATGCATTGACGAAACCTTGGATCTTCAGCATATAATCTTACAGTTCGATATTCAGATGCAGGAATTTCAAGTGGACGATCGTCATATCGTCCACCTCGACGTGTTGGAAATAGCTGTGGAAAACAACGAGCTTCCAGACTTTCTTCCCATATACTAATGGGACTTCCTTTTGCTGCTTTCATTTGAAACAATTCAATTGCATTCCCCATTACTTCTTTGGAATGCAAAGGATGAACAGTATAATGTTCATATATTTCTTCACTTCTAGACACATCAACTTTTTCAATTTGGCTGCCTGAACAATCACTGTCTTCATCTGCAGCTGTTTCCTCTGCTGCAACACATACATCTTTGTAATACTCATTGTTTTTGACTAAATACAACGTTGCCTTTTTGACTTTCCTTACATCCACTAAATCTTGCCAGATTTTCTTACTCTTTGTCGGAACCCCATTAAATAGAATAACTAAAGGTCCCTCTTCTACTTTTTCTATACCAATTGTATCAATATTTTTTTTCAAATCAAGAGGCAAATAAACAACTCTTCCCTTTAATCCTCTCTGCAAATCTGTAGGAGGCAATTTCCCTATCTTAGGCTCCATGCGAACAATTGCCTGAAAAGGATGGACACATTGAATCAAAATAGACTCATATGTATTTAAATCCATCAATTCACGGGGAATGTCTACCAACTCCAGATTATTATGAACATCTCTAGCAGGCATTCTGTTTTGATTTAATTTATCATAACAATATTTACTAATACGCTGATCAGAACTCAAATCAAAACAATTCTCCACCCACAAATAAGTTGCAAAATCCTTCCACTCATAATTATTCATCTTTTCACTTTTTACGTATAAATCAACTAATCTAGTTTGATGCTTATAATGACTCCGTCGACAACACACACAAGTAAAATTCGGCCTTTCACTTGATTTCACCTTAAACTTGGTAATTTCCTGCTCAAACTTTTCTGTACTTGAAATCTGTACATTGTCTTCCACATTACCTTGAATTGCTGTGTCAATTTCTACACTATCCTCTTTTTCACCAAAATAACAAATCTCAATTTCTTCACAAATCTTCTTCACATCTAATTCAGTTTCATGCAAAAGAGCACTGTTTAATTGTTTAAGCTTAAGTGCTGGACTTTTTGCATAATACAACATTCTCACTAATTTCCTCATTTTGGTATGATGCACTGCTACCATCCTAAAATGATGAAAAATACTCTGACAGACTTTTC